>NC_088124.1:2419285-2719821 GCF_036370855.1 Dromaius novaehollandiae | reverse complement strand
TGAGCTTTAGCCCTTGCAGCATGTTCGGCTCCAATGTTTGTAATGTGCTTAGAGGGGGCGGCACGGGGGGATTAGCGTGAGCTGCCGCAGCGTCCGGCCGGGCTGCGGGGAAGCCGGGACCGGGATGCTCGCGGCGGTTTGCACGGCCGGGCTGGCGCACGGTGCGATCTCCTTCGCCGTGTAGTTTGGAGCCCTCTTCCTGCCAAGCGTTTAAAACACGCACGTCTCCGGGAGAGCGCGGCGGCTCGGCGCTCGGCCTGCTCGAAGGCACAGTTTTTTTTCCCCGTTTTTCCCTTTTTTTAGCAGAGGATGGCCGCGCAGCTCGCAGGCCTGCGAGCAAAACCAGGCAAATAGGATTTCGCCCTGATGATTTTACGCGGCCGCAGGTCTCGGCGGCGCCCGGCAGCGTGGAGGAGGGGAGCGGAGCGTTATCACCGATATCTCATTAATCGGCTGCTGCCGCGGGGCCGCGCGGCGAGTCCGGCGCGGGGATTTGGCCGCTTGCCTGCAGCGTCCGGCTCGCTGCAGCCCTGCCGGCATCGCTGCCCCCGGGACACAATCGAGCCCTTTTACGCCCCGTCTTGGCTCCCCGAGCAGGAAAATGAGTAATGAAAGCGATATTCATCCCGCCGGCACCGGAGCGCCTCTGTTATTTGTCAGCGGGTTAAAGCACCTCGCGTTTTTTTGCTCACGAGAACTTTCCCCCGGGCGGATGCAGGATGCGCCCGGAGCCGTTTTATCACCATCGCCGGCAGCGCGAGGCAAAACCACAAAAAACCCCCAAGAAAACCCTCTGGGAATTGCATCGCTCTGCGTTTGTTCCGTCCGGCAAAACGCGGCTCCGCGATGCCCGCGGGAATCCCTCTGCGCCGCCTCGGCAAAACTTTCCCCCGTGACCGTCGCCTCCGGTTTTCTCCTTTTTCATGAATCGGGACGTGCTCAAGCAAATAAAACCTGGCTCCGAGCTGAAGCTTCGGTGTCTCTCTGGTCCGAAGCAGCTAAAATCCTACTTATTGCTGCTCTTCCCCTGTTCATTACTGCAATAATCTTTACCCAGCTGCGTTGCACACTGATGTCAAGATTAGCAAAGCAGACAGCACACGCAGCTGGGTTTTTAGGAGTAAATCATCTCCTTCGGACTCATAACTCAGGTGCTTTTCTGAGCAGCGCTAAGCTCTGGCACGTCTCTCGCTTTTCTACGTTGGTTGCACTTGCTTTTTAGCATCTCTGCACCCGCGGGAAGCCCCGGGTTGGGCGTGCGGCTCTGACAGCCGGCCAAGCTGCTGCTCCCTCGCTGTCAGGCAGCGTTAGTCCCTTTGGTTTCCCTTCGACACTGTCCAGCCCCGGCTGCTTTGCTTGATCTCTGCACCGGGGCGGAGAGATACGGAAAAGCCTTCGGGGTTGTGTCACGGCTCGCTCGGCGACGGAAGCAGGGGAGCGGAAAAATATATATTTGCTGTTTCCTTGTCGGTAGCAGGAACCGAGCTGAGCGCCCTGGGGTGCAGTGGGCTGATGCCGCGTAACTCGGCCCGGGGGATTCGTGCAAGCGGTCCGTGAAAACGGGCGACTTTGCACCCCGAGGCTGGAGGACGAGCTGCCGGTGGGGAATCGCGGCGATACCGAGTTAGTACAATCAGAGCTTGATAAGATCCATTTTCTCTAAACCTGTGCCAACTGGCATCGGTTATATCTCCGTGATTAATTCTCTATTAGCCGTCTTGGCCGTCCTGGCATATTTTGGGGATCGGGGATGGACGGACGGACCCATCGTTTTGCAGGTCGCCTTGTTTCTCTCTTAAAAACCTGCCGCGGTAGGAGCTGGTTTCCAGTTCCCTGGAAGTCCAGCCGCTCCAGGACTCCGGGGATGGCCAACGAGAGCAGCCGGACGTGCGGCTCCACCGGCTCCGAGCTCAGGCGCACGAGCTCTTGGGCCTGTTTCAAGATATCTCGCTGCGGCGGCTTTGCATCCTCTGCTGCTGTTGGAAGGGAGGGAATTTCTTCTGGGAATACAGCTGGAGCCTTGCAGGAGCTTCAGCAGCAATATCTATTAACCGCTTCTGACTTTTTTGCCCCAAAACTTGGTGGATTTAGGGAGCTAACGGCATGGGGAAGATTTGCGGATTTGGATTTTCTTCCCCTTTACCAGGGCCGCTTCCAGCCCCCGGCATGGCCTCGGGCTCCCGGAGAGCGCCGGAGGGGCCGGTGGCTTTGGAAATGCCGCGGCCCGATGCTCTGGCTCATGGATTTGCATCCATCAGCGCTCGGTGCCGCTTCAGCTCCCCCGGTGCCGACGGCGCCCAGCTCGCTCCTTTTTTCCCAGGCTCTGCACCGCTTCGCTTTGCTTCCCGCGGCAAATCCCACCTCTCCCTTTGCTCCGCCGGCTCCGACCATTTTCCCTGCGGCTCCTAACCGCGCTCCGGCGGCGTGCCGGACCTGCAGCACCAAAACTGCGGTGCCGGCTCCGGCTTCGCGGCGCTTCCCAAAATTGGGGCCGGGACCGGCCCGTCTGCCTTCCCGCTCGCTGCTCTCAGCCCGCGTTAATTCTCCACCAGATGCATAAGATCAGCCCGGTGCTTAATAGCGTGCGAATCATGTCGGGTCTTAACGAAACCGGCTTGATTAAGATAAAAACATGATGAGGAGAAAAAAAAAAACACCCTTCACGCTAATTATTCGGAATTGGATTTGGAACTTGCCATTAATGACAGATAATAGTTAACAAATTGAGTATATTTAATGGACCTTTTTCTATCTTTAGCTCTAAATAGAGCTGGAGACTGTATTGCACTTAGTCTATTAAGGTTTTAATTAGCAAATTTTCCCTTCTCATCTGTGGGGCGCGGAGATTTTAGAGCTGTTAGGGGGGCGCGACATGCGGGATGATACTCCGCTTTGCCGAGCGCTTTCTGTCCCGTTTTCCTGACTTTTCTGTGTGCTCTTCGTCGGTAGGTGTGCCCTGTACCAGAGCCTGGGATTTAATAAAGCCCCCGCGACGCCCCGAAGGAAGCCGCGTCTCCGCCGGCGCTGAAGAAAGCGGTCGGTGCGCTCTGCCTCGCTTTCCCGGCCGCTGCCCGAAAAGCTAAAGAAAACCCCGAAAGAAACGGCGGAGCATCCCTCGGCCCGAACGCAGCCTGGCCGCTGCAGGGGAAAATCAGGCTTCGTCTGCCGAGACGTCCCCAGGGTTTAGCGGGGGAGAGCAGCGGGGTCTCCTTGCTTTTTCCGCATTTTTTTCCACCCTCTCAAAGACAACACCGTCCGCGCATCTTTAAAGCAGTCTGAGATACGGCCGCTGGCTGGTGCTTTAGAAAATACATAATTTCTCCAAAATTATGGCACGTGGCATGACCAGGCTGTCCGGGGGGAGATGGAGCAGTGCCGGGAGGGTTTGCTGCCCTGTCCCTCTTCTCCTGCCGCTGCCGCACTGGAAATGGGACTCTGCCCATTGGCATGCTCAGTGCCGGCTAAAGCAATGCCTAAAACTTGCGTCAGCGCAGACCTAAGCCGGCATTTAGGGAGGAAAATCACCATCAGTGCTGAAGGTGAGATCTTCCCATGGCTGAATTTAGACCTGACCTTTCGATAGACTCTTAATTTGTGGCCTGGGGTCCCAAAACATTGCGGGAGGGGGGATGTTGCTACCTGACCACCTTCGACGGCCAGCGCAGAAGTAATTCCTCTTTTTTCATTTCCCATCAGCTGCTCCACGAGCGATTTTCAGGGTGTCTTCCCGGGCCTGAGATGGTTGGATGTAATTTTGGCTTTGCTTTCGCCGGGGAGCGGCACGGTGCGGTGCTCCGCCTGCTTCCAGTCGGGATGCGGCATCTCCGTGCCCGGCTCAACCGTTGCACACGGATTTTAAATCCCCTTTGGAAATTCAGCGTATCGTACTGCAAAACTCCAAAGTCCTCCCCGAGGGGAAGCTCAACCTCGTCTATCTGTGCCGCAGCATCAGTGCAATTTTGGCCTTGAGGTTTATCATCGCGGTCTTGTTCTTCCGACGTCTTTTCAGCTCCCGCTTTGCCAGCGAGCCGTGGTCAAGCCCGTTCCTTCGATACCAGCCGTCGCGTCCCACTGCTGCGGCGTGACCTGCACCGCGGCCCGGGCCTCCCATCTGGTCCCCGGTAAAACCCGTGTGATTTTGTCCGGTTGCGTGCTTTTTTTTTAATCTAATGTTGAATTTATTTTTTTAATGGTTTTCATTAGAACTTACAGACGGTATTTCATATGCCACGTTCAATAAAACGGCTGAAACGTGCCCGTGTCCTGCGTGTTGCAATGAGGTGGGCTTGAAAGGAAAGGCGGGCGGGGGGGAGATGTTGGCGTTGCAAAGCCTGATGCGAGGAGGAGGTCTAAGACGCTACATCCCCCGGAAAACTCGACCTCTCATTTTTCCAAAGGAATTAACTTATTCCTTTAGAGGGGGCAAAATCATCCCCACTTCCAGCATCCCGATGGATGTTTTGGAAACCTCATCCTCTGCCACCTGAGCTGCCTGCTACGTCTTTGAGCTTCACCTAAAAGCAAATGTGGCCAGACAGCGTCAGAGCTTGTGTGTTACCAGTTGCCTCAAAAATATCAAACAGGAAGAGAAGGGCAGAAAAACAAGTTATGCTCTTGCAAGCCGCATTTAATCTGCGGCAGCTGTAGCCAGCGTCGCTTCTGCAGCCGGGCAAGCTGCAAGCAATTAGGGGCCGGCTGTGCGAGGACCTCCAGGACCGGCTGAAAGTGATTTTCCAGTTCTTTTTACTTTTGCATCACCTGTCTCTGAGAGTCACTGATTTCATTTAAAAAAGCAAGAGGGGATGGTCCTGGTTTGGTGGAAACTGGCTGGATACTGTAAAATGGACTGGTCCAAGGCACAGCCAAAAACCCAAGCTGGTTTGAGGTGAGTGTGGGAAAGGTGAGGGCTGGTTTGGGGTCTGGATTGCTTGAGGGAGACCCAGCCTGTGGGAGAAGTGGTTAGAGATGGTGCAAGGGTGGCCTGAGCTGCAAATGCAAGAACTGCTGACAGTGAAATCAGAGAGGGGACAAAGCAAGTCCTGTCTGCCTGGTTTGGGTCTGGTTTCATTTCTGAGCCTGGCCTTGCTGATGGGCTTTGGTGCTTGCGTGCCAAGGCTGGGAGTGTTCCTCAAACTGAGCCTGGCCTTGTGCAAGGGGGTTTCCTTGCTGCTGGCTGAGTCAGGACCGCAAGTGCTCTGTGGCTGCAGAGGCTCCTCTGCGGTCACTTGGGTGTCTTGCAAATCCCTTCGGAGGGCTGAAACCCAGGGGGGCCTGGTGAGAGGCCCAGGGTGCTGAGCTGGCGGCTTGGGTAGCTACTGGGATGGGGAGCAGCGAGGCAGCCCTGTGCCTGCCTGGGCTGCTGAGAGCAGCTCTTCAATGGGGGAATTCAGCAGTGACCGGGACACTTGACTTCTTGTGTTTTACAAATCCTCTTGTCTGACCCGTTGGCCTCTTGGCTGCCGTGGGGCTCCCTGCACGTCTGCACTCTGCCCCTGTCTCTTGACTTCCAATCACTTTGACTTCTGCCTTTTCAGCATCTTGGGTTCCTCTGTGGTGTGTGACAGGCCTGGCTTGTGCGGGTTTGGCTTTCCTTGAACGTGAGGTCTGCTGGGGACCCAGCTCCCCAAAAAGTGCAGCTTGTGAGTCTGCTGTCCCCCGGACATGGGTGGCTTCGAGGGCTGGGGCAGCCCAGCATGTGGGTTTGGGTTGATGTGGAGCTTGTGGTTAAATGGGGAGATGCTTGTGCCATGAAGCAGGATGCCTTAAAGCTTGAGGTGCAGCCTGGCTTTCCAGGCGATGTGAATCCCCGTGGTCCAAACCATCTGGGTGCCGGGTCTGGCACTAGCCAAGTCGCCTGAGTTTGCACAAGAAGAAGCATGAGATGTCTTGCCTGGAGCTTGCAGCATGTCTGTGCCTAGTTCCTCATGGGGACTGAGGGGTGACCCTGGGATTTGAAATGCCCACAGCAGAGTTTTGCAGAGTTTCCAGTAGAGAAGCCCATACTGCTGCCTGGGGCAATAAAATACATCGAGGAGATGCTGCAGCAAAGTGCTGAGGAGGGCATGGATGTGGCCAGTGCTGGCAGCTGGTCCTTCTGGAGTTTGGTGTGTTTTTTTTGTGTTCATTTTTATTTACTATCTCCTTTCCTTCTGGCAGGAGGAGCAGTGCAAAGACCAGGGGATGTAGGTCAACCTGGGGGGGGGTGGATGCCTCCAGCTGGCTCTTTGCAGGTTATAAAAGGTGGTGGGCAAAAGCCACTGCAGCAATAACGCAGTAGAGAGCATGTTGAGCTGCGTACGGCGCTAGGATGGCACAGCACTGCGCTGCCTGGGCTTGCGGCATGTAAATGCAGCAGAGCTTTGGATGTTTGGATGACTGTGCTGCTACCAGCAGCCTCCAGCAACGAGTCTCGATGCAACGTGTGGAATGAGCCCTTCGTCTGCTGGCTTTAAATCTGCTGCTTGGAAACTTCCCTGGGTGCCATTTACTAGAGCTATGAGGAAATCGTGATTAATTGCTCCCTATTCACTATCTCACCACCTTTCAGGATTTTATCCCACTCCTGCTCTCTTTTCCCAGCTCTCTGGGCACGGGAGCTGGGAGTGAAGCCCTGCTCACCCTCAGCACCCACCTCTGTGCTTGGTCTTGTCACCTGGGTCTTTTTCCAGGGCTCTCCCAGCCCCATGAGTTGCTCTTGTACAGAATATTTTCCCCTCTTGGCAAACCATGTTAATGAGGCTTAAATTAGCCCCTCTGGTAGCATCCTGCTTTTCCAGATGCTGCTGACCCTCCCCGCAGTGGGAGCCAACCGCTTTTCCCTGCTCCTCACCTCCGAGCTTCTAAGCAGATGTTGGCACCCAGAAGGAGCTTCCCTTCTATCCCAGCCCTGCCTGGGGACACAGGTGATCTGCTTGCAGAGCAGACCTGGATTTTCGAGGCTTCCTCTTCTTTGGGGAATTTTTCTTTCGGGGAATCTTCTGCAAATGGCAGCATCCCATCAGAGCAGGTTGCCCTTCTCCAGAGCTCCTCGAAAGAGCTCCTGCAGAGCGGGGAGCCGTGATTGCCTTCCAAAAGGCTTGTTGGCTGCTCTTCCTTCTATCACATCTATCCCTGGGGCTACTAAGGTTACTTTTTTAATAGTTTCTATGCGTTTGCCCATGCTCCTCCATGGACAATGCTGATACCAAGGGTTTACCCCGTGTTTCAGCTGGGTCTTTGCTTTTTCCATGATCAGCGTGTGTGAGAGGAGTCTTCATCTACTGGTTTTCCAGGCAGATGTTCACATGAGTCCCCTCTTGTTTTATGCATCTGCATAGATGAGATGTGCCCCATCTGTCACAGATGGGATGAAGATGCCAACAAACTAGCTCATTTTGGGAGGAAAGAGCTTGCTGAGATCTTAATAAATGCTGCAGTAGCCCTGTGGGGCTCGGTCCTTCTCCCAAAGGGGAGCCAAGCAGAAGCTCCCAAGCTCCATTTTGGATCTGCCCAGGACTCTGGCCTGTCTTGAGGTCTTTCCTGAGGATCCCAACAGGAGATGCTGAGAGCTGTGGCTATTCTGGATGCTCCCAGGACCTTTCTGCAAAAAGGGAGTGTTTTTATCTCTGCAGAGAAATTCAGCAGCCCTGTGGCAGGGTTTGGGGGGAAAACTGCTGAGATTGGGGTGTGCAGCGTTGCCTGGGGGAGGATGGATCAGCTCTGCCGGCCCCATGGGAAGCCCCGTGCCGGCTGCAGGAAAAACCGTGGCTTTTGGAGGCTGGTCACGCAGGAAACTGTGGGGAGGGGGAGAAGGGGAAGCCGGGGCTAAAAATAGCCATTTTTATAAAGCGGCAGATGAAAACCTCTTTGAAGAAGCGAGGGGAGAGGGGGAGGGCTTCCATGGCAACGGGGAAGTCTGGCTCTTCCCAAAAGAGGGGGTGGGAGACGAAGAAATAGTAAATAAGGCAGAGAAATGACAGGGAAGAGGATGCTGCGGGGGTATGGAGTAACGAGCGGTGCCGCGCGCGAGGTAGCGCAGCCCTGGCAGAGACGGGGGCTCCGACACTGCCCACCCGCGTAGCCCTGGGCATGTCACCTTGCCGCCACCGCAGCCTCCCTGCTGGAGCCCAGCCTGGGTGCCGTGGGCTGCGTTCGCTGTCCTCCAGCCCTGGCTTTCAGCCTCCTTCCAGGCTACGCCGGCTTTCGACGCTTACGGTGAACGCGGGGGCCGAGCCAAAGCGGGCTGGCGTGGCCAGCGGCTTGGCACGACTCGCGCTCTGGCGTGGTGCACGGTCTGGCACAGCCCATGGCTTGGCACGGCCCGTGATGCGGCGTGCCTGCGATTTGGCACGGCGCGGGGTTTGGCACGGCTTGCGGCACGGCGGGGCCGCGGCTCCGGTCGGCCGCCCGTGCCGGGCGCTGCATCTCGTGGCTGATGCAGCCGTGATGCCTGGAGACCCTCGAGCCCGTGCTGTGAAGCCTTTGGGAAGGTGCTGAGCACCATCAGCCCGGCATCCCTGCTGGAGCTGAACCCCCCCATCCTCCTCCAAAAGGCAGAGGGTGCAAGGGGCCTCTCGGACCTCTCTGCTTTCCCAGTTATTTGCAATTCCCGCGGGAGGCTGCGGTGGCGGCAGCGTTGCGGGTGCCCCGTGGGTGGGCTCTGCCGGTGTCCCCGGCACCTGCGGCAGGGCTGCTGCTGCCTGCGCCTGTCCTAGCGCCTGGCCCCGGCGGTTCCCCCCCCCCCCCAGGACCCTCCCAGCCAGCGGAGAGCACATTTAAGAGACTGATAGATGCACAGATTTTTCTATACCACTCTGCACCAGCTTGCAGACCTCGCTGCACCAGCAGCCCTAGATGGGGTGGAAATCGGAGGAATTGGGATAACAGAGTTAAATATGAAGCCTTAAAAAAAAAGAAAAAAAGAAAAAAAGCTGGGGGGAAATATTACAAGGACACAAAGCCCCTTTTGGTCCAGGATGGGGGTTCCAAACTGAAGCACGCAGGATGCAGAGGATGGGGGGGTTATTTTGGTGCAGCACCCAAATGCAAGGCTTTCCCCAGCCTCCCGGGGGTCCCTGCAGCTGGGCTTGTGGCCTGATGCAGCCACTTGGACCAGGACCACCAGCCCTGGGGTGGGAAGAGGAAAGGAGGGAAGGAAAAAAGGTACTTTTGGGCGCAGGGATGGGCTGGGATGCTCCAGTAGAGGGCAGTGGAAGCTGCACACATGCGTGGCACCGCTGCGAGCGTGGGACCCGGCGCTCCGGCTCGGGTGACACAGGGACCGCAGCACCCTTCTGCCCTGGCCACCCACCCCAAATGAGAGCCACGATCAGCTCATGCCGTGGGAGCTGCAGTGACATGTTCAAAATGGTTAAAAATGACCCGATTTCCAAAACGTGCTCTGCAAAGCTGGCCTGCCTTCAGCATCTCCGCTTTGGCGAGCAGGTCCTGCGAGCCTTGGAGAAACCCTGTTTATCTGCTGGGGTTGGAGCTCTGCAACGAGCCCTCAAAGGATGGAGGGGTGCAGCTGGGTCCCCTCTGCAGGGAGACAACTGCCTGCAGCCGACGGGGGCTCAGCTGAGGCCGTAAATAAAGTCCCAGCCCCGGGGAGGGCTGGGGAGATTTTGCATGCAGAAGAGATGCAGCAGCGCGAGGCGGGCTTGCTTGCAGGAAGGATTTTCTTCCCGCAGCCGAGAGCACTCCGGCCTGGCTGGGAGGAGGCTATTGATTTCTCTGCTCTTTGATAATTTGGCCCATTCCTTTCTGTCTGTGCATGTCAAATAAAGTGTCTTTGAGAGCCTTTTAACCGGTGAGGCTGGAGCGGGCGCTCGCCCATCCTGCAGGTACCTGCTGGCAGCCAGCACTCGCCCCGCACCAGCCCTGCCCCGCGGAGCAGTGCTAAAGGCACCTCGTCCATTAGCTCTCCTAAAGCCAGCGGCCACGCGGCATGAAAAATTCACAATCTAAGTGAGTTCCCAAGCCCCCAAGACCTGAAGTTCATTATCGTGTTTTGGCGGGGCAAGATGACCTTTATTTTCGATGAACGATGCCTGGGCAACGTTGCTGCTGCCTCCTCTCTAGGCAAGATGCTAAAGCCTACTGGAGCGTCTTTGGAGGCAAAGATGTTGCAACTTGACAGTCTTGACCAAAGAAAAATTCAGAGTTAAATCTGAATTCTAAATAATCTAATTCTAAAAAATCTACAATAATCACTTATTTAATTAAGAAGAGTAATTTGGAGAAATATAGGGAGAATGTATTTAATGCTAACTTTGCAGATGGGCAGCATCTGCTGTTTTCTGTTGGCTGTGATGTGCCTTGGTGGAGACTCCCTTGGCTTTGATGTGCTTTGGCTCGGAGAGGAACTCCCAAAATGATGAAGCTGGTGACTCGGGTCCATCTTATTACTAGGATTTGGAAGAGGACCAATATGGACTATTCATTAGGGCAATTCCTGTGCGTGGAGAGGTGCTGGGGGATGAAGCAATGATATAGATGGTCCAGGAGACTGGGAGGTCCTTCCAGGTCCTGCATGGCCTGGCCATCACCACTTGCTCTGCTACTCCTCCGTGTGACCTTGGGCGATCCCCTGAACCTCCCTTCATCTCCACGTCTCCCGATGGAGATGCTCTGACCTCCTGCATGGCAACATGTTGGGATTCTCCGGCAGCATCTGCTATGGAAGAGCAGAGTCCGGTCCTCGTGTCTGTGTCAGGTTGTTCCTGGGCTGCTTGTGCTTTTAGCTGCCGGACTGCGACATCGGGGTCACCGACATCTCTGCGTGTCTCCTCATCCCGCACTTGCGCACCAAGGCGCGAGCGCTTGCGGCGAAGGGATTTTGGGGCGACGTGGGCACCCGCGCCTTCCTCTGACGTCTGCAGCCGCCTCGACGTGGGGGGCCAAGGCGGCTGCTTCCTCCCCGAGGCTGACTCACAGCCCGGGGAACTCGCTTACGGTTTTCACAGCTCCTAAAATTACCCGGGGCCCAGTTACGTCAACCCCAGGTGCTGGAAAGCCCCGGTGGAGACGGGGACCTGGAGGTGTCTCCTGCCTTGAGCCTTGTTTGCTAGGGACCGCGGGAGCCCAGCGGTGCTTATCCGTGTGTCCAAACCCACCGCGATGTGGCTTTTCCTGCCCCTTCCTGTCCCTCCAAGCCCATCTGTCCTTGCAGGAGGTGGCATGGGGTCCCCGGCAAGGACACCGTGGGCACATGCCATCATGGTGAGGACCCATGCCAGGGTAGGGGGGAGCATGTCCATCCTCTCCAGA
Organism: Dromaius novaehollandiae; assembly: GCF_036370855.1. Lineage (NCBI taxonomy): Eukaryota > Metazoa > Chordata > Aves > Casuariiformes > Dromaiidae > Dromaius > Dromaius novaehollandiae. Next base: position 2,708,574 of record NC_088124.1, on the reverse strand, counting down.
GATGTTCCCACACCTCCCTGCAAGAGGATGAGGGAGCAGCTTGACTTATTGCTGCATTAAGGAGCTGGTGGCCGATCCCAGGGGTCCTGGGCCCCGGTGTGGGGCTGTGGTTAGGCCAGGCTTGACCTCAGGGCTTGCGTTTCGTGGCCCTGGATAAGGGGGTGAGGATGGACCTGAGGGATTTTCTGAAATGTTTTCCTCTTTTCTTTTTTTTTTTTTTTCTTTCCTTGTTATCAGAGGCTTTGGTGGGGAATTTTGGCTTTTTGGTTGAACAGCATGGCCTGGCTGCACCCCTGCCCAGCCTAGCAATGTGCACTGTGGAAAAACGTGGTTTAAATCTTTATTATTAATTTTTTTTTGCAAAAAGAGGAGCTAGTGTAAGTTTTCCTGTTAGGGTGACTCTAAAGTCCATGGGGATAACGGGAACAGCCCGGAAGAGACTTGATGCCGCTCCACGTTTTTTAGTTATACTCCTGAAGCAAAGACCTCAGCCATTTAAAGGCATGTAAAACAGACAAGTGGGTGCTGTGTATCACTCGCTTAATTTTCTGAAATGTTGGGCTGAATCCTGAATTGTCAGTGCGGCGGAGGGAGGCGTGTGCAGAGGCGCCGATTATGATAATAGCTCCGCGATTAGGATAGTAAATCAGGAGAGCATCACTCAATTGAGAAAAACTATAGCAAATCAGCGGAGATGGTGTTTTGGCCCTTTAAAAGGAGACCGTTTCTCTGTGTATATGTAAAAAGCAGCTTTTTGCAAAGCCCTTAGTGATGGAGCAGTGGGAATAACAAGTTATAAATTCAGCTTTGCCTGAACTGCTCTGTCCGGCCTTGGTTCCTGCGTATTGCATAAGTATTAGCCTCGGGCAAATCGCTTTCTGGTTTCAGCCTCCCCTTCTCTGCTGCGGCTGATCTGCCTTTGAAAAAGGCTAAAACGATGCGGATGAAATCACGCACACGGCTGCCCCCGGCACCGACGGCCCCTGCAAATTCGACGGCTGAGCGCGGGAACAGGAGATCTCTGCCGGATCCCGGGCGCTTTTCGATGCCGGCCGTTTCCCAGGCACTCTCCTCGGGGCAGCGGGATGAAGGCAGGGCGATCCACGCGGATGGCTTCGTGGGGGCCAACCTATACGTTTCCCAAATGCTATAGGGGCCTGCAAGGCCATGGGGAGAAGCAAGGCTGCATGTGCGTGGTGCTCTCCCATTTTTGGAGAAGGGAGATGCCCCTGTTTGCAGGGGAGGAGGTCAGTAATTAGCAAAGCGCTGATTTAAGGAGCTCTTTACCAGCCGTGCATGCCCTCGCCTTGGCCGTGCTGGGGCAAGGAGCAGGGCTGGTGCGGTTTGCACGGCAGCCTGGAGCCCCATGGCCCCCGCGCTCGCCCTGGGCTCCCTCTCCATCCCCAAAACTGCCACCGTCCCCCCGTGAGCCTCCCCGGGCAGATCCAGGCTATTGCCAAGCCGGGTGCAGACGGGAGCCGTGCGCTGGAGCAGCATCACGTATCCGGGGATGTGATTAGTTCCCAGTGGTTGAAATCTAGGTCTCTTGCTTGCGGAGGGGGGGGAAGAGACTCATATTAATCTTCTGAATATTCATGGCGGAGCCGGGCCGCGCTCGGCGGTTCCCCTCGGGAGCGGCCGGTGCCCCCTCGCCGGGGGGTCGGGAGCTGGGCGCTGCTTGTGCATTCGCCGCATGCCCCGCTGCAGAGCCCGGTGCAAGTTGGTGCCTTTCCCCCCCCTTTCCCGGCTCAAACAGCGGTTTGCAAAAACCTGTGCAAATGGGCAGGTTGCTATTTTGGTTGCAAAGGTCGACCTTGCGCCCGGCGCGGGCAGCCCCAAATCCTGCTCGGCCCTGGAAAGCCGGGAATGTCTCACGCCGGCAGCGAGCTCGGGCCGAGCCGGGTCTGTGCGTGCAAGGAAAAGCTGGGGGGGGCTCTTGGCAAATCATCCTCTTTGCCTTCCTCCAAAACCCCAAATTTGCATGAACTAGACCAAAGGATGCTCTGGGAATGGGAGGGAGGTTGAAAAAGTGTGCGGCGAGGGGAAAGCAGCAGGGACGGAGCGCTGGGGTGGGCGATGTCGACACTCCCGGTACCAAAACCATCGCTGATAGGTGCGAGGCGCTTTGATTCGGATGCAGAAAAATGAGCCTAGATCTCCAGCCAAATAAAAATCATCTCTTTAAAGTAAATCATTGTGGCGTTAAACAAACCTTGGGTGTTTCAGGAAGGGAGAAGGGGGAGGAGAGAGTTCATGGGCAGAAGAAAAACAGTGTATTAAAAAAAAAAAATCAAGATTGGTTGATTTTTGGCTGGAATGGGGGCTAGTGAATGCCTGACATCTTTTGCAGCAGGAAATACAGGATATTTGTGGGTTTTTTCGCATGCTGCTTGTAAAGGCCCAGGGAGGTCGGATCCACCTGAACTTCTGAGTGAGCCTCTGGGGGGGAAATGCAGGAAAAGGAGGAAAAACTGGGACAAACGCTAACCTGCTCTGCTGTGGGCCTGGCAGAAAAGGGTTAAGCGAGGCGGTTGACTGCTGCAAGCCTTGTCAGGGTTGTACTATTTTTTCTAGTGCATAAGGAGAAGGGAGAGGAGGGTTGAGCAGAAAGGGGAAATTTCCAAGGAAAGGAGGATCTGGTGCAATATGTCCCTGGCTGCTGCTGGGAAGGGAAAGCACCGGGCATGAATGGCCTGGTGACAGCCGAAATCTCTGCCGAGACGACGCGGACCGGGGGGTTATTTTCCACCTGCCTCCCCTCCCCGGTTCTGTAATCCTGGCGCAAAGTAGACGAGTGGAGTTGGAGCCGAAGGAGGGAGGTTAGAGGATTTTCTCTTTGGGGGAAGGGGGGGATATTGGGGGGGGAAAAAGGGAAAAGGTTGGTTGGACGTCTCGGCGTCGAGCATCCCCGTGCCGCGAGCCGGCGGCCGGGCTGGGCTCCCCGAGCGCCCGGTCGGAGCGGCGAGGCCTGGGGACCTGAGCATCCCCGTCCCCCTGGGAAAATTTGCCCACCGCACTCGAATGTCCCTGGGGGTGGCTTATTCGGGGAGGGGGGGTTGTGTAGGTACCACGGCCACGATGCTCCTGAGCCATTCGGGAGCAGCTGGCCTTGGTCTTGCGTCGGCCGGAGCATCCTTGCTCCTGGTACCCAGCCGCTGGCGGCTTCGCCGAGCATCCTCGGCCGGCGGGGGCTGCGGTGCCCCCCCCGCGCTGCCTCCCTCCTCCCTGGCACCGGCTCCCCTGGGCAGCCGCGGCGGCAGCGAGACGGGGCTCAGGGTTTTTTACCCTCTTCTTTTTTCTTCCGCCGCTAGCGCGCTCTCCCCCTCTTCCCGTGTTGCAGTGCAGGCTTAGCCGGGCGTCAGGAAAACAGCTCGCAGGAGCGGGGGGAGGAAGAAAAGGGGCTGCCCGGAGGACCTGGGGGCTCTGCGGATGCTGCCGCCAGCTTCCTACCTTCTCGCTGTTTTTTCCAGGCGATGCCACACCTCCCGAGGACACTGGGGACATCGGGTTTTGCTGAGCTTAGCATCTTTCCGCCGCCGTGCCGAAGGCAGCAGACAGACGCTCGTCTGCCCTGAAGTGCGGATCTGCAACAGCTCCCGAGAAGACGCGCTCGCTCCGTCTGTCCTTCTCCCTCTCCCTCTCTCTCCTTCTCCAGTCCAAACCATTACGAGACCCGACTTGCACCATCCGGGAAGCTGCCCCCTTTTTTCCTGTCCCTTCTCCTTTTCTGCGATGACTCACCATTATTTTTAACTTTGAAGAGAGAGGAAATAATGGGGATCTTGGAAGCCTGTGTTTCTCTCTAGGATTTTCCCCGGGGTCAGATAAGCGGTGTCACTAAGAGCCACTAAGATTTGCCTGCTGCAGGTAATGTGATTTGTTTTCTCTGTGCCATGGTGGTTTGCGGAGAATGACAGGAGCCGGGATGCCGGCGGCAGAGCCGGGCGCCCGCAGCGGTCCACGAGGCTCCTAGGAGCCGGCGGCCCCCGAGCCGGGCGGCTGCGGACCCCCGGGTGGGCTCCGCGCAGGGAGGGCAGCATGTTGCCTTGCGGCTTGCTGGCCGGGGCAGGAGGAGCGGGAGCGTGCCGGAGCCCTTAGCGCTTTCCCGGCGGCTGGCGCCGGGTTGCCTGATGTTGCACGGTTCGGTGTTAACCCTTAGCTGCATGCCTGGCATTGAGCTGAGACCGTAGCCGCCTCTCCCGGGCACCCAGCGTGGTCCCTGCACCCGTTTAGGGCTGGATGGTTTTTTCCTTCCTTCCTCTTCCCTTCCCCCTTCTATTTTTTTTAATTTTTTTATCCAACAAAAGTTGTTTTGCTAATGCCAGTTTTTCAGCGTTGGCTTGGAATAGATGAAGGCGTCCTCAAGTGTCTTCTCTTCTACCCAGGGGGTTTAGACGGGAGTTTTTGAAGTCTGTCCCAAGGAAGGCGAATTAAAATCCCCCGAGGAGGGTGATAGACGAGCTAGCGAAGGGAGCTGCTCTCCTCCCCCCAACTTTACTTCATCTCTCTCTCTCTCTCAGCAGGGGCAATTTTCTTTCCTTTTTTATTTTCTCTGTTTTATCATCCCTTCGCCTTTTCATGAGACACTTCCACACCTACGTACCTGTCCTTCCGCAGGATAGTAGCCTTGTCCTGAGTCCGATCCCGCCGCCGGGCACTCGGAAGAGTTTAGCCTAAGGATTTCTTGTAAACCTAAATATGACAGTTGCTACCGGAGATCCTGCAGATGAAGCTGCAGCTCTTCCCGGTCACCCGCAGGACACGTATAATCCCGAGACCGACCATGAATGCTGCGAGAGGGTGGTCATTAACATTTCAGGTCTGCGCTTTGAGACGCAGCTCAAGACGCTAGCCCAGTTTCCAGAGACCTTGCTAGGGGATCCTAAAAAGAGAATGAGATATTTTGACCCGCTCCGGAACGAGTATTTCTTTGACCGGAACAGACCCAGCTTCGATGCTATTTTGTACTACTACCAGTCTGGTGGGAGGCTGAGGAGGCCTGTTAACGTGCCCTTGGACATCTTCTCGGAAGAGATCCGGTTTTACGAGCTGGGGGAAGAAGCGATGGAGATGTTCCGGGAGGATGAAGGCTACATCAAAGAAGAGGAAAGACCGTTGCCTGAGAACGAGTTTCAGAGACAAGTGTGGTTGCTCTTCGAGTATCCCGAAAGCTCAGGCCCTGCCAGGATTATAGCTATTGTCTCCGTCATGGTGATTTTAATCTCCATCGTGAGCTTCTGCCTGGAAACATTGCCCATTTTTCGGGATGAGAACGAAGACATGCACGGCAGCGGGCTGAGCCATCTGCCCTACTCCAACAGCAGCATGGGGTACCAGCAGTCCACCTCTTTCACAGACCCCTTCTTCATCGTGGAGACACTTTGCATCATTTGGTTCTCCTTTGAGTTCTTGGTGAGGTTTTTCGCCTGCCCCAGCAAGGCTGGGTTTTTTACCAACATCATGAACATTATCGACATTGTAGCCATCATCCCCTACTTCATCACCTTAGGGACAGAGCTGGCTGAGAAGCCGGAGGATGGTCAGCAAGGCCAGCAAGCCATGTCCCTGGCCATCCTCCGAGTCATCCGCCTGGTCAGGGTCTTCAGGATCTTCAAGCTCTCGCGGCACTCCAAGGGGCTGCAGATCCTGGGGCAGACCCTCAAGGCCAGCATGCGGGAGCTGGGCCTCTTGATATTTTTCCTCTTCATCGGCGTCATCCTCTTCTCCAGCGCCGTCTACTTCGCAGAGGCAGACGAGAGCGAGTCCCAGTTCCCCAGCATCCCCGACGCCTTCTGGTGGGCCGTGGTTTCCATGACGACCGTTGGCTATGGAGACATGGTCCCCACGACCATCGGTGGGAAAATAGTGGGATCCTTGTGTGCCATCGCTGGCGTGTTAACGATTGCCTTACCAGTGCCCGTCATAGTGTCCAACTTCAATTACTTCTACCACCGGGAGACGGAGGGAGAGGAGCAGGCTCAATATTTGCAAGTAACCAGCTGCCCAAAGATCCCTTCTTCCCCTGACCTAAAGAAAAGCAGAAGTGCCTCTACCATTAGTAAGTCGGATTACATGGAGATTCAGGAAGGTGTAAACAATAGCAATGAGGATTTTAGGGAGGAGAACCTGAAGACAGCCAACTGCACCCTAGCTAACACAAACTATGTTAATATCACCAAAATGCTAACCGATGTCTAGTCGCTAAAACCTAGTCGGTATTTAAAGCTGAAGTGGAACAGTTGCAGATATCGAGTGCTGCTCTGCATTGTAGTCAACACAGTATTTTCTACGGTGTGTTTTGGTTCTGCATGGGAAGCAATAGCCGTGTAAGTGACTTTTAACCTTTGATTTCCACGCTGAATAAGCTGTCATGCACCAACCGTTTTGTTTCTCTGCTCCCATCACGGGCCCGGGGGTTTCCAAAGACACGGGGCGTTCGAGGCGTTTTGGGGTGCCAGTCGCGCCGTTGCACCCGCGGGGGAGCCGGCGGGGGGAAAGCTCCCGCGCCCGGCAGCGCCGAGCATCCCCCAACGTCTCCCTGCACCGCCCGCGTGCCGAACCGCCTCCCCGGGGGATGGCAGGCAGCTTCCCAGCTTCGGGAACGCTTAGGGAAAGGTCAGGCAGGGCTTAGCGAAGGGAACGTGCGGCCGAATGACTTGCAGGCTCGGCTTTCCGCCCCAGGTGAGACCCCGTCGCCCGGGCTCGTGTTTCATAACGGCGACTGCTGCATGCTGCAATAGTTTCCTCCACTGCAGCATGCCAGCGTGAGGCCCCGGGGAGGGATAATTAGCATGACAGAACATTATTTATTAAGTCTTAAATTTTCGATGCTAGCCATCGGGAGGGCCAAGTAAATAAATCAAGAGCTTGGGTTTTCTCTATTTATTTAGCTGACACTTCCATCACCACTGTTTCCAGGATCACCAAAGACACCTCCACTGACACATTGAAAATGAGTTGGAAAAAAAAAAAAAGCATCTTTTTTTATATCTCTATATAAAACTGGAGCAACTATGCTGTGGCCTATAATATATTTATACTGCAGTGAAATTTAACCAGTAATACAGTACAGCTGCATGGGTATTCGTTGCATGAATCTGAATATTTAATACACACACAAATATATATTTTCTTAGTAGACTATACAGTATTCATGTTTATAGTGTTTATAGATTCTCCAGCGGCTTGACGGAGATTCACGGGAGTCAAAAATCTCTAAAACCCGGCTGGGGGAAGGCACGGGCTGACTGCGGTTTGCTAGATAGCAAGGCAAAGCCTGCGCGGCCGAGCGTTCGGACCCCACACGAGCCGAGGGAAGGTGAGCTGGAAGTTAACCACCTGCGCTCATCATGGGACGATAATTAGTCGTTAATCTGGGTGTCATGAGCAGAAATTACTGCTGAGCAGGGAGGCTGCGGAGGCCAGGTGGGACGGCGGGGAGAGGCGTCCCGGCTTGTTTGGTCAGCAATCTTCAGCTGTTTTCCCGTACGATTACCGCGCGTGTGTGTGTATGTAGATATTTAGAGAGCGACTATAGGCCGAATTTCAGCAGACGCCGGCGCTTCGGGAGCATCCCTGGTTCAGGGCCGTGGGCTCGGTGTGGGGGGATTTGCTGCGGCGAGCTCCAGCGCTGCGGGATCACGGGCCTTTTGGGCTGGAAAACTGAGCCAGCCTGACCGGTGCCATGGGAGAGGGTCTGCGTAGTCGTGGGGTTGGTCCCCCCGGTTACCTTGCTCTGCCGCAGACCCCATCCCACAGCCCGGGGGCTGCTCACGGCATGGGAAAGCGGCTCTGGGCCAGCGAGCGAGGTTCAGGGTCGCTCCGGAGCGACGGCATGGCTGATGCCGGGCTCCATCTCGGCTCAGCCCACCCAGCCTTGGCCTTTAATTTGCCTTCTGCTAAGGTTTTTGGGAGGGCTCAGCCGGGATGCAGAGACCTTGGGGTTGTCCCTGCTCCTCCTCGAGCCCCAGCACTATCAGGGATAGCTGGGAGCTGTTCTTCCAGGTGGATCCCATTTGCTTCCCCTATGCTGCTCCAGGTTTCCTTGTGTTTTCCTGTGTTGGGGACAATCCCTGGACCAGGTGCCCCACCGGTCCGGAGGAGAGGCCTGCAAACCTCCTTGGAGGCCCCTGGCCAGTAAAGCATCTCCAGTGAAAGATGTGGTTTAGCAACCTGTTGAACCCGTACGCTTTGGCTGAATTTGGGGCTGGCCAGCCCTGTACCGGGGCTGCAGAGCGAGGGTACGAGCAGGGCATCCCATCCCATCGCAGAGCGGGCAAGTAAGGTCCTTCTGACCCTTCTGGCTCTTTGAGGGGAAAAAATAATAATAACAATAAAACAACGGTGCTAGCGTATTCTACAGCAATGGTTCAAAATGCTGCTTTGGGCCTGATTCATCTCTTGTGCTGATGTGGCTCCGCTCATCCGAGTGGAATTGCTCCTGATTTTTAGTGATTGATTGATTCAGGCCCGGCTATAACTATTACCAAGTGTCCATGGTTAGTGCACAGGAGTCCTGGCTTCTGCCTGGTGCAGAGCACCACCGGCATCAGTGCATGCTGCCGGGCCTGAAAGGTGCTCAGCACCACGCAGCATGGGGCCTCCGAGACGTCTCAAGTTATGTTTCATTGTATTAGGAATCCTTTTCTCCCTCTCTGCTGATGCAGCTCTGAAATAGGCGTCCCCGAAGCCCAAATCACTTTAACACCTTAAAAAAAGTACTACAGAGGAGGAAAAAAAACCAGCAATGCAATCGCAAGCAATAAATCTCTATTTCGAAGCTCATCCTGGAGAACGGCACAGGGCTGGCACAAAGCGGCTGCTCAGGCACGGTTCCCGGGGAGGCCAGCCAGCTGCCATCGACCCGTCCCGGAGCCCGGCCGCGCGGCAAGGTGAGCTCGCGAGGGGCCGCGGCCCGTGTTTCGGGGCTGCTGGCAGCCCTGCTGCTTGCTGCCGGGGGTTTCCCGGCCCGGGACGGCCGACAGCACGCTGCCAGCCCGTTCCTGGTGTGCACCGAAGGCCGAGGCCAGGTTGTTACGGGCTTTTCTGGGGGATGCTGGCGCTTTGTGCGACTTTGCAAAGCGCCTTGCTGGTTATATCAGGGGCTTTGGGCAACTCGCTTCTCGGCGTCTCCAGCCCTGGAGGATCTGGCCCTGGCTGTGCTGCGCCCGGAGCCTGCGGCGGGGTGGTGGGAAGCATTTCCCAAAATACTGGGAGCATCTCGGGAAGGGGAGGGCGGCTGTTTTTCAGGAAGGCAGAAGATTTCGTGTTGCACGGTTTTCCAGCAGGACGGAGGCTCCCACTGCCCCGTTGGCACATGGTGGCCCCAAGGACCTGCCAAGGTCAGGCAGGAGGAGAGCACGGTTGCACAAATCAGCTGCGACAGACCCAAACCCGTGCGCCGAGCTGGTGGGGTCCGAGCCGCAGGTGCCATCTGGGACTGGTGTCCCCCACCAAAGAGCCAGGACTGCTGTGCAGGTCACGGGGGGCCGCGGTCAGAAACGAGCTGTCGAGCCGCAAAAAGCGGAAGGGTCCAGCTCTCTCCCCTGCGCGGAGAAATGATTCCCCTATAGCTTTTAATGGGATTTGTGCCTGCAGGTCGGAGCTCGAGTGCTATTTCTAGCTTTGCTTCTGACTCACTGATGTGATCTTGAACCAGTTTTCAGGAGGAGACTGTGATTTTTTTTCCTTATTTTTTTTTCTTGAGGAATTTGGTTTGAGAGGCTTTGGGCCCGCTTCTGCGGCGATACTGAGAGTCCAAAACTCCCCTTGACTTTGCAAGGACGAGAAAATGAGAGGCAAAGTGGCTAAGACCAAAGGTAGTGGCTCAGGCTGGCCAAAATAGGGGCTGGAGAGCAGGGGAGCGAGACACCATCTACGTTAGTCTCATAAAGCCTAAGGCCACCTAACCTAGTTGCTGGCATCCTTGTTCCTCCTCCCTTGGAGATACCGTCTCTTTCCATGGATGGTACGGCAAAATAAAACCTTCTGGCCCTCCCAGATACCATGGTTAGGTATCCAGGGGAGACAGCCCCCATATTTTAAGAGTTTTATCCTTTGTGCCATGGCCACAGTTTTGGAGAGCCGCGATTATGGCATGGGTCCCTTTCTAACATGCAACCGCGTGGTCAAGCCTGCAGGCAACCCATCAGCCCGTCAACAGCTTCCAAAATAGGTGCTGCGGGTGCTCAGGTGAGGGTCACGTACTGGCTGGACACCGTCAAGCGCTTAGGAAAAAATTATCAGTATGTGGAGATGTGCTTTAGCGGGACAACTGATCTCCGCAGTGATGTTTTGTGTCGAAGTCCGTCAAATCTGAACATTGTGCTCTCCCAAGAAAAAGATCCCGAAATTGGTGTTATGAGCGTGGAGCATGTGGGTGTATAAATATGGGCATATTTGTGCATAAATACACAGAAGGAGAGAAAAAGACAGAGGAGGAGGAGGTATTTCGGGAAGGGCCTTGCTTTGTTATCCGATAATTCCTGGGTCAGCTGTTGAAATTTCCACCAAAGGCTCCTCCCTTCTCCGGAGTCTGCAATACATCTTGAGATGGGCCCGAGCAAGGAGACGGATCCAGATTTTGCTGTGGAGGTGGGGGCTGAAACGCGGTGTCCCAAGTCAGTGCCCGACTCGTGTCCGTCCCCAAACCAGCAGCTTTGCAACACCTGGATCTGGATCCCAATTCCCAGCTTGGGCCTGTTGCTCACATTTCTCTGACTATGCAGGTGAAGCCAAACCGAAATCTAAGGGATTTGTTTGCGGTGCAACCGCAGTGGCACAGGGAGTGGGTGGTCTTTGGGGGTTTTGGTTTTTTTGGTGATGGTTGAATTTCAATTCCCTCCAACCATCCTGGTTCGATGGTCCTGGGGTGATGGGGACACCAGGGTGGTCCCCGTCGCGCCTCCTCCATGCGCCTCCTCCAGCGAGGGGCAGGACAGCTGCAGGGACGGCGTTGGTGTTTGGAGCTGGTGCATCTCAGGGTCTATGTTCATGAGGGTCCGGGCAGTAAGTCTTTGGTTCCCAACTCTGAGCTGTTCGGTTTTGCACCCAAAAAAGGCTGCGGGTCCTTCCTCCAGCATTCGATCTCCTCCAGGTCTGGTGCACCCCTCGGTCCCCGCCATCGGGGCCGGCTGCTGCTCCCCTCCCCGAGGGGGGACAAGGGCACCTGTGCACAAGCTAACGCGATCCCCCGGCCCGACTGTCCGCGGCGACAGATAAATTCCTTAGCTGCGTTTCTCTTCTGGGCAACGGTTTGGCTTCGAGGAGCTGTAGAGCGTTGCGTGCCAACGGTCTCGTGCCAAGGTCCGTGCGCGCGTAGACACCCGCGCGGGAACCGCATACTCTTTCCAGACTTGTATGGCTGTTCTGGGGTTGGGGATTGTTTTTTAATTTTTCTGTCGCGTATGAGACTGTACTTATTCATTTGCACTTGCTCCCTTGTTGCTTGAGCCTGCGCTGTTGTCCTCCAATGTCATGCACTACTCACTGCTGGGAGCGCAAGGGAGAACAGGGGCCTTGGCTCAAATCCGTACGTGTTGCCTAATTTGAGGGCATCAATAGGAAGAGGAAACCCAAGAAGGACTCATAATAATGATGCTGGAACTGAACCTTTTGTTTCCATGGTTACAGGAGAAATGGGACCAGTAATGGAGAGAGGCCTATACACTGTTAAAGGAGGACTCGTGGGAATTTCAAGTCATTTAACCATGCGTTTGCTAGACACAAATTTAGACACCAGCTGTATCCGAATTGCACAGTGTGTATAGACGTTACTGCTCTTATTGGCGACTCGTGGGCGTCCTCGGGGTTGTGGGTCTCGCGCGGGCTGGGAGACACCCAAGTCAGTAAGGCTGAACATTGTATATAGGTATACAGATCTGTGTACATACATATTCCAAATGAGCATTTGCTGTCTGGTTTATCATGAGTGTATATAATTTATTCTTCATAGAGTATCACAATTTTTGTAAATATCAGCACTAATTAAGAGGAAATAAATATGTATATTATTGAGGAGTTATGCTGATATCCCTTCTGTGGCGGGCGGGGAAGAGAGAGACAAGCGGATGCGTTTTTGGCAGGCGGGGTCTCTTTTTTCCCTCTACATCCAAACTTTCTGCAAGAAAAGACTGGAAGAGCCTGAATGGAAGAGCCATCGTCGGCTGCCCTGCGGAGGCTGCTGGAGGGGGAACTCCCCCCAGCTCGGATATCAGCCACATCAGCTCAGCTCAGCAGGTAACCAGGAACCGGTGATGCTGGGTGGATAAACCAGCCCTCGGGGAGCCTCGCAGGTACCTGGCACCGAGGTGGTGGTTTTTAGAAGCTCTTGGAAGAGGGGAAACGAAGCAGGCAGGGACGATGGTGGTAACAAGCCCTTCATGGGGTGCAACCATGCATGCGCATCTCGAGGGACATCTCCTAATAGGATGTTGAGGCTGAGAATAGTTTTCCTCCTGAGCTGCGGGGAGCCGGGATAGATTTCCCTGGGGAAGGCTTTGGCTCCTCTTGCAAAGAGACAGTTTTCTTGCTCCATCCCCAGAGAGCAAATGTGCAGCATTTTCCCCTGCCGCGTTGCCTTCTCCTCTCCCCGAGCGTCTTGGGGGAGCGGAGGGGAGGGAGGGAAGTGGGAGCGGTCGGCACTTGTGTTTCAGGGTTTTAGCCCATCTCCGGCAAAGGGAGACCAAGATGAGAACTGAAATGCAAATGCTTTATCTTAAACACGCCAGCGACAGGCCCTCCTGTGCCCTGAAGGGTTTGAGGCTGGCTTGTGCAGCTTGCCGCTGGCTTAGCCGAGTCCTCAGGCTGGGTTCAAGCAGGCAATTAATCCCCGAGTTGCCATGGTGCCGCCTGACATCACACCACGAGTTTCCTGGTGCCAGTCCGCTGCTGATTGCCAAAAATTTGCTTTCCAACAATTTTACCTAATGCGCAGATGAATAGCGCTGAGCTGAACTTCAGCCTGTTCGTTCTCCTCCACGTGGACCCGTGAGTCACCGAGATGTCCCGGACGGAGCCACGTTGAAGCCGTCTGACGGCGGGGAGCTGCCGGAGGTGAGATGTTGTCTACGGAGCAGAGGGCAGCAAACTTGGATCCTGCTGCGGTTACGGGGTGCGGAGCGAAACATAAGGCTAAGGTGCTGGTTTAATTGTACATCTCCACTGCATGCCTTGGCTCATCAGCTGGGGTTGGGGTTAGCTTTTTTCTTCCTATCTTGTCCCACCGGGTTAGTCCCTATCAAGCTGGAGAGAGCTTGGAATGGGCTGGGAGTGAAGGCTGGACCTGAGCTTTAGGGAGACTGAGATTTGCTATTTTTCTCTTCCACATACTGAAGAAAAAAATCTTGTCTTGCAAAGGCCACAACCCTGTGTCCACTGAAGATGTCCTATCCTGGCTGCAGCTTGTTTTGGAATAAAAAAAACCCCCAACTCTGTTCCACTGAGGTGGGACTTGTGTCACTGAAATAAGTGAATCCCATCAAGTCAGAGGAAACTCTGACCCTGGCCAGGACTTCTGCTTTCAGCCCTGCATTGATTCTGTCGGCAGATACCTGGCAAAGGAGGAATAGCTTGGGGCTGTGCCATAGCAGGACAGCTCCGGGGTGCTTGGCCATCTAACACTTATCAGAAACACTTAACTGCCTTTGATCCAGCCTGGTCCTCCTACAGTCCATGCCACCAGGTTGGTTTTGAACGGAGGGGCACAGCGATGCCAAGCCATGACCGTGACAAGCTAATGTCCATCCCTACCACATCACTGCTTTCGCAGGCTGCTTTCCCACCTCTGAAGAGTTTCAGCAGCGCTGTGCTCATGGAGGTACCTGCCCTTCCTGCCACCAGCCCTGCAGAAGAGCAAGAACCCAAGAGTGCAACTCAAAGGGCAATGTGGAGCGTTTATATGAGCAGACTGGCAGGGGTGCACCAGCAGCGTCGGAGTGGTGTGCAAGCCTTATCAGATGCCTCCAGAGCATGATGCATCTGACCTGTCTTTTGTCATGGGCAGGAACACCCCAGTTTCTCTGCTTACTAAGGGGGGAGTCAAGAGGGACGAGTTCAGGTTCAGGATCCAACTTGGAGATGTCTCAGGTTGGCAGGAACCTCAGTCCAAGAGGAGGAAGATCTTCACCCAGCCTGGAGCTGAGCAGTTGACCTCTGTGTCACAGGACATCATGGGTGCCGATATTTCCACGGCTTCTAAGAGAGAGCGGACAAATTCAGTGGAGAGAAATCCTTGGAGGATCCCCCCACAGCGCACAGAAACCACCCAGCTCAGGGTGCAGAGCATGCTCGGCTGTTTCACACGGCCGTGAGTCCTGGCTGGCTTCACTCCTAAGTGCTCAGCGCCTCAGTGGCCTTCAAGTGCCCTCGTATCAGTAGTGGAGGATGCATTAGCCAGGCCTCAAAGTCAGAGTCCTTGGGCTCAGGTTAGACTTCTGCCAACAACCTGCTTTGTGTGCCTCAGTTTCCCCATCTGTAACACAGCTCGGTAAGCTGTGTCCAACAGAGCAGCAAATTGCAAAGCTTAGATCGATAGTGGGGCAGAGAAAAGGTGTGAGTGGGCGGATGAACCCATGGATAGATGTTTTTAGCAAGAAGGGAAGTATTTAAGAGGGGTCAATTCTAAACATTTAAGCAAAGAAAAGCAGTTCAATGCACAAAAGGTAACAGAGCTATTGATAAACACTGTGTCCTGAGCTAAATTAGCAACAACCTTGCCATAGGCTTTGCTATTATGCCGGATGGAAACAATACCCAAACGGGGCCAGCAAGCTTGGGTGCTGCAGCCTCCCACTAACGCCGCAGGTTGAGCGTTTCCAAGAGACGAGGCTACGGGTGGGATAACGACGCTGGCAAAGGCGGCTCGGCAGAGCATCGCGCCGGCCTCCCTGCGCCTTGACGGCCCTTTCGGCTCCGCGACCCGCGGCGGCTGCTCCAAGCCTCTGATCTTGATTGCAGAGAACAGCTGATCCCCGCTGAGCGCAGGCTGGCTGGTTGCGCGTGTGGGAAATGACCTACTTTCCTGCACTTTCTTCGCCGAGTGTTGCCTCGCTGCCAGGCTGAAACCCCATGAAACCCTCCCGGATCTGCTCGGGCTCATAAATTATGGAGTCCTCTAAGGCGACCTCGTCTGGGGGCCGCACGCTGATCCCGGGTTTGCAAAGGCTCCTCTCCGCAGCGGGGTCCGAGCGGGGCTCAAGCCCTTGACATCCTGGCTGGTTGTGTCAAGGAAGCAAACGATCTGGGTGCCAAGAAAGCACTACCTCTGCTGCTGGTCCTGGAAAGCTCAGGATGCTAAAACCCCATTACAGCCCGTTGCGGGGACCCCAGGGAGCAGCGGGAACTCTTAGCCTGGCTCCCTATGCGCAAGCCGGCTTCCATTTGGCAAAGCGGGCGGCCAGGTGCCGAGAGCACCTCCTGGACCCGGGATGTGGAAAGGCCATTAAGTAAAACGCGGATAGTGTGGGGGCCGCTCGGCAAAGGATGCGGAGCGGAGAAGGGGGAAACGAGCCCGCGCTTGGTGCTCTGCCCTGCTGCCGGCGATGCCCATCAGCAAGCGGTCCACGGCCCCCGACGCGGTGAGGATCCTGCAGGAGCTGCCGCACGGAGACGATCCGTCGCTGCCGTGCTGCCTTTGATTTGGACTGGCCTGAACCCAGAGGCTCAGTATAAAATCTGCGAGTGTGGGAGCTTGAAGCGAGGCCCCCGCAGCCTATCTTTAGGTAACCTCTAGGCAAAGGTTCTGCACACGCACAGCTCTTGCCAAGATGCATATTTATCCTGCGGCTCGGAAAATCAGGACAGGTCCCTCTTGCTCCTTCCCACTTTCTCCTACTGCTTCTCCCTCCTCTGCATTTCTGCTGCGTGTTGGAAAACCCTGTCACTATGAGCAGAGCTCTGGTCCGCACCCTCTGCTCCAGACATCAGAACCTCATTTATCCTTAAACGCAGGCGTGGGAGAAACTGGCTCCGGGGGGCGTGGGAGATTTACCTACGGCTCAGCAAAAGGTTTGTCCCCATCCTGCTCTCTGCATTTCACCATCGCTGGGGCGAGGCAGAGCACGAGCCTCCTCGCTGCCCCAGCCGGGCACAGGAGACGGGGGCAGAGATCCAAGTGTGACCTGCGCGATGCTTCGCTGGGACCAGACGAGCTTTTTGGAGGCTACGGGTTTGCAGGGTGATTTATTGACCGCACAGGGATGCGGTCAGGCGTCGCAGAGTCACGGTCGTCAGAGCAGCGCCAGGGCTGGGCAGCTCGGGGAGTTTGTTTCTCTGCTGTTTTTAGGCAGCCGAAAGCGGCTCCCCGGGAGAGCAGCTCCGGGGCCGGGAAAGCGGGAAGCTCCAAGGTCATTCTGCTCCCGACATCTGCACGGAGATCAGCCAAGCACGGTTAAGCGACAGCTTTCCGCCAGCTGCCCGTGGAGTCGGCAGCATCCCGGCCCCGGCATCGCCTCCGTGCACCTGTGCCCACCGAGCAGGATCGGCCCCCGAGGACGCGTTTTACCCAGCGCGAGGCGAAGCTGGGGGCGGGCAGGGGAAGCAGGAAAAAAATATATTGCGTCAGGCACCTGCTCCCTTCCTTGCAAAAAACCGCCAACGGCGCACTGTGTGAAAGTGGAGCCTTTGCCGATGCGGCTCGGGGTTGTCTTCCCCTGTCCTTTTATCCTTGGCTAATTAAAGGCAAATCTCTGCAGAAAGAGCACAGTTCCTCAGATCTGAGCATTAATAACTCAAAAGCAGCTGCGAGCGCTCAGAGGCAGCTGCAGAAATCCCAGGCAGAAGGAGCATTTCCATCTTGCGGCTCACCAGCTTTGGCTCCGGGGATAATAAACTCGGGAGTTTTAGAAGGAGGCGACAGCAGATACAGGCCCGTCCTCCGAGTTTACGGAAGGATCAGCCGAATGGACTGACTAAATTCCCAAGTCATCCCTGGGGACAACCTAGGAGCTGGAGCCGGGGGGAGGTGCTGCGGATTGCCCGGCTTTCTGAGGACACTGTGGGAACCGCCTTGGGCAAACGAAGGTGTTTGCAGATCCCTGGGCAGGTGTTTCTAGGTGCAATGGCTCTCACTCCCAAGTCGGTGTCTGCATGCAGATGAATCACGTCTGGAAAGTCCATCACCATCTCCTGCAGCACAGTCTTGCTGCCTGAATTAGGTGAGACCTCAGAGGTAGCTCTGCCTGCGCTCCTTTTGGCCGTTGGCCTCCCTCCAGCAGCTGCAGAGGGGGTCCAGATGGCTGCAACGGCCTCCACTTGCAGTCTAGTCTGGTGCGTGCTCTTAAACCTTCACACGGTGATAATTTCAGCTCTTTAAAAGGCAGAAAGAGAATTTAGCCCCGAAGCATCTTAGCAAAATAAAAGAAATGCTTTGCACTTACATAATATCTCCTGTCCCAGCAGTCCGAAGTGCTTCACTCGCAAGCACTGTTGAATGCTTTGTGTTACTATAATGGCCTGAAAAACTTAGAGAAGACAAACGCTTGGTATAGCAGAGCATAGTTTCATGAAGACAGATTAAAAAAATGGTTGTGGCATCAAGGAAGGTTGGCAGGAGGCAGACACTGATAGTAACTATTATTATTCTGATGATGATGACATTACGTAGCTCTTACCCAGTGCTTTTCATTAGTAGCTCTAAAGTGCTTTGCAAAAAAAGAGCTTCAGATGCCCTGAATGCCTGCAGTGATTTCAGCGGAGAAGCGCAGGCGATGATCTTATGCAGAGGCTCTTACTGCAGTTTTATGGGTTTAAACGCAAGGGCCTCCTCTGCCCGCTCCCGGCCACTGTAATGGTATTTTATTTATTATTCAGCTTCCAGAAGTCTCCCTGCACAGTGCATCCCCGGCAGGACGCAGTTCCCGACACAACAGGGATGGAGCAGGGGGAACAGCCCTTTCCGTAAATTAAACCTCTATAACCCCCCCCCCCCCCCGACATCCCTCCTGGGACAAATGCTATGGAAAACCCAAGTGATGAAAAGAGCCCGGCGTTTTTGCCCATTCACACGTTTATGTGAGTGACAGCCCACCCTCGGCAATAGTCCCCAACAGCTGGGTGCCAGGTCCCACGAGACACAGCAGGGAGGGGACACGGCCGAGCCGGTGGCCTGGAGTGCTGGAGGGGTCTGGTCCGGGTGCCCCGGCCGCGGACGGGGAGCAAGGACGTTGCAAAGAGCTCTCCAGCACAAACCAACCTTCAGGCTTCCTCCCCTCTCTGGATGGAGGCCAGGCGGGTAATATTAGCCACCCTCCGCCGTAGCCCTGCGGACACGCCTGGGACGGTCCCCAGTGCTGCTCCGTCCTTTGAGCATCCGCAAAGCAGCCCGCGCGGGGAAAATAAAGCAGCCTGTTTTGGCACCCGTGAAAACCCAGGCAAAAGGCAGCTGGCGCCTGTGCCTGATTTTCGAGGCCTCCGAGGAGCACTCTGAACCCACGCGAACCCTCCTGGGTGCTGCTGACATTCAGCCGGGATCGGCACAGGCGCTGCTTTGACGTCAGGCGGTGCATGGGCTGTCGCCTGCCTGCACGGGGTTTGCAGAGTGCAGCCCCGGCCTCGGCCTGGCAGGGTCCCCGCTGCACGCAGCCAGCCAGGACTTCGGATGTCGGTGGCTGCTGGGCTGCCCTTGCTGTCCATCTCCTTTAGCACTGGAAAATCTCCCTGGCTTTAGTAGACCGGCAGGGACCTCTCCAGCATGTGCATGGCCCGGCTAGTCCACATTCATGGGACATGTGCACAGACACACTCCTTGACATACGGACGCGCAAACGCACACATTAAATCCCGATGAGCACTGATTGCAGGTCCCTTCCCCTCCACGCCCTGCAGACAAAACCGGTTCAGCTTAACTGATGAAACCGTAGTGAAAAACAGCCCATGGGTTTACTCAAGAGCTTCCCAGGTAGGAGCTCGGCCTGTTGACCATGGTGGCACTTTTCCCTGGAAGAAAGCATTCCCTAACTCCAGAAAGAGAAACTACATCATCTTTAGAAACAGAGCATCGATCGCTTTGCTGCTGCGCCGGGCGAGCGGGGGGATGCTCTGCTGGAGGGTGAGGGCTTTGCTCAGGCGGCTTCTCCCCAGCTTTCCGTGGGGGCTCAGTGGGCGGCTCAGCTCCGTCGCTTGCTCTGCAGTTTGTGGCTCCTGCGAGATCGTCCTCTCCCTCCTCGCCGGCATTGGCAGAACAGCCGGCTCAGCACAACGCGCACCGTCGCGGCTCAAGGATTAGACACTCATTCGCCATAAATAGAAAATTGGGGGGATGTGTTTTAGCGTATTAAATGTATTCCAAGAGGCTGCTGATGGTGCAGGAACACGACCGTCCTATCGATCGGTGTCCTCATCCCACTGCCCACGTCCGCCCGGGCAGAGATGACCCTCGCTGCTTCTGCGTGGACCAGCCGCCCTGGCCCTGCAGCCACACTGCTCTCAGCCGTGCAAGGAGGAACAGGGGATTTGCCGTTGTGTCGGTGTTCAGGAGCAAACAGCATCGGGAAACCATCGCATTTGCCCAGGTAGCAGCTGGGTCTCATGACAGGGGTTGTCTCGTGCACAGGGAGGCATCTCCAGGGAGACTTCTCCCCTCGGTCTCAGCCTCAGGAGCCCCATCACGGCCAGCAGTGAGAAAGGAGCTCCCCCACATGATTCATCAGGCTTAATTTAGACATTTGCCTCCGGGCCAGAAGAGGCATGCCTTAAAAGGACCCATTTCTCTGCATTCGCGGTGAAAGGAGGAAGGGAAAGGAGCTCAGGTGGAGCGGAGATGCCTCCCGTTGGCGCAAGGGCTGCCACTTGTCTTGGCACCGATGTCTGCAAGGCCCTTAGTAAAACCTAACTGCATGTGATACGGCGTCTCTGACCTGCGCCCAGGCAGGGCAGGCACCGTGGCGATGCTGAGATGCAAGGATAGCATCTCCCATGACCAGCCACGGGTCTGGATCCATATTTCTGCAAGGAAACCATGACAGCACGGCCCCTTGCTCCAGCAGCTGATGCCTCGCATGCCCGTGGAGAAGGGAAAAGACCCCTTTGGATGCTCTCTTCTGGGACGCGTGCCTTTAGCTTACTCAGTGCTGGTGAAGCGCTTTCCTGGCTGCCCGCGCTGCCGCCGGCTGTTGCGATGGCTCAACGCCCGATCACGCACTGCCGGATGGTTTCCCGTGGCAAGCTCTTGGTTTAAGTGGTCAGGCAGCACAGTGCTGCGGGTGCCGTCGTCTGCTGCGGGCCTGGGCTCTCAGCATGGGACCACCACGGTGTGGGGGGCAGTCGAGGACTGCAGGCTCCTCACACGTATCTTCAGGTGGTAGCTCTTGTGCCAACAGTAGGCATCACGGATCCATCTGAGCTCTTTCCCTGGCCCCTCTTGGCAGGGAAATGGGGTCTTCTAAGGCTTGCCTTTCCTGGCCTTGCGGCACGTGTCCAAATTAAGCCCGATGAATCACACGGGGTTCCTCTGTCTCGCTGCTGACCATAACAGGGCTCTCGACAACAGCAGGTCCTCCTGGAGATGCCTCCATATGTGGGACAAATCCCACCTCCGGGTGACCAGCCCGATGGGGATCCAGGTTCCCATGTGTGCCTTCTCTCCCTATATTAGCCATAACCCTGCAAACATCTCTAACTAATCCAGTTTTCTGCCTGATGAGGCTCAGGCCTTTATGTTGCCAGCTAACGGGCCTTAAAATGCCTAACGATCATGGACCCTGTCCTGGTACTGCTTCTCCGGCTTCATGGAAGGTGAAACTTTGGCTGCAAGTGGGGTGGTGGTGAAGGGAACGGGTTCCCAAGCCCTGTAGGAGCAAGAGAGGCTGATCTGGGAGAGCCCAGACTGGTTTTGGCAGTGAATATTTAGCATTTGGTCCATGCAGACTCCTAAATAGGAGGCACAAGATGTTATTTCTAGGGGTATCCTCTATTTCCTTGCTCTGTTAATAGTGGGCAAAGGCTTTTCCCATTGGCGCAGCCTCATGGCTTTGCAATCCCAAGCAAAGCGAATGTGTCCTCTCCACCAGTTCTGTCCACAAGACGATTTCTGTGCTCAACAGAGGAGCGAAAGACACTGCAAGTGGGCTGGCAAGCCATCTGCAGGGAGATGGGACTGAACCAGGTGTCTCGGCAGTGACAAACATCCTTCTCGGCATGACCTGGTGATGTTTCCACCTCAGAGCAAAGCCACTGATTTTTAGCGACTTCCTTCATAAAAGCATTGTGAGGGATGGAGAGATTTTTGGCAGTCTTGGGAGAGACAAGAAGTCTCATTTGGTCCTTGTCCCTATCGATTGGGCCCTCCAGCTAAGACCTTCCTCTGAAAGCTCTTGCCTTTGTCGTCCATTTTCCTCCCAAATCCTCCTGCAATGACTGTGGCTGGCTGCTGTCTTCAGCGGTTCAGATCATGCTCGCAACGGCCGTATTTATAAATAGATGATGACTGGATTGATCAGCTACTTCCCTCCGACTCCAGGCTGCTCATCCGCAACCGTTTGTTGGCTTAAATGGAAACTTCTCCAAATTCTAGACAGTGCTAGAATGAAATCCCCCTCGGGATGAGCCAGTAGTGTTTAAGCATCAGAAAAACATCTCTCCTTCACCTTTTCTCCACCTCGTTTAGACGCAGGGCCTTTTTCTTCCTCCTTCACCCGCTCACACATGGGTTCACAGGGCTGCCAACCCTGAGCGGCGCAGGGCTGCGATGAAGAGGAGGCATAGCTGAAGCTGATGCACACCCGCCGGGGTCCTCGCAGCTGGGACCCTGCCTCTGCTCTGGTACCGAGGAGGGGAAACTGAGGCAGGATCATGCTCACCAGCCAGCGTGGCCACGTGCTGCGCAGCGAGGTGGGTGCTCTGCCTCTCTTGGTGTCTTGGTGAAGCTCTTCAGACACTTTGGATGGAGACACGTAGGTATCTACTTATCAGACCGGGGTGTCTGTGTTTCTACATGCTAATGCACATGTCCCAGTGTATCCGTTCACCCATCCGCATGCCGCTCTGACGGGCGTCTTCCCATCCATGTGCTTGCTCATGAGCATCCTTCTGCTGTTCAGCTGCCCCGTTGATGGGCTTTTTCACCTGATTTTGCCTCGATGCACCACGCGAGTGGGCGAAATGGCCCTGCTCTGATGCAGCCTCCCTACATGTCCTCAGGCAAGTCACCTTAGGGTGACCACAGTCCCATAGGTGCTGTGAAAATCCTGTTCCCCCGCAACGGTTCGCTGGGCTGCATTTATGCACAAGCTGATTTTGTCGTTGGTGGGAGGGAGCATTTATCAGCGTGTCGACCCCCCCTTAACCCCTCGCTGGCTGCGGAGCTGCTGGATGGGCTTGCTGGGGGGGGAAGGGGCAAAGCCAGCAGCCCCCATCTCTGTCCCCCCCCACCACCAGATTTGTACCATCCTCAATGTACCCGTGGCTGCAGCGTCCTATTTAGAGGTAATCTATAAACCACTTAGTGCAGAGCGAACGTGCCAGCCTTCAAGCAGCCTTCTGCAGCAAATTGATCCGACAGGGGTTTTAATCTCGGCATTTTCCTTTCCCCCCCCCCCCACTTTCGCTCATTTTTCTGAGCCAGGCCGCCCTCGGCAGCCTGCGCCCAGCAGCACCCAGCACCCGCGGGCTCCAGCCTCCTCCCACCTCTGCTGCAGCGGGTGTAAAGCTCGGGGGGGCCGAGCCCCCCTGCACGGTGGGCTTTCCCCATCATCCCCAGATTTTGGTGCTGGATAACCAGCCCGGCAAGTGGCCACGGTCCGTAGGAAGCCTGGCGAGACCCACGTGCAGCAGAGGGGATCTGAGCTAGCGGTGGCCTGTGTCACCACGCAGGCTCCAGGCTGGAAGGCGGTGAGGATCCCTCTCGGGTCCTTCGAGCCTCACCGACGGATGAAATCTCCTCGGTGCATGCACAATTCCCTTCGCCTTCATTTCCAGAGCTGGGGAGAACGATCAGGGAGCTGGGAAGCCGCCTGCGGCTCACCCGAACGTGGGTGCTGCTTTCGGCTGGCTGCTGCATGCTCCCCTGCTGCTTTGAAGGCTCAGAAATCCCTGGGGATGGGTGGAATTGGGCAGCCTGGCAAAGCCTGGGATACCAAAAAAGTTACACATCTTGCTGTGCAACCACAGAGGAGTGAGAGCCCCTCACCCCGGTACGGCCCCGGGAGCTGAACCCTTATGACACAGCAGAGAATCCACCCACCAGTGACCCCCCGCGATGGCTTTGCTCGCAGGGGCTGGAGCGGAGCAGTAGAGCTGTTCCCGATCAAGGAGTCGGGGAACAGCCCGGGGAAATGTTTTTCACTCAAAAATGATGACTCACGGACTGATTTCTTTTTTTGGGGGGGAGTGAGAAACGCATTGTTTTGACTAATTTCTCGGCTTGGAAATGCCTGTGGGGAAAAGGGTTGAAGTTTTTGAACACATCCTTTGGGGAATTTTCAGAATGAAACACCATTTCTTCTATTATAAAGAAACTCCTTTGTTTCAAATGCTGAATTGGTTTGGAAAAGCTTTTTGAATGGTTAAAGCTGAGTGAAATGCTCGGATTCGCAGGAACACCCTTTTTGGGATTTTCGAGCTGCAGAACTCATTGGCCTCCCGGTCTCTTCATTTACGCTGATGGAGGGAGGAAAAACGACGGATTCCTTGAAGAGCTTCTAGAAGACGGGAAAGCTGTTTGCATCCCCGCTCCATTGAGCAGGTCTCCGGTGCAAACCAGGAATATGACGACGTATCTGCCCACAGCAGCCGTCTGCAATCGCATCCCGTGGCATCAAGCCGTGTCCGGCCGTTTCACTTCTGGCGTCAACCCTGGGGCAATGTGCCGAGATCCCTCAAGACGTGGTGATGTCCCATTGCTCCGTTTGCATCGGGAAAGCACCGGGAGTTGTTTCAGCAGAAGGATTATGGGGTTGCTCTCTGCACCCATGAGCAGAGGGAGCTTTGAGCCATTTTCGTCCCGTTTGGATAGCCCCAAAGCTGCTGGGTCTCCTGCAGGGATTGAATTGCAGACCCAAGCGATGGCACGAGATGGTCTCTCTCTCTATTTTGCCTTCTCGCTGGAGAATGCTGAGGGGATTTGTCACCAGACCGGAGTCTCCCTGGGAGAAGGGAAGGGCACACACCTCTCCATCCCTTCTTGCACCCATCGGCTGGTGCAGAGGGAAGCGCAAGAGGAAAGGGCACTCGGTGCATTTAAAAGCCTCTTGCAAAGCTGCAATATCCCCAATCCTGGCGAAAACCACTTAAACCTCCGTGCGGAAAACCCCCAGTTTCTCTCTCAGCACAAACAGCTGAGCGTGTTCCCGAAGGCCACGCCAGGCACAGCCTTTGCAGGGATGCAGGCTCTGCCTCTCTCCCGCTTCCCCAGCTCCGGCAGCTGCCCCGCCGCATCCGGATGGGGCTAGTCCCTGGCCACGGGATGCTCCTGAGCCCGGAGATGGATGCTCCTCGCCCAAAACGGCCCCGTTGGCTTTGTGTTTTCCTCGGAGGCATCGGCCCGTGCTGCTGCCCCCCACCCCGCCTTGCCGCTCCGGTCCACCCTCCTCATCCCCGCCAAGGTCCGGCTCTCAACATCTCGGTGCTATTTAAATATTTACAGCAGACGGCAGGGGGAAAAAAAGATTGAACCATGAATTATTCACCGCTTCACTTTTATCTTGGCAGCGGCGGTTGTATTCAGCGTGGAGGAGGCCTCCCGCGGCCCTCGGCGGGGCCTCGCGCCTTTTCCGGCATTGGAGGGGGGGGACACGGAGCATCGCGGGAAAACAGGGACCAAGCGGCTGGAAACGGGAACGGAGCGAGTAACCTGGCGCTGGGCATTTGCCACCCTCTTTAATTCGGTAACCCCTTAGCGGGCCGGGCAGCTCTCGAGATTGCTTCCTATTTGCAAGGATGCTAAACTTGCTCCCGTGCTGCACTGGTCCACAGGGCACACAATTTTTGGGTGCTAGCAAGGTGTTTGCACCCTGCCAATGCGTCCAGGACCCTACGGATCCCAGATGGTTGATGCTGTCTCTGCCGGCAGGCGGGGAAGAGGCTCCATCCGCAGCCCTGCTCGCTGCCGGGGAGCTTTCCGGGTCGGCCGGGCCCCGAGGACACTCGCAGAAAGCACCGCTCGACCCCCCTGTCTGCTGGGCCTGCTGCTTTAATGATGCTCTCGAGGCAAAAAAATGTGTTCAAAAGCTCAATTGCAAAAGCGGGGACAGAAAGGTAGAAAATCCCCTTTCACCTCGCGGTCCCTGGCAGCCTCTCCCTAAATTCCTGCTTCCCTGGGGGGGGGATTTCGGTGCCAGATCCGAAGGGGAGCGGTTAGAGGAGAGCCGGGGTGGGATTTAGAGGGGATGAGCGGGAGAGAAGTGTGCGGCAAAAAAACCCACCCAACGCTACGCCTCCTCTCCCGGGGATCAGGGATCATTTGCCTCCCTTTTCCAGCCGCCGATGCCCCCGGAAAGGGGAGGCGCGTGGAGGCTGCAAACCCTCCGCGGAGCAGCAAGAGGGGAGCCGGCAGCCGAAAGAGGCTGGAGCAGGGCAGCGGGTGTGCGGGAGAGACCCTTCCTACGAACAGACGGGGAAAGGGGGAGCGGGAGCTGGTCGGAGGTGATGCCCTCCTTCCCGTCACCCTCTCCCGATGTCAGATTTACACACCGCTCTTCCCTCATTTCGGCTCATTTCCCAGCAGGAGGGAAATTCGGAGGGCGACGCCAAGGGCTTGCCCAGCCTCTTAATTAAGGGCTCTCCCTGCCTCAGGAAAAACCTCTAATTATTCCCTCGCTCCTGGAGGAGAATTAGTCATTGCTGGCCACAAAAAGCTGTTGCTTCCTTCTCCCTCCTCATCGCCGGGGCGTCTCGGGGTGCAGATGGAGGGCCGCCCGGCCGGTGCCCCAACGCATCCCCCTGCAAAACCTTTGCCGGGGGCGAACGTCCCTCCCGGCAGCGCGTGGCATCGCTCGTGGGTCTGTGTTTCATGGGTGCTCGGGCACAGCTTGGAGACGGAGAGTTTGGGATGTTGCCGGGGGGGGTTTGTTGCTTTTTTCTCCTTCGGAAACGAGCGGTCTGGGAACGTCGGTGGAAACGCGAGCCCGGCCCACGTGCTGCCGCCGGGCGTTTGCACGCCATGGTGCACCCGTGCCTGCTTCCCCCGGGGCCTGGCCGCTTGCGGCCGGTCAGGATTTGCCATGGGGAGAGTTTTAATCTCTTGCTCCGAGCCTTTTGCAATAGCCCGGGAGGGAGCTGAGGGCGGTCGGCTGCCGGGCTGCGTCCGAGCCACAGAGCTGCCGGCTCCGAGCACGCTGGGGCGCGGGATGCACCTTCCTCCGCAGGAGCAATTACTATTAGGAGGAAAATAGTTGTTTCTCCTTAATCCCAGCTAAGAAAAGCAGCTCCGTCCTGCATGGAAGAAGCAGCACATCCGTGGAGCTCTTTCCAGCTTGGGAATTGCTGCTGGCCCCCCGTCTCCGAAAGGGAGAGCACAAGGATGGGGATGGGGTCTCCTGGTCTCTCCCATCTCGAGCTGTTTCTCCGTGAGTTTCTCCCTGCAAAAACACCTGCAGTTTGCAGGGTTGGGGGCTGCAGCCTTTTTCCTCCTGCCTGATCCCACCCGCAGGTTTGCAGCCGGCCCAGGGCAGCTGCTCGGACCCGCTGTGAAAGCTGCCGTTAGCATCGCACGGAGCCGCAGCCTGCGAAAGCCGATCCCAATCCAGGCACCTGGGGAGCCGGGCGCTATCCCGGTGAGCAGCTTCACCTGCCTGAGGCTAGAAAAGGCCCTGCCTGCTGCCAGCTCCCTTATGCATCGGTCTTCCCAATGGATCTGGTGCGTGCCTGGGAGCTGGGAAGGGGGCTGGAGGTGTTGCTCGCAGAAAGGATGAGGAAAGGTGGGTTGTTTTGCAACCCATTTTGGGGCACAAGCTGTTAAACCAGCGCAAGCAGGGGCTGCGGTGCTGCCTGCCCGGGGGAGAGCTGGCAGCAGGGTCTGGGGGGGTGGGGAGCAAGCAGCCCCCCAGGAGCTCACCCGAGTTAGGACCGTGCTCCATTACGCAGCCCCACGGAGGGGACCGATGGCTCTGGATGTGACGGGTCATAGCAGGGATGTGCCAGGTTGGGGCAGTTCTCCAAAGACTGGGGTTTTTCTACTGCGAGAGCTGAGCTTACGGGAAGAAAATGGCATTTAGGAAGGATGCTGTAAAACCTCCTCTCCTTGGGTGGTGGGGAATGACGGCACCCGGCTCCGCCAGGGCCAGGGACCTACAGCATGAGGCCAAAGGCAGGTGTTTTGGGGCAGCAAATAGGGGAATCTGCTGCCTTTCCCTGTACTTTAAGAATCAGTGCAATTTTTTTTCTGCCTGTGTAAGCTGGCAGGGCTGCAACCCTGTGTTCCCACTGTCTCACTGGACACTTGTGCATTGAAATGCTTGTAGTTTAGGAAATGGGGGGCTGAGAGGACGGCATGGTGGGGGGGTGCCCTGTGCTAGGATTGAAAAAGGAGCTTGCAAATAGCCCGGGGCGCAGAGCGTTGGCAGGAGCCCCAGGTGCAAACGGGGCCTGGCAGATTTTTGACCCTGCTGGAAGCTGAAGTTGTTGGTGCTTTTATTCATGAGCAGGAAATTATCCCTGGAGGAGGGACAGACCGGACCCCCTGCTGCAGGCAGGTCTCCCCTTTGGGGTCAGTTGACCTCGGCTTGGGAAATTTTTTAGGTTGCGTGTTGAGATGGAGACGGCTTCATTCATCTCCCCGTGCTGAAAAGGGGCTCGATGGGCTTTCTCGGTTCCCGTGTGGCGATTAGCTGGCTGGCGGGCACGCCACGGCGGCGTGAGCACCCCGAGCCCGCTTCGGGGACTTGGAGTAGCCGTGACCCCCCGCCTTGGGTGCAGGTAGAGCCCTTAAAATCCCCGTTACTCCGCTTGTGCCCGGAGGCAGCGCGTGGCTGGTGAAACACGTGCAGCACTGTCCTCTCCCGGCCGGAGCTGATACGCTGCTGCTGCCTGGGTTCACACGTCCTGGCTGCAACCGCGTGCAGAGCCGCGAGCATCCCCTTGTCCGTGCCGCACAGGACCCCTTTCCCACATAAAGCTGCTGCACGCACCCTTTCCCACTGTGGAATAAGGCCAGGAGCTTGCAGGGCAGAGGAGGAGACTCAGAGGCTTGATTTTTATTTATTTTATTTATTTTTATCCCCTGGATTTGGGCTGATGGGGCAGAGGGCCCTGGGGAGGTTGGGGAGCAGCTGCCGTGGACCGCGGGGTGCTACAGCGGGTTGTCCCCCACGCTGGCGAGATATATGTAAGTATTGCGGACTGCTATAAAAATGAAATGTCTTGAACTCAGCTGCTGTATTTCCATTCCCCAGACAGGGGCACTGTTGGATTTAATTCTTGGAATTTGGGATTTTGAGCTTTTTAGGGTTAAGGTCCCCTAAATGTTTCCCGAGAGGGGCACAAGTTCCCCTGTGAGGTGAATTTAAGACTACCTGCCAATGCCTTTAATTTTCTTGGTCATTTTTCAGAGCCACCCTTGGCCCGGTAGCCCCAGAGCAGATGGAGACAGCTCTTCTGGAGACACCGGCAAGCCCTTGCTGAAGTTACGGGCTTTAGATGCTGCAGGGACTTGATGTGGGGAAATAAATATGCCCCAAAGCAGGGGCAGATGAGCGAGGATCAGGATATAAAGACATGTTGCTTGTTTTCCCTGCTGGGAACCTGGGGGGAGATGGGGCTGTCGGGGAAGTGGTTATCTCTGGAAAGACAGCGAAGGTCGGACAAGAAGAGACGCAGAGAGCTCCAAGGGCCTTCCAATCCTGTACGAATCCTTCTCTTAACAATAAAAAACCCTTAAACTTAATTAAAGAGGGCAAGACAGTGAGAGCAGTCCCTGGGAGGGACTTTTCGGGGTATGCAGCACCTCGCCTTGGTGCAGCACATGGGCCCCTCCGTTGCTCAGTGCAGCGGCATGGGAGGGTGCCCTGCAGTTTTTTTTGCAGGTCAATCTTCTTGGATGCCCCGTGCCTCAGTTTCCCCCTCTATAACCCCTCCTTCAGCACTGTTTTGAGGTCTGGCAATGATTGAAAGCCATGCTTGGCCTTATGGCTACCTGGAAAGCAGGAACATGCCCTTGGGAGGCACGCTGTCCTCATCACGAGCAGGAAGAAGCAAATATCTAGCAGGGTCCTGCCTTGCTGGGCTTTTTCCTGTGCTCCTCCACCTCTGTTTCCCCAGGAGCCACTAAGGCTGCAGGAACGATATCAGGCCGGACCTGAGGCTCTGGACGTCACTGGGAATTTGGCTGTCGCTGCTGGGAGAGGAGCAGGGCCACTTCTCAGGATGGCGGCATCCCGCACCAATGCCATCTTCACCCGCTCCATCCAGCTGTGCTCTGAGGAGCGCTGGTCTTGGCTGCCCTTCATTAAGAAGCAGCTCACAGCCCTCCTCGGGCTGATGGTGCTGGTGGCCAGCAGAGACGATTCGGTCTGACTTGATTTGAGGAGGGAGGAATTGCTGGAGGACTAAACTCAGTCCTAGCGCCTGTCCCCCAAGGGATTTGGGTACCTGCCTTCCAATGCTTTCCGGTTCAGGTACCAGGACACTTAGATGCCAAAACACCCTCGTTCTCAGGAGCACCAAATGAAGAGCATTGCTCTCGATACCACCCTCTTATTTTCCACCTGTGACTCCTTTCTCCCCTGCTCATCTGGAAAGAAACCATCTCTCTCTCACTTGCCAGAGGATCATCTCCCCAAGACAAGGTGCAGCCAAGCCCAGAGCCCTGGACTGGTCCAGCGACAGGCACAAGGTGAGCATTTCTCATCCTCTTTGCTGATTTGCTTGTTCACTTTGTTTTCTTTTCAGCTGTCCCTAATACAGGATAGACGAGCAACAGCCTTTGTGCAGGTTAAATATTGGCTGGAGGTGGATGCTTCAGCACCATCCTCCACGGGCGGTAGGGAAAGATGCTGGAGAAGCAGCTGCGGCAGAGGTCCACTGGGGTCAGAGGTGGTGGTTAAAGTTTCTTGTTACTGATACAGAACAGCTTGATTTCGGTGACCGGGATCTGCTGTGACGTGGGCTGGGGTTATGCAAACCCAAAGCGAAGGTAACCTCCCTGGAACAGGAGCCGCGCAATTAGCGGCGCAGTGTCAGATTGGGCACGGGAGGAGCAGGGAGCGGCGCTTCGGCGGGGTCAGCGCGGGGGCCGGGGCGATCGGTGGCTTTATTTATAGGCGCCCCGGAGGACGGAGAGCAGGGGACGGGGCTCGGGTTGCCGCTCAGCGCCCCGGCGGAGGGATAGCGTAGCGCGGCCCCGTGAAATCAGAGCGGGGAGGGAAAGCGATCGTGAAAGATTAGAGGTGGGTGAACACGAGGGAAATGAGGCCTGGGGGGACAGAGCGGGCCAGTGGGGCCGTCACCCTGTGGTTAAGAGCTGGCGCAGGGGCTGGGATCCGGCTCCCGACTCTGCCCGAAACTCTGTACTCCTCTGGGTGAATCGGGAACAGTGATTTATTATGGAGGATGAGCAGGAAACCTTGCAAAGGGGAGATGTGCCCAGCAAATCTGGCTCTCCCAGAAACGCTGCATCCCACCATCCCGGCTCCCCTTGGGAGCAAACTGGCTCCTCCGCTTCAAAGCAGCAGCGAGGGGTTAATCTGCAGAAGCATCTCCAAGCCCAATCTGTTATTTCCCCTGCCGCAGGTCTGGCGGGGAGGGAAGGGGCCGGTGGTGGCATGTGGCAGGTAGCAGGGTGCTGCCCGCACACCAGAAGGGAAACGGGGCCCGGGACGGCGAGGGGGAAACTGCTGCCCCTGCTGAAACAGGAGCAGCTGGCAATCGAGGCCAGCGAGCGAAGCGGTTGCTAAAACGCGATGCTGCGCTGCTGCGGGACGCGCTGGCGAGGCGGATCTGCCTCCCTCCCCGGCTTTGCAGGGCTCGGGCTACCGGCGGTGGCTGGATCGTGCAGGGGATGTGGGGATCCAGAAAGCTGCTTTTGCTTGGACTCTGCTTCCTGCGCTCCTGGTCCAGGGTTTCGGGACGCTGGGGATGGTAACTCTGGGGGGGGTGTTCGAAGATGCCCGGCTGTGCCAGGTGACGTGTCGCTGGCGTGGGGATGGCCCCCCGGAGCAGCAAGGAGTCTGGCCCAGGAGCAGAGCTGGAAGCAAATGAGAGCTGCTCCTTTCGCTCAGGGTGATGCTAGGGCTCAACAGTGTGATGATGTTGTCGGGCATCAGCAGAGGATGTGCTCAGACAGGAGCAGAGGGGACCACGCCTTCTCCCCCACCTCTCTGTGTGGTCTCAGATGCAAAATCCCCCCCGGGCAGGCAAAGCCCAGGCCCTTTTTCTCCCTCTGCAACCCCCCAAGCCGGCCCCTCTTCTGCCTCCCTGCCAGGCACCCGCTGAAGCGTGGACCAGCCGCCGGGGAGCTGCTGGCACGTGTCTGGAGGCACTCGAGCGGTTCCAGCCCGGTGCCGGGCAGGTGGCAGGCAGGCCGGGCGCGGAGCCCAAGCCGCCTCGGCAAGCCTTGGTTTCACTGCCCGGTGCTCTGCTTTCTGGCTCTGGGTTCGCAGGACAGCGTTCCCCTGCCAGAGCAGGCTGGCACCGGCTGTGGGTGGCACCTCGGAGCAGAGGCAGCCCTGGCACCACGGGGGATGCAGGAGCAGAGCCTGGGGAAGTCTCACGCGTTGGAGCAATGCGGAGTCTCCTTGGGGAGGGTTTGGGGTGGCCAGGCTCAGTGCTGCCTGGTGGTACCCCATCCTCCCGGTCCCGATGGATCTTGGCCACCAAGACTGTGGGGAGAAGCCAAATTCAGCTTTGGCCCAAACCGAGAGGACAGCAGTGAAGCTGCTGCTGGGCTCAGCAAGGCATGCAGCAGAGATTTTCCCCAGGGGAAAAATCTCACTTATATTTGTCCTGCTCTTACCCCCTTGTTTGGGTCAGAGAGCGGCTCCAGGGCCAGATGAGCCCATCCTGCTCCCATCAGCATCAGACCCCGCTTGGGATGGTGGCTCTCCCCGGCAGGAGCTGGGGCCGTATATCTGCAGTCGTATCTGCAGCCGTGCTTTTCTGCCTTGGCCACGGTGTCATCCTTTTGCAGCAGCTACAGCTTTAAAAGTTTCCAAAAAGGAGCAAATCGACCCAAGCCTTGAAAAGCTAGAAAATAGAGGAGCAGGAAGACCAGAGCGGGACAGAAAGTGGGGAGAAGGGAGATGGTGCAGCAAGGAGGGAGAAACACGATTCACCAGAGCGGGTGCATCATTTATTTATTTGCCCATTAGCTATTGATGAGGCGGCCTTTTGTATCGAGCCTGCCAACGCCGCTGTGACAACTCCAGCCCTTTCTGCGGCGCGGCACCCTTGCTGCTTGTCCCTGTTCCAGTCGCCGTGCTAACACGGTTCTCGATACGTCCGTCGCGCGGCGCCTTCGTGGCGCCGCCGTTGAGCCGCGCGGGTAATTAATGAGATCCCCCGTTACTGCAGTGTAACCGTAACCTTTGGGAAATGCCCACGAGGCGGTGACTTTTCTTAGGGATGCTGGGTGTGAAGGTGCTGCTGTGGATGGTGCTTGAAGGAGCTGGGAGCTGTCTGGGGCTTTCTTGTGTATTGGGTTAAAGCAAAATGGCCAAGCCAATGACTAGGGTAAGCCATGGACCTCTCCTTCCAGCTCTAGCTGTTGATGATTACAGAGGAACTGTGGGACTGAGCACGACACCCCATCTTGGTCATCTGACTGTAGCAAGGAGAGGTGGAGAAGACCTGTTCATCCTGGTCATCGTGCTCAGGGCTGTGCCTTCCTCCTCGCCTGGCCGAAGGGAGATGGACTTGCTCCATCCCATGTGTTCCCGGGGGAAGGAAGTGCTTGGAGCCAGACTCGGAAGGTAGCGACCTGGTCTCCATACCTTGGACTTGAAAGGATCCAGCAAAGACCCTTCTGTGACCTTGGGCTGCGTCAGCTCTTCCCTACTGTTGTCCAATGCCACCGCCTGGCTCATGGCGAGAAGGAGACAAGCGAGATGGAGCTGCAGCCTGTTCCCCGGGCAGGTAAGAGCTTGACTCTCTGGTGCCTAAAACACCTGCCTACTTCTGGATGTTGCTGCTGGCTGCCCAGGTGGGAAGCTCTCAACCATGCTAAGAGGTGAGGGCTCTGCTCTTGCCTCCTCTGAAGCCCGTAGAGCACTGATGGGGCCAAATCTGTCCCAAGTGAAGAAACTACCATTTGGGGGGTTCAGCTCAGGAGCTGAGCTCTTGGGGGTAGACCTCTCCTGGGGCTGGTTTTTGAGGAGTTTGGGGTGTTTTTGCTGCTGTTGTCATCTACGCGCGTGACCACTGGTTTTGTTAAAGCAGCCCCGCTCACGGCGTTTCTTCCTCGTGTTGCTTTTAAAGCCAAGGACAGTGAGATAAGATAGGGTTTCATGGGGGTGTAGGATTTCCGAATCTGAGTCTTATCTGAGACAAACTCTTTCTTAATCCTTACCTGCGTGTCAGAGACGAGCGGACGCCAGCACGTCCATATCCACCCAAGACAGGAGCTCCTATTGCTTGAGGACGAGCTGTAGTTTAGGCTGACTGCACTACACCGCAGGTGAGTAGCTGGCTTTAATTTTATTTACTGTACATATAAAATTCTGAATGGCATTAATGATATGATAGAAATGTAAAAAACATGGAAAGATCCTTCCTTAAACTGGTCCTCCTATTGTAGTGTCTATAGGATGTGGAAGAATCACCTAGCTGAAAAGGTTCCCATTTATTTCTGGATGAAATGATACTTGGCTTACGTTTTTATACTAAGCTGTGCTTAGCATGATTTTTTTCTAAATATGATTTTTTGGATGCTCTTGGTTTTACTCCTGAACCCTAGCAGATATGCTCTGTGTTTTGAATGTTTGCAGCCTGCCTTCCTTTCCCAAGGCTTAAAATAGTAACTTCTCTGTTCTGCACATTGCAAGTTTTCCATTAGAAAGACATCGGCCTTTGCAGTCTACTTTCTTGTAGTGTAAGACAGGAACAGCAAAGATGCTGAAAAACATACAGGTAAATATTAGCTGCATTTAGCCTGCTCAGATTAAACCTTAAGGGCCTGGGGTGAAATAATTTGTCGGTGTTTCTGCCAGGCGGAAATCCACTGCTGCAAAGTGGTCACTTAAAACTTGAAACAGCGGCGGCAGCATTTATTCCATCGGTACGAGTTAAATGCAGAGGCAATGAGAGGTGGGAACAGATGATGCTGGATTCAGGTTGTAATAATTATGATAGTTAATGGGTCTTTGTCTTAGGTCTGCTTGATCTTGTTGGGAAATAAAGGGATGTTTTGGGTGATCCTGGGGGATCTGGGATGCCTGTCTGGAAAGACCCGCCGAGCTTGAAATTTTTCAGCCTTTACAGGAGCAACACGGCAGGATTTGGGAAGGGTTAATGGCAACCCTGGGCCAGATCAGTCCTGCTTCTAATTCTGGTGGACTTAGTACAATTTGCATTTAGCCGGTGGTTAAGAATAACGTGCAAAACTCATCCAATTTTGGTCGTCTTTGCCGGCCTTGCTCATGGGTCAGCGCCGGCGTGCAGCTGGAGCTTTTCCTGCTCGCTGCGGCTCTCGTGCTCACGAACGTTTCTGGCCTCTGAGCACGACTGGAAAAGCTCATCGGAGAGAGGTCACGGCGGGTAAAGGCAGGGTGGAAGCAATCAGACGGCGTGACGGAGACTTTCCTCGGTTAGCATCGTGTGATGAGCTGCGCGGTCCCAGGGGAAGGCGTGCGTGCCGAGCGCAAGAGGCGATCCCTGGGGCGGCTTCTGGCAGCACAAACCGCCTGGCAGATGCTGAAGAAGCCTTTCCTCCCCGCTCGGCCCGACCCTGTGTCGGGGGCATGGTTACGGTTATGGTTATCCTCATATTTCAGCCGGAAAAGCCCTGTGTCGGATAACCTCTCGCGGAGTCGCAGGCTGGCTCGGCATGCCAGCTGTCCGGGACGGATTTCTTTTTTGGCCCTCTTTGACAAACAGCAAATGGATACGGATGGGTTTCCCTACCAGCCTTTTGTTTGCGTTCTTTTCAACACGCTCGCCAAAACCCGGAGCTTTTCCCCCATTGCAGAGTATCTGAAAATCGCAGTGCTCACTTGAAACGCTGGATGGTTTCTAGCGGCTTGATTGGCAAAAATTTCGATCAAGGCTGAGATTTTTAACACAGATTTCTGTACAGGCAAAACCTCAATGGAATAAAACCTATTTTCTATGGGGGAATAAAAAAAGATAAGATTATACTGACGATTCACAGGCCCATCGAACCTGCGGGGCGGGGGGCCTGGGTGCCTCGTCCGAGCCGTTCCCCCCGCGTCTCCCGCAGCCCGAAAGCGGCTGAGCACCGCAGCTGTTGTACCCGATCTGCTGCGAGCGGAGTCTTTCCGAGGCAGATTTCCACGGTTGCGTTTTAGGCGCGCGGTCGGCCCCTTTCCCAAGGAGGGGCCCGTAGCTCCCCTCGTGCTGCAAAGGAGTTGTTGGCTTTCAGAGCTGAGCATCCTCCAGGTGTTTTGAGGGGGAAAAGTCCAGCCTGGAGCAGCCCCAGGAGGTGGTGGGAGGGTTCGGGATGCATGCGAGGGCCAGGGATGGCATCTGGAAATCAGCCATGAAATGCCCCAGCTGGGTTTTATCCCCAGTCCTGCACGGCGATGCCCTCGCTGGGCTTTTACTTGTGCATTTCTGTGGCCAGGGAAGGAAGGGGATGATTTGGGCAGGTGCTGGAGAAATTAAAGAAAAGGGAAATCTCTGCAGTTCGTTATGATGAAGCAGGCGGGGGCGTAAAAAGGCAACTCTGAAGCCTTCGCCGAAGCCGACGGAGGATGCTGGCAGCCAGCCTGCCCCGGCTCCGGCCCTTTGGATGAGCCAAGGGCACGCAGGGAGCCGAGGGGCTATGGCCGCATCTGTGCTGGTGCCGTTCCCGAAGCTTCCCAGTTTGGAAACTGCCCCTCTGTGTGTAACAGGAACCGCAGGCCCCCGGGAAGGGCGGATTTTCCCATGTCTGGAAGCAAATGGGGCCTGAGCTCATGGCAGCGAGCCGAGGAAGCGCCCTGCTAAAGGGGACCATGAGCAAGAGAGGCATCAGGCTACGTGGCCGGAGGGGTCCCGGGCCGCCGTCCCGCGGGAGAGCAGGGCAAGACCCCGCCACCGCAGAGAGGCTGCCGGGAGCATCGGGGAAGGGATCCTGCTTTTCCATCTTCTTCTGCAGGTGCAAATTAGCAGGACGGCAAATTAATTTGTTGACCCTGTTTGAAAACAGTAGCAGCCCGGCTGCGTTTGGCAGACAGCCTCCCCGAACCCCCCCCAGCAAGCAGCTCTGCTTGGGCCACTTTGGAGCATCATCTCGTCCTCCTCGGCTCCGGGGCGCTCCATCATCACCCTCGCTTGGGAAGCAGAGGCCGGGCTCGCGTGTGCACCCACGTTTGGCCGTGCAGGCGGTGCTGTCCCCGGAGGCAGGACCCGGCGAGGGGGCACTCGGATCGCCGAAGCCCGTTCTCAGGCGCGAGGAGGAGAATGAGGGCAAGGAGTCCCACTGGGCTCACGTGGGTACCGGCATCGCCTTTCCGCCGAGCGGGGGAGAGCCGCCGTCCTCCCCGCGCCGGCTCCGGCACGGCCATGCGCCGGGACGAGCCGAGGGGGCCGGAGCGGCGGGCGGCCGCCGGCGAGCGGAGCTGACGGGCGCTCGGGTACCGCTGCATCGCCCTCGGCGCCGGGAGGATGGAGGCAGCGGGACGGGACTCCCCGCTCGCCGGAGGGGGATGAGGACCATGCGCCGGCCGGGTTTGTTGCTCCTTCCTTGCAGTGCCTTCAGCGGTGGGGCGAAGGCGGGAGCGGAGGGGGGCTGCGGGGTCCCGGTTCTCCCCCACATCATTTTTGGGGGGATGATGATGATGATGCAGGGGATAAGTTCAGTTTGTCCTTGGGAAAAGAGGGGGATGCAAGCGGGACGGCTCGGAGGGGGCCCGTGCCGCAAGTAACCCCAGCGGCAGAGGGTCCCGGCAGCGTCGTGCCCCAGCTATAACTCATGAGCTCGGGCAGGACGGCAGGGTCGAGGGCTGGACAGGCAGCCGTTAAAACCCGCTAAAGAGCCGTGCCACTGTATTTAGGGCAGACGGTGGCTCAGCACTCGGTGCTGTGCCGCTGCGAGTCGGGGGCGTGATGCCCGGACCCCAAACTTTGTCGCTTTGTGCTGCTGCTGTTGCAAAAATGGGGGTCAATGCGAATATCAGCGTGGCCTAATTACTGACTTCTGCTTTCTGCAAATCGGTGACCTATCGCTTGCCGCTTGCACCGCTTTTGGCTCCAGCCGCAATCTCCTGGGAGGCTTTTGCTGTTGAATAGGTGCCAGCGCAGAAGCCGCCAGTTCTGGAGATGGACAAGGTCGTTCGCTGGCGTTAGGAGCAGGCTGAGGTTATAGAGCTGGCGTAAGCCCTGCTCCTCCGTACGGCTGGACGCCGACCTAGCTCTAAGCGGGGGCTCTGCCTGTTTGTGCCTGATATCAAAGCACTTTTGAGAAGATCAGGAAAGTTGCCTATTGATTCAGGCTCAAATTGCATCTTCATTGCATCCTCTGCGAGCAGGGAGGGTGGAAGAGGGGGAAGGAGCGCGGCGCAGCCGACCTGCCGCTTTTCCCGGGACGCCCGGCGAGGGGCTTCGCCCTGGCCAGGGGCTTCGTCCCGGCTCGGTGCAGCTGCACACGCACAGTCTTGCGTTGCTACATCTTTCGCGCCAGCTAATCAAAGCATTTGCAAAGCGGCAGCGCTGCCGTCCGCCAGCCGCTTGCTAAAGCGTGTCGACCCTTTGCAACGCTGGTCGGGCTCACGCTTTCCCCTTCATTAATCCCGGAGGAGAGCAAACCACGGCGGCTTTAAAAGCCCCGTTTGGGAAAGCACGCCTGCAGCACGCTTCGAGCTTAAACACATGCTTAAATCCTTTCCCCAGTCGGCTCCGAGCGCGGGGAAGGTACCAAGGTCTCACTTTCGGCGCTGCCTTTGCTTCTCCGATGAGCTCGTTTGGCACCGTCTGGCCGTGGCTGCTCCTCGCGCTGCCTCGCGCCCTCCTGCAGCAGCCGCCCGCGCCGGGTGCCCTGCAGCTCCCTCGTCCCCGCGCGCGCCGAGCGCTCTCCTCTTTATTAAATTACAGCCTGACCTGGTTAATCCAGAGATGATTAATTTGGGCTCTGTGTCTGGGTCTCAGGCAGGTTTCATCCGTCTCGCGGCGTGTACTGTATGTACCGGGCTCGCCGTTAATCTGATTTTTTTATATATATATGAAAATATGGGGGAAAAAATCAGAATAAAGGATGCAAGCTGAGAGGGATTAAAGGGGGCTGGTGCACCCGGCCGGGGACCCTTCTCCTGCCACTTCCCTGAGCCTCCCCGGGGAGCCGGAGGGTCTCTTTGCACCTCGTCCTCGCCGCATCCGGGCTGGACGTGCGATTGAGTGAGTTTGCGCCTGCAAACCTTTGCTTTAAGCTTGAATTTGCTGAAGTCTTGAGCTTAGGAGTGGCATTTGCCAGCTTTCTCTGGGTCTTTCCTCGGATCAAGCCCCAGGGCTTCGTGTGGGGGCTGCCCGACCCCGGGCTTCCCGCAGCGCTGGGTCCTGGCGCCCTCTCGGAGCAGCCGGCCGGGCTCCTGAGCGATCGGCCCAGGGGGTTGAAAAGTTTGGGCTGTGCTCACCGCTGCAAATCTCTGCCAAGGTTTAAAAGCCAAAACAGCAAATCTAGCCGATACGGCATGTGCTGGGCACGGTGCTCAGCTGGGGCAGCTTCTTGCAGAGCTGTGAAATGAGGCAGATTCACCCCGATATCTTCAGCAGCCGGAGCCTGGAGCGACGCTGCTGCCCGGGGGCACCGGCCCGGGGCCGGTCTGGACCCAAACTGGCCGCGATCCAGGAGCCGGGTGGCTGCAGTGTCGCTGAGCCTGAGTTAATTAGTTTTGCTAAGAAAGAGGGGACTTAGCAGGGGCTCGTCGCTGCAGGGGATTGGCCTGTGGGCCGAGGCTCGTGTCTGCCCAAGAATTGGGGAAAGAAGTCCCCTAAGGCACCCTTGCTGGAGAATGAGGTCTGCACGATGCCTCCCCCTTGCAATTTGCCCCCGGTCAGCGCGCAGGGGCAGTCGGTGCAACGAGCTGGTCAGTGCTCTGCACTGTCCGTGCAGGACTCAGCTTGGTGGAGATGCGGTGACACGGGACCTGCCCTAGAGTAGACGGGGACCTGCTGCAAAACGTCCCCGAGCACCGGGCGGCTGGACGAGGCGCATGTTCCTGTGCTTCCCGGTAGCTCTTTGCAGCCGGCGCAGGCAGGCTACGGGATTTGTTTTATTTTTTTCCTTCCGCTCAATGCCAGAGCTGTGCGTGCGGAGCAACCGGGCAGCGGTCCCATGTCCTCACTTAGAGGTGAGCGTGGGTGCAGGACGCCCGCAAGGTTTAACCAAAGGCAGAAAAAATAAACCCAAAGAAGGGCAGTGCTCACCCCAAAGCACCATTTCCCTGCAGGACGGGATGGGTTTGAAGGCGGCCAAAAGGGATTTAGGTCCTGGGAGCATCCGTTAACCCCGTATGCCGCTTCCATCACCGGCCATGGCCGCAGGTGCCGGGAGCCAAGCGTGAGATCTCGCGCCCGGCCCTGGGGCTCCTCCGGGACGGGGTGGCTTAATGCTCTCATTAACGATGTGGAGGGGACGAAATGGCTCCGAGGACAGAAAAGGAAGCTGGAGCAGGGGGGAATTTAGGTGACGGATCCCTCAGGAGCAAAGGAGCGTCAGCGTGGAGGAATCCAGGCTGCGGTGCCCGGGCAGAAATGTGCCGGCGCTGCCTCCGCTTTCCCAAAGCAGGGAGGAGGAGGAGGAGGATGGGGGGTGCCTGGGCGAAGGCTGCTGCAGGACCCCCCTGCTTCCCACCCCATGCATCGAGCCCTGGCCACCTGCCCGGCTCCTAAAAGCAAAGAAAGCAAAAAATAAATGGAGGGGAGGAAAAAATCCAAAAAAAAAAAAAGCAAGCAAGCAGAAGTCCAGCCATTTCAGCAACTGATGCGAAGCCGCCCGGTCCCACTCGGCGGGGCGGCTCAGGGTTTATTTATTTATTAACGTCAGATATAAGCCCTGCGGCGCTGGGGCACGAGCCAAAGGCCGGCGGGCAGCCAGGCGCCGGGCGGGAGCGCGTTGCCGCTCGTCGGGCGTCATCCCGGCCTCCGCGGCCCGGCGAGGGGACTAAGATGTCCGGCGTGGCCGAGCCGCCGTGGCCACCTCGCCGCCGGTGCGGACGGGCCGCCCGGGAAGGAGCCCGCCGTTCCCGCGGCCGCGGGCGAGAGGTAGGTGGGCAGCGGGCTGATGGGGATGCTCCAGCCCGGCCCTCGGGGTCCCCCCTCCTCTTTTCCACCCCGTTAGCACGGTTATCAATAAAATAAATAAATAAAAGCCTTATGATGCAAATCTTTTAGGGCTGGCCGGGTGCTTTTCCCCAGGGCGATGGAGGGGCCGAGGCTCTGAACCTTGCCGGGTGCTGCCAAAACCGCCCGCTCGCCGGGCTGCGGGTTATACCGTGAACCAAATAGCGGCGAGGCTTTTAAATGACTTTGGCTGCTTTATCCCAGGGGACTTCCAAGGGTACAGCTGGACTCCCCCCCCACCCCTATGTGTATTTAATAATTCTCTCCCCAGATGCAGAGCGCGCCGGCACCTCCTCGCCCCGTGCGGGTAAGTCCCGTAGGTGACCTGGCGGGACGCGGGACGTGGGCGATGGGAGAGGTCACCCGAGGTCTCGCCGTGGCGGGGAAGCGGCTCGGCTCCTCCGGTTTTCCAGGGAGACCTGGGCGAGAGCTCTCGGCCCTCAACACCGCTAGGCATCGCCGGGGTTAGCCCCGGCGGGAGGCAGGAGCATCCGGGCTGCGAGTTCCCGCTGCCGCGCTGGGACCGGGATGAAGGTGGCACTGATTTACTAATTTGCAGCGTAACGAGCTAGGAAAAACCCAAATGTTTCTCAAAATGACCTTCCTCTCTTTCGCCTTCCCTTTCCCTCGCTTTTTTCCCCCCTCTCCGCAGCCAGGGATTTCAGATAAAGGGTATTAGTTAATCAGATTCTGCGAAGCAGATGTTAGGTGATTTAGGAGGAAAAAATACCGAGCCGACTTTCTAGTTCAGACCTCCAAGCCCGGAGCAGGCGGTGCGGCGGCTCCGTTTGGCTTCGGGAGATCGCGTTGCGGCTTTGGGAAGCTCCCTTCGTTTTAGGCTACATGTAAAACGAGGCAGACGGGGCGGTCTGCGAGGTTTGGATACCTGGGCGATCCCAAAAGAAAGACCCAGCCCCGCATGGGGAAGGGTGCAGAAACATATTTTAGGGGAAACGTGGTCATTTCCAGCGGCTCCAGACCAAAGCCAAGCTCTCGAGCTTGCCCACGCTGCCGCCAGCCTGTTTTAATCAGCGCTCGCGAATCTTCTCGCACGCGGTGCCAGCGAGCAGCATTAAGAGCAAAGCACACTTAATGCTTAAAATACCAAGATCATCTCGTGGTGCTGATCAAGGAGGCGATTTCACAGGCTGCTTAAGCCAGTCTCAGGCCGCAGCATGAAATGAATATACGCTTTTTCTTCTTTCTTTCTTCTTTAACACCTGTTTTTCCCTAGAAAGATCAGAAGAGCTTTGTTTGGACCTGGCTGATAGCAGCACCTCT
This sequence comes from Dromaius novaehollandiae, assembly GCF_036370855.1. Taxonomy (NCBI): domain Eukaryota; kingdom Metazoa; phylum Chordata; class Aves; order Casuariiformes; family Dromaiidae; genus Dromaius; species Dromaius novaehollandiae. The sequence goes on along the minus strand of NC_088124.1, from coordinate 2,666,937 downwards.
TCCCCCTCTACCCGGTTTCTGATACTGCAAGGGGACATGTGTGCTTTCACCCCAGCCCTTCTGGCCTTGCTTTGCCGAGCAGGGGCTGGGGATGGAGAAGGTCGGCTCAGGGGACACGGGGCTCATCATCGCAGCAGGCTCCTTGGGGGGCAAAACCCCGCTGTTGCTTTCTCCAGGCGTGATTTCTGCTGTGTTGCCCCAAACTTCCCTCCCAGCTCACTTCTCTGCTTCCAAAATGGTCATCTCCATGGACAAACTGGCACAAAAACAGAGCCAGAAGCAACTCCAAGGAGATGGAGTCATAAGGATACCAAAGCAAAGGAAACATGAGCTTTAAGGGAGGTTGCTTTGGCTCATGTCCCCAAATCCAGCATCTCATGATTTTGCTGAGTAAAGAGAAAGGTTGAGCTCTCACCTGGGTGTGGGCACCTCTAGGACAATTTGCTTTCTTAGGTTGTAATGGTATCAGAAGAAGGATTCACCTTCAAGCCAGGATATTAACATCTACTTTTGCAACAGATTTGGGCAAAGTGCTGTTTCTAGCTTGGCCCTATCCAACTTTGACAGCAGTTTGTTGGCATGGGTGGGGAAACAGAGAAGAAAAATTTCAGAGCTCCAACTTTGGTTAAATATGGAGATTTGGGAGGTTGGCAGCGATTTCAAGAGCCTCTGGCAGTGGGCATGGCTTCCGTGGTGCCTCACCAGGTCTTCTCCAGGGCCGTGCGCTCCCCACATTGGGAAAGGGGCAGATGATGACCTGATGTCTCTTTGGCCTGAGCTGCGTCCCCACATCGGGGCCAGCCCCATCCCCTCCGTGGTCTGGTGGTGCTGCGAAGTGGTTAAGGCCACCGTGGAGAGCAGCCCCTGCTTTTCCACACAGACGTGGCCTAAATTGCATTGCTATTCTCGGCAATTCAGGGCATTTGTGTTTTTCAGTCCCTCTTTCTGAACTTTGCCGGCTAAGAACGCCAGCTTGCCCTTGGTGATTAGCGTTCACGTGTAGGAACGAGCACTTCTGCGTGTCCTTCTGCATTTTTTCCTATCCAGAAAATATATTTTCAGGGGAAAGTGTGGCAGGGCAGAGGTGTTGGAGACCTCGCAATAGATCAGGAGTCTGAGTTCGCCGGAAAGGTGCATTTTGCTGGGCAAATCACCCCAGAACCATTCCCCGTTAACCTCTAATTTCTCTTGGCACTTCTCCCAAAGCATGACAGGTAATTTCCCAGCTCTGTAACTTGGCCTGGGCCCTGGGCTCTGCTCCGACTTTGCTGTCAGGTTGAGTAAGATGGCAGCAGTGTGTTAGGGTGATGAGCACCCGGGGTATTTTGGGTGCTCGGCACCTTTTGCAGTGGTGATGACACCAGAGGGATTCACGTCACCATCCGTGAGATTCTTTCCAGGCTCTTGGAGTGACCTGAGACCATCAGATCTACTGTGAAGGAGTCCTAGGAGAGCTCTGGAGGATGTTCAATACCTCTGAATTCCGCTCCAAATGCTGGACCTCGCAGCCTGTGATTTAGTGTATGATCCTGGGAGTCTCTGAAAATGGCCCCTGGTATTGCAGGGCTGGGGACAGGCCAGGTGGGACATCTGCATTCGTCCCCACCGTTGCTACCACCTACCTACCCTTTTATCCTTGGTTGCTGTAGACAGTATTGAGAAGTTTACCGGTAATAATGATGCCATATAAAGGGCCTGCAGGATCCTGAGCTGAAAGGCAGGCTGGAAGTCTGCTGCTTTTGCCAGTCAATGAAATTAGCTTTTTCGTTAAAAGTACAGGTTTTTCTGACCTGAGATCCATTTTATTCTTTTTAATTGAGGAAAAACGAGCCACATGCACGGTTCATCTCTGTCTCCTTGTCTGTTTGCTTGCAGATCCTCATAGCGTGGGAAAGACGCAAGCCGCTGGTATCCAACCCGGGGATTTATGCCGCTAATCTGATTAGTGTATGATGGACGTGTCCAGTTGGAAGGAGATGGAGGTGGCACTAGTCAGTTTTGACAATGCTGATCAGATCGTGGAGGATCCCTGTTATTCAAACGACCTCAGCCCCGCTGGCCAGTCACGGAAAGGCCATCCCAGCTGCGCCAACCTCCTCTCCAACTGGAGAATCCTCATCAACAGCGAGAACGCCAACAATGAGACCATCTTCTCCAGGTTCTCCACCGAGTTCAGCGAGCACCTGGTGGGGGAGCGGGTGGGCATGGATGAGGGGGATCAGCGCGTCATCATCAACATCGCTGGGCTGAGGTTCGAGACGCGGCTCAAGACCCTCAACCAGTTTCCCGAGACCTTACTTGGGGACCCAGAAAAGAGGATGCGTTACTTTGACTCCATGAGGAATGAATATTTCTTCGATAGGAACAGGCCCAGTTTTGATGGGATCCTGTACTATTACCAGTCCGGTGGGAAAATCCGGCGCCCAGCCAATGTCCCCATCGATGTCTTTGCTGATGAAATCACCTTCTACGAGCTGGGTGATGAAGCCATGGACCAGTTCAGGGAGGATGAAGGGTTCATCAAGGACCCTGAGACTCTCTTACCAACCAATGACTTTCATAGGCAATTCTGGCTGCTCTTCGAGTACCCTGAAAGCTCCAGTGCGGCCAGGGGTGTAGCTTTGGTCTCTGTCCTGGTCATTGTCATCTCCATCATCATCTTCTGCATGGAGACCTTGCCGGAGTTCAGGGAAGAACGGGAGTTTAGGTCCCCTAAGGAGATCGCTAGGAATGCGACGGACGCCTTGCTAGCCCACAGCACCTTCACAGACCCTTTCTTCGTCATAGAGACTGCCTGCATTGTCTGGTTTTCCTTCGAGCTCTTCGTCCGGTTCATTGTGTGCCCCAGCAAGACCGAGTTCTTCAGGAACATCATGAACATCATTGACATTGTGTCCATCATCCCCTACTTTGTGACACTCACCACCGAGCTGATCCAGCAGAGTGAACTCAACGGGCAGCAGAATATGTCCTTAGCCATCCTGCGGATCATCCGCCTGGTCAGGGTCTTCCGCATCTTCAAGCTCTCCCGGCACTCCAAGGGGCTTCAGATCCTGGGGCAGACCCTCAAGGCCAGCATGCGGGAGCTGGGCTTGCTCATCTTCTTCCTCTTCATCGGCGTCATCCTCTTCTCCAGCGCCATCTACTTTGCAGAAGTGGATGAGCCGCAGTCCCATTTCTCCAGCATCCCCGATGGGTTCTGGTGGGCCGTGGTCACGATGACGACCGTCGGCTACGGAGACATGTGCCCGACCACCTTGGGTGGGAAGATCGTGGGCACTCTATGCGCTATCGCAGGGGTATTGACCATTGCGCTTCCCGTCCCCGTCATCGTCTCGAACTTCAACTATTTCTACCACAGGGAGACAGAGAACGAGGAGAAACAAATTCTGCCCGGGGAGGTGGAGCGAATACTCACGAGCGTGGTGACGGGAGCCGGCAGCATGGAGTCGCTGAACAAAACCAACGGGGCTTACCCTCGAGACAAGGCCAAAAAATGATGGTCGTGGCTGTGACAGGACTAGGCGCTATCGGATGGGATTTGCCACCTGAGGTATAAAACATCTGCACGCTGTAATTTTTTTTAACCAAATGTGCTGCTGCTTTTTTTTTTTTTTTTTTTTTTTTGTAGACATTTTTCAATCTCTGATTTCCTGTGGCTGTTCAAATAAATACCATCTTTCTTATCTCTCTTCCCTGCCCATCAGTCTGTTGTTTATTATTTGATGCTCATCTGCTTGACATTTAGCTTCTCTAGTCATGGCATCAGAGCGAAATTCCCCACTGGAGCATATATAGAGATTTCGCCCAGTTACAGCAGGGGAAACACAGCCAAAAAGAAATGAAATGATTTGCCCAGGGCCACTCATCTGTCTAGAGGTGAAGATGAGCCCAGCTCCCTGCTTTTTGAAAACCATTGGTTATGATTTTGCTGGCAGATCTGCTTAATCCATCTCAAATATTTCCTCCCCACCTGCCACTCTGGATCTGGAGATCTGAGCAGTTCCCAGATCTGGGACTGATCTGGCTGAAAAATAAGCCGGCAAAAAAATATTCCAAAGTTATTTTTGCAGCTGGATGAGTTCCCGGTCGGCACAGCAGGGCGGGCAGTGCCGGATGGGGCCGAGCTGCTGGTTGGGGGGATCAGGAAGAGAGGGATGGAGACCTGCCAGGATGGTACAGCCACCAAGATGGGTCCGGGGCACCGTGGCCCAATATCCACCGGGGTTTCTGATGGAAGAGCTGGGCTCTGAGTGAGGGAAGGTGAATTTTTCCTAAAACAAATGGATGTTTGACTCAGGGGTACAAAAGCCCTTGGAGACGAGTCTCTGTGACCTTGTGCCTTTTATTGCCACTTCTGTTCCTGCAAGTGGGGTGCAGAGTAATGTACACTGACGTTTCGTGACAGCTCAGCTCTCCCTTGCAAAAGGCTCTTCTGTTTTCTCCGAAACGTGCAAATTCCCATGGACGTTTTTGATGGGAGAAAACAGAAACAGATCATCTTGCCCTTCTCTTTCTCTTCCTCCAATGCCAGCAGGTTTTTCCTCCAACAAAAACATTTTGTTCCAGCTTCACTGTTTCAGTTGGCTTTTTTGATGTTTCTGCTTACATTAAAATCACAGTTTCTCATGCAGTGTCTACACATCCGCTTTTATATCCCACATCTGTTACATTTGATGTCTCATCTCCTAAAGGTTTGACATTTTCATTACGCAATGTGCCAGCACGTCTTGTTCACAATGGTTTGCAATTTGATTCAGAAAGGAGCTGTGAAAGATGGCTTTTTTTTTTTTTTTTTTAATTCCTGGTCTGATGGAAAGTGTGAATTTGAGCATGCTGGGATTTTCCCTGTAGCAGAAATCCTGTGCTCCCGCCAGTTCTGCTGCAAAGCTCCTGCCGGCTCTGCTGCAGGATTTTCGGTTTGCGTTTTTCTTTGTGTGGATGGTCTCCCTGCGACGAGGCCTTTTGCACCCCGGGGAGATGGATGGGGACATCAGCACAGTGCCCACAGGAGAGGTTTGGACGCCGGGACGATCCTCCCTGTCGCCTGGTTTCCTCCGGGTTCTCCCAGTCCCTACCACCGTCCTCTTCCTCACCCCATCCCCAGCAACCGTCATCCTGGACAGGAGGAGCCGCGGGAGCTATTTAACCTCCTTCCCACCTTGTTCCAGCATGGGAGAGGCCTCAGCATCCCCATCCCTCTGCGGGACAGCTGGAGGAGGTGGAAGGCACAGCTGGGCACAGCTGGAGAGCGGCGGGGCTGAGACTCCCCCAGCTCTGTGCCACTCACTCCTCATTACACTCCTGCATGCCTACACACCGCTATTTTTTTTCCTAGCAGGTTCTTTATCCTTTTCCACCTCTCCCTCTAGAAACTATTGAACTTTTTACATTCTTTTATTTTTTTTAGAACTCCCCTCCCCAGTCTTCACTCCCCATCTATCAAAGCTGAAGCACTTTTGGTGTTTATCCCTTGGGAACTGGTCATGAGAAACCCTGGCAAATAGGTTTGGGTTGGAAAATATTCAGCCTGCTTGGTATGGAAATTCTCTGAAATTTTCACTGCTCCTGCTCCCGTAGCAAAGCAGGGCCTGAGATAGGGGGTACCTGGAGGGATGGATGGAAGGAGGGATGGATGGAAGAATGGATGGATGGAAGGAAGGATGAACAACCTGAATCTTATTAACTTGTAAGCTTTATTCTCAAATAAAAGAATAGATGCTTCAAAGTGTGGCATGCAGAAAAGCCTGTTTATTCAGGTCCAGCTTTTTGTTCTTGGTGCTGTGCAGCTCCATGCACAGCAGGACTGAGTCCATGAGCAGCAATCGTGCGTGCGGGTTGTGATGTGAGAAACTATAAGGCTTCGTGCTCCAGATCCGCCTGCCGAGGGCTCTCGCTGGCTGCAGCCCTGCTGCCACCCAGGTCTGTTGGCGTCACCTCTGCAAGGTCTGGGACTTCTGGGGCCTGGGTCTGGCCTCAGAGCACCCCTGCGTGCGGCCACCCCAGAGTATTGTGCTGGCCTCGGCACATAACCTTGCTGAGAACAGGGCTGTGCCATGTAATAGGACCCAGCGTATTTGCAGCACAGCTGGGGCGCAGGCTGCACATCTGGAGCGGCCTTGCTGGTGGTCGGGGCTGGTTTCCACCTGCAAACCCATGCGGTGGTTGCTCCAGTTTCAGCCTTAAGCAGGACCTGCTGCTGTCTGTAGCATGAGATCAAGCGGCTAAAGCTTGTCCCCAGGGCAGCGGCCCTGTAGCCCTGATTTTTGTTACGGGCGACGAGGCCAGAGGCATGAATCCTCCTCAAACACAATAGCGAACTTCTGATTTACCCTGACGTGAACAGGAGGAAATCTGAATGAATCCCCAGCGTCAACTCTCAAGTAGTGCTTGATAAAAACCTACCAGAAAACACATTTCTGGCACAATCAGCAGCTTTATATCCTCCCCAAATAGACCCAAAGCTCAATGAAATCAATAAAAGGCTGTTCTTAACTGCATGGTTCTTGAGTCAAGCCTTAACGAGCAGATCACTCATGTCCTCTAGCAAGCAGGCATACGGCTGAATGGCCCCTGGAAATTTTATGGAGAAGGTAAAGAAACCTCTTGGCTTTGTCCAAAAATCTATGGAGCAAGTTAAAACCCATGGCCAGGTGTGAGGCTTGCTCTGATTTTAGGTGCTGCCCTCGCATCTCGCCCACTTTTGGGTGCAGCTTTCTGCCTCAGCCGGACTGAGTCCCTGCATCCCCCACGAGGTGGGGAATGAGCTGCTCAGACCTTAATTAAACACATTTAATCTTGAGAAATTGGATTTATTAACATTGCAGCGAAGTTAGCAATTTCTTGGAGAAATTAAGATGTTTCATCTGATTAAATTCTTAAATTGGTGAACTGACTGGGGAGAAAAACAAGCGAGCTGCCCACCTGGGGAATGGAGAGGAGGGTGCAGAGCCTGTCCGGATGGGGCGGGCGGCCGCGGGGAGCCCACCCTGCCAGGGGCAGCGGATGCGTCGGACAATCTGGGAAAAAATCTATCCAATCTTTGCGGGATCCCGCCGTGGGCAGCAGTACAGGCTCGGCACGGCAGCCAGGAGATGGCACTCCGAGATAGACATATCCCTGGCCATAAACCGAACCATGGCATGCGTGTCCCCCCCCAGCTCCGATTAATGTTTCGAAGCTTTTAGCTGATATCTTTCTTTATTGCATGCTCGGACTGTCTGAGCTCAGGGAGTCAGCGAGGATAAATCAGCATTTCCCACATCCCGCCTCCCGCACTTGCGTCTCCTCGGCTCTGCGAGGGAGCAGCTTTCGCAGGGGGAGAGAAGTGAGAGCACCTGGACCTCCCCTGCTGCTCCCAAGAGCAAGACCTGGGATCTGATGGGCTAAGCTCAGCCTTGGCTAAATTTTCTCTCCTGTCTAAGGCAGGTCTAATGCAAGCGCCAGCACTTACTTAACACCCTGGCTCCCTGCTAGAAACCATCTCTGATGCTCTGCATCCTCCTGAGCTATTACCACCAGTGTGAGCAATCTGCGGGTCCCACAGGCAATGTAGCTTCAGTCGTCGACAAATAATGCAAATATCCCCTTATCACTGAGCACAGCAGAAATTAAGCAGCAGCGGGGTCTCTTGGATCTCTCTACCGACCTCCCGGAGAGCGCAAGCTGCTCTGGGGGAAAGAGGCATCCTTCATTCTTAATGTGGTTTTATAGGGATGAAGGTAATTTCTGTTAAAAAGTGGGAGCTGCTGCTTTAAAGAAATGAAGCAAAACCAGAGAAGGAACCATCCTGATCGTTGCGAGGGAAAATGGTCATAAAATAAATATTTTAGGACTTTCTTTTCCCCCAGTACTAAAAAGACTGCAACCGAGGAAGCGAACTGATAGAGTTGGTGTTTCCAGGCTCTTCCTGGATGTCTCGGAGCACAGACTAGTTTGGTGTTGGAAAAGGGACCCTGGTTGTTTTCCCTGTAAAGGCTCACCGTTCAAGTATAAATGACCCGCTCTGAAATATAGAAATGGAAGCAAGACAGGGATCAGCTGGGAGCTGCTTCTGCAGAGGCCTTACGACAGCATGGCCGGCGTTGGGGGAGCCTGCCAGCTCCTGCTGCCGCCCTGGCCCTGGGCAGCCCACGGGAAACCCCCGAGTCGCTGCCCTGAGCGAGGTCTAGCAGAGACCATGGCGGGGGGGACGGCGGGGCCTCGGCCCCACGGGGAGGGTGCTGGGCAGGTTTTGGCGTGCACGGAGCTGAAATGGGTCTCTGGGGTGGGAGGTGCCTTGGCTAACCCAGCCCTGAGGCGAGGGACAGGGAGCTGCTGGATGACCCACTGGTGGGACGTGACCGAGGATCTGCAGGGACCTCACTGGGCACATGAATTCATCCTCCTTCCCTCTTTCCCCCAGGCACAGATCTGGTTTTCTCCCCATTTTTGGCCGGTTGATGTAGCCCCAATAAAAGACCCAACCTTGACTTTCTAGTCCCCCACCACTACCCCATTTAGCCACCACTAGGCAAGACTCCAGCTCCCAAAGACCAAAGTCTTGCTGTGTTGGCCAAAGAGAAATGAAGCAGCAAGTCTGTAACTCCTCCTTCCTAGTTCTTTCCATTTTATCACAAATGAAGGTGCAGCCACCAACTCTGAATGGTCAGTGATCAATTTATTCCTATTGCTATGCCAGCACGGATGTCCCCAGCAATGGGAGAGACTCACTCATTACTGAGGCCCTGCTGCTTGATAAACACGATCGCGGTCCGGTTGCGCGGTAAAGCCATGGCACCACTGGCATCATGGTGGGTCTAAATAGCCTTGGCCAGTCCAACCCGGTTGTTGGCCCGGTCAAAGATGCTGTAGTACACCCTGATGAAGACGTCTCCCAAGATCCAGAGGTCCCCAGAGGTGTCCTCGAAGCCAGTGGAGCATTTTCCGTCGCCAATCTGCAATTGGTCAAGAAAAGGCAAATGTGGAAGTTGTGGGGTAGCGTCTTTTGTCTTTCTCTTCCCCCACAGCCACCAGAAGACGAGTGGAGCTGAGTCAAACGCCGTGAGCTTGGCACAGCCAGCAAATCCCTTGGTGCCCCAGCACCACCTCGTCCCCCCGCTTACCTTCTCCGTGTAAGCCGAGGCAGACACGGGGTACCGAACCCCATCGATGACAAAGATGACCTCGGGCATGGCACTAACGTAGTCACAGTTCACTTCGTACTGCAGAGGAAAGAGGCTCTTAGGTATGAAACAACCGGTGAGAAGCAGCGGGCTCCCTGGGAGCGCTGGGTGCTCTTACCTCATCGTAGGCGCCCAGGCTGGCCCCGATCGCTCTCTGGATGTTGCTAATGCCTGAGTACGGCCCAGCCACGAGGGACGTGCCGGTGTCGACAATGGCTTGGCAGCCACCGTGGCATGCGACCTCCTTGCCATCCACGATGACTCTGGCAGTGGGGAGGGAGGGAACAGACAAAGCCCAGGGCCGTTAAATAACGAGTTGGATGCTAATGATGCTTTCGAACTAGCCTGAGTCCCAAGGCAGTCCCATTTCTGGTGAGACTTACAGAAGTACCTAGGGGTTTCCTCCCTTTGGCCTTCTGCATCTCACAATCGCGGGGCATTAGACGCCAGCAGAAAGCCCCTGATGTTGGTGGTCTTGGGTTAGGCTTGTTGGGTGGCTTAGAAATGAGCACAAATGAGCGGAGCTGTTGCGTTACCTGTCCATGGAGATCTGCCAGTAACCTTCGTAGGAGACAGGGATCCAGTGGATGGAGCCGGTGAAGTAGGATTTATCGACTCCACCGAAGAAGACCAGGCTCCCCTTCCTCTCGCTGGATGATGCACAAAAGGAAGAACAGCCCTGGGTTTGTCATGCAGCCTTGGGGCGGTTAGCTCAAAACAGTGGGGCCCACAGTCCCCAGGGGGCAAAACACGGCCTGTGACAGCACAGTCACATCTGGTCCCTTCCTCCTTACTGAGCATCAGTGAGTCATTTGTGTGCCGGTGTGAACGTCAGGCCCCTTGGGCCCAGGGAAAGGGAAAAGGGAACCGCGGTGGAGGCACGTGGCTGGCTGGAAACCAGAGATATTCCCCCAACAAGCCAAAAAGAGGGCAAAATTCCCCAACTATTCTGGTGGCTGGAGAATGACACACTGGCCGAGAGCACCCCTGCACTTGCATATTGGGATATTTTGGAGATGGCAGCGGCGGCAGGGTTGAGCCAGCAGCAGACACGGTGATGCCAATGAAACCATCCCAGCCTCGTGGGAGCCAGTGCTGCTTACCGGGACAGATAGACGGAGAAGAGGTTCTCCTCCACCAAGCCCTCGTCCACCATGTTATCGAACACTGGCGTGATCCCGTCGACGGACAGACTCGGGTAGCCCAAGCCCAGGATCCCATCAAATTTGACGTAGATGAAGAATTCGCCTGGCTCGGTGGTGCTCAAGCCGAAGACCTGGTTGGTGTCCTCCAGGGAGGCCACCTGGGGAGAAGGTGAGGCTGCCATGAGCTGGTTACCAAGCCAGAAAAAACACTGCGATACGGCAGTGGGAATCGGCGTGCTCCCCGGCCGGGGGGAGCAGACGCTGCAGGTCCCACCCAGGGGTGCCACCGTGAGAGTCCAGCCCACGCAAGGTGCCAGGGCCACGGGGGACTTACGGTGACGACGTCGGAGCCCACGACGCCCTTCATGCTGCCGGTGCCATACTGGATGGACAGGGTCTCGCTTAAGCTCAGGAAGGTGTTGGACTTCGCTGGGTTAAACTTCTTGTGGTTCACTGCAAGGTAAGCGGGGAAAATCAGGCGTTAGGAGCACTGAAGCAAGGCAGAAAGGCACAGAACACGTGGGCGTACGCGCCCTGCAAAATTGCTGTTTTGATCTGCCATTTATTAGCCTGCTTTCAGCAACGATTGAGCTGCGAACGTTCGCACTACGTTTCCACTCCTACTCTAGCACCTTCATAGCAGGGATCCTCAGGAAAGGCCGTCACCCTTTCGGCGCACGGGGAAACTGAGGCACCGAACACGCTGCACGGGCTGCGGGGTCTAGCCATGACACCGACCGTGGGCCTCCCTTCCCCTGGTGGCATCACTGTGAGCTTCGGGCTTGATCACGCCAGGCCTTTAAACGCCATTTTAAGGGTGGTGGTGCCGGACTGCCGGTGCGGCCGGTGCCGGGAGCCCTGCCCGCGGCTACTTACTGCAAGCGGCGCTTCTGCAGTAGACCGAAGGGACCCAGAGGTTGGCGGAGCCGGTGTCGAACACCACGGTGAACTCCTGCGGCGGGGTGCCGATGGAGATGGTCCCGTAGTACTCCGTCTGTGGGGCGGCAGGACCAACATTGGCTTTCAGAGCATGGAACAGAAGCCCAGAGCTGCCTGACGGCCTCGTGGGGAGGGATTTTCCCCCCCTCCATCCTGCACAAAATCCAGCCACCAAGCTCAGCCCCGTGCCAGCTCCGCTACGGAGCATCCTAACAGTCCACGCACTTGCTGTGGACACGGGGGCCCCAGTCTTTCCGCTCCCGTCCAGCCGAGCCACCCGACCCCCCCGGGCTGTGTCCCCACACAGGGACACGTATCCCACGACGCGCCCTGGAGCGAAGCCAGCACTCACGTCCAGGGTGTTCAGCATGGGCTCGGTGGCCACGTCGATCCCATTGGGAAAAGCGTGGGGGAATTTGGCGCCGATGTCGTACCGGTGCTTCTGGAAAAAGTGCGACAGCAGCCCTTTCTCCCTGAGGATTTGTCGCAGACTCTTCCCTCTTTCCAAGGAAACGCTGGGACGCGCCACGAAGAGGGGAAAAAAAAAAACCAAGAAGAGTTATCCAGGATTTCGCTGCCTCCAGATCCCACAAGCAGCATCTGACAGCTCCAACTTTGGTGCAAAACCAGCCAATAACGGACACCGAAACAGTGACTCGCAGGGATTTCTGCAAATCCCCGAAGCAGCTCCGGAAATCGGAGCCGGGACGCAGCCTCGGGGATGGCGGGACGTGGCTGGCGGGATGCAGCGTGCAGCAGAGCCACCGTCCCGCGGCCTCTGCAGCCCCCGGAGCAGCTTCCCCAGGCTTCGTTGCACCCCGAATCCTTCCCTCCGCTCCTCAGAGCTTTGCAAAGTCTCCGATTTCTAATTTTCCCCTTTGCATTGATCCCGGGGACCCGGGGCGATGCCACCCTGACTCACCTGGTGAGGCACTCGGCGAGGCCGACGGCCGCGCAGAGCAGCAGGAGAAGGCGCATGCTGGCGACGGGCTCGGGGCTGCGGCGGCTGCCGATGTCCCACCGCTTATATAGCCGGCGTGCCGCCCGCCTCCCGCGGCAAGGGCAGCCGGGCAGATACCCCCCCGGACACACCCGGACCCAGGCACACGGCAAACAACCTCCAATGTCAATACGGTGCCCAGCGGCAGCTGGGAGGGGTGTTATTTGTGCGGTCGATCCGCTTCGGAACGTGCGTTTCCGTGCAGAGCTTTTCCAGGGCCAGGGAGACGTGGGGAGGGGGGCTGAGAGCATCTTCCCTCGCATCCCCCAGCATCCAACAACCCCCCAGCTTTTTCCACAAACCGGAGGGGCCGGGAGCCGCCCATTTCTGCATTTCGGCATTAGCCAGCGCTTTCCATCTCGGCAGCCGGGACCTGTTGCAAACGCCAGCGAGACCCAGCTTTGTGGGTCCCCAGAGTAAATTTGGGGGGATTCTGTCCTGCGTGGCTGGGGGGGGGTTAGCTGACCCCATGCAGTGCCCAGGCGCCTGTGCAAGGCGGGGAGCGTGCAAGGAGTGTGCACACGTGAGGCCCCCCGGGAAACATTTCGGCCCTTCGCTGTTATTGCTGCAAAACCACCCGGTCGGGTCGGCTGCAAACAGCCGGCGGGAAAGGTGACCCTGCAGCCCGCTGCCCCCCCCCCGCTTCACGCCCTGTTTGCCCAGCGATACGGGAACTGCGAAAACGGAATTAAACATCCTCACGAGCACTTGGGTAGTGATGGCACCGATAACCGCCGAGGGCACCGTCTGCAGCGAGGCAGCCCGGCCGGGCCAGGCAGCGCTGGCACCGCGGGGTGAAGCCGGTGCAGGATCCGGCCCTGCAGCGAAGCCGGCAGCAGCCACCTTCCCCCTGGGTTTAAGGCAACCTGATGCACAGCCCTTGGTCACCTCCCCTGTGTGGTCGTGCAGGCGAAAAAGGAGCCCCCGGAGCCGAAACGGAGCCCCGGGAGAGCCGGAGGGCATCCATGGCGGGGGGGAGCTCTGCCCGGCTACGAGCCCGGCTCTTCCCATCCCCGAAAGCCCTTGCACCACCGCCCTGCTCCTTATCACGGCCCCTCTGCAGATCTCCTCCCGGGGGGGCCTCTGGTTTTGCGTCCAGCCCCAGTGCTGCCACGTGGCACCGGAGGACACGTGGCACAGGACCTCGTGCCGGGCCCGGGCGTCCCACGGCGCTGGCACATGCCGCCCGCTATCGCGGCGGTGCCGGCCGCTGCCCGCCCCGAACCGAGCCCCAGCGCCCCGGCGGTATCGCAGCGGGAGATTGAGCAGCTCTGACAACGCTTGTTTTTCCGAAGCGTGGCAAAGCTCGCTGGCCCCTTCAGGCCTTTTTTTATTTGACTCCGCTATCGGCTCTGCTGGTGTTTGGCCTGGCAAACGATGCCAGGGAGATCGGGGCGCCCTGCCAGCAGCTCCCTTCCCCTGGGCGAGGACCTTTCCCACGTGGGGGACGGCGCTGGGACGAACTTCGGGGAAAAAGCTCGCCCCAAGCCAGAAAATAACGCAAACTGAAGCTGGCAAAGCCCAGCCTTAACTCGGCCTTTGGCTAACCTGCTTTTAAAAAGCTGCTGTCGTCCTTCGAGATCGGCCTGATAGCGTTTGCCAGGAAGGCGCAGAGCTGCTGCCTGCAAAGTATGTTTGACCTGAGTCCTTGCTAACGCCTGGGGATTTTCCCCTCTGCACGGAGGGTTATAAGGAAAGAAAAACAGGCAATTTGCAGGTTTTGGCTGGGGACATACTCAGGCTTTTCTCGCATCGCTGCTGCCCGCGAGCGGCGTTCCCGCGAGCGGAGCCGGAGCCCCGATGCCGCAGGAAACCTCGGCTCAGCCTCGAGGCGTCCGCCCGGCTCCGATGCCGCCGGGGGAAAAGGCAGCGGGATGAGCGGTCCCGGGCCCCCAGGTGAGTGGTTTAAAAAAAAAAAAGTGTTTTTTTCCTAATTATTTTCCCCTCCGTGTTGGTGTGGGGACTCCTTCCCGCCTGGCCGGGACTGACCGGCAGGTCGTCCTTTAATGCTGAGCCTCCGCTAGCAAGAAACGAGGTGTCGCAGTCGACAGACAAGTGAAAAAACACCGGGAAACACGTGCAAGGGACATTTTGAAGTTGTTTTTTTTAAAAAAAAGCCTTTTGGAGCAAAGAAATCAAACCACTTTGTTTCTGCCAATAAAAAGCACCACTTCTGCTGCATTAAAAAATAAATCAACAAAATCCACCCGTGCGTGCAATGTTTTATTTTTTTTTTCACCCAATTCGCAATGGTTTCTTGCTGGAGGAGGAGGAAGGAGCCTGGGGAAACTTTCACCCAGCTGGAAACAGCCCATAATTTTTTTCTGCAACGTGTTTTGAAGAGGGGAACAAGCACGTGGCTGCAGTAAGGGACTCCCCATCGGAGGCTTTTCTCACCTAGGCTAACGAAGAGCATTTAATTAAATTTTGTATCCTCTTCTGCTCTTGCAGGCGACCGTAAATAGCAGCTGGCAGGGGCAGCTGGTGCCTGAAGCTTAGGCTGATGCTACGGCTGCAAAAATGCTCCCGATATCCTCAAACCGAGCGGTCCTCAAAGCCCGAATGCAACATTAAGTGGCTCAGGGCAGCTCTGGCTGCTAAATGCAGTGTGCTGTGAGCTGCCTTGCGTTAGGGGCTGAACGCAGGGGAAACCTGATCATTAATCGCTTGCTGATAATCACTGCTTTTTCTTTTTTCCTTTCTTTTTATTTATTTATTTTTTAATTGCAGAAGGGGCTTTGTGCGTTCACCACCGGCTTCAAGAGCTGCTTCCACGCAGAAATGTCCCGCCAAGGCAAGACCGGGCGACGGACTCGTATCTCCATCGGCAGCAGCCGCAAACCCGCTTTCTCCGGTAGGAATGAGACAGTCAGTCGAGGCGCTCGGAGGCTGCAGGCTGCATTTTGCAAAGGTTTGGGGGCATTTTGCAAAGGTTTGGGGGTGTTTTGCAAAGGTTTGGGGGCATTTTGCAGAGGTTTGGGTTGGGTTGAGCAGAAGTGAAAGTTTGGCTGTCGACTGAACCCCCAAATGCTGAAAGTCCCCAGAAAGCAAAAATTTCTGCCCCGCTGACATTGCCCTGAGCCAATTACGGGCTTGTCACAGGCTTTTTGCCCCTGTTAACTTCCACCTTTCCTATTGCAAAAAGCACAGAAATAATGAAAGCAGGAGACCTCCCCTCTTTGGGCTGAAAAACACACAAATGGGGCATTTGGGCCCTGCCAGAAACCTCACCTCGTCTGAAATGAATTTCTAGCAAAACTGGCCAAACATCACCCCATATTTTGCATGCTGCGGCAAGGCGCTCGGCGCGGGAGCGGGTCTCCGTCCTCCAAAAAATGAGCTCAGGTTCCCCCCGCCGCCTCTGCCAGCCGGGTCGGCTTTCGCGAGGGAATCGCTGCGGATCGGCTCGCCGGCCCTGGGTGCCTAAAAATTGATGTTCTTGAAGTCGAGGGAGCAGCGGTAGCGGCCGCCAGCGCCCCGCGCGCAGGTGAAGCTGGGGGAGCAGGGGCAGGCGTGGTGCTGGCGCTTCCCGGGGAAGGGCACCTGCGGGAGACACCCGGAGCGTCAGCGCCGCGGGAGCCGGCAGCACCCGGGGCGTTTTGCGAAAGCAAAAAAATTAGTGTTTTTTTTTCTTTTTTAGCTCAACGCCTGATGCTGGAGCCCTAGGGGAGACGGGACCCAATGGTGAGATTTTTTCCCCTGCACTTGGCCGAGCCAAGATGCATCCCTGGGAAATGCCCTCGCCGTGGTGCCACGAAACCTTCCCAGGAAAACATGGAAAAACTGCTTTTCTCCGCTTGGGAGGAAATTCCTGCCGGAGTGCACGTGGCCGTGGGCAGCGGGTGTCTCAGGAGCCAGGGCTGAGCTTAAATCAGGATTTATTCCAGGGAGCTGGCGAAAGGTTGGCTGCCGGTTGCTCATCCCAGCCGGCTCCCTTCCCCTCCCCTTGGTCGTGGTTCAATGCTGCGGCTTCGCGCCGGCTGGGCGCTTCTCCCTTTGGGCAAGAAACCCATCAAAAGCGGCTTAAGCCCGGAGACTTTATCCCTGGTTTTGCACAGGGGATTTAACGGAGACGGGGCTGAAATGATCCGCTGATCCCTCCGGCTGCCTCGTCGGCGCAGCCGGGGCCGCGGAGATGGATGGCCGCGGCGGCAGGGATTCGGCCGGTCGATCCGGCGCGGCGAGGAGCGCTCGCCTGGGACCGCGCGGCCGGCACGGCTCAGCGCCGGGCTGCTGATGGATGGGTGGCTGCAGCACCGCGGTCCGGCGGGGGGGTCTGGGGGGGCTCCACGGGCTTGCAGGGCTGTAGAGGGGGCGGCTGAAGCTGATGTGCTCCAGATGTTGCTATTAAGGTGTATTAGGTGCTTGCTGTGGTTTTGCGGGCGCAGGGAGGGGGGAAACTGAGGCAGGGAGGGCTCCGACCCGGGGAGGGGGGGGGGTGGGACAAGCACCCGCTTGGGCTTGGTTTGGATTTGCCCTGCTGGATGAACCCCGGGGTGATGGATCTGCTCAGGGATGCAGGGAGCCGCCGCGCCAGCCCCGTCCCATCCCGGCCACCCGGCCGCCAGCATCCCGAGGGATTTTTCCCGGCGGCGGTACCTTGTGGCTGGAGGGGTGGCACTCGTCCCCGGCCTGTCCCAGCGGCGTGCACATCCGCAGGCCCCGGAGCCAGAGGCTGACGGCGCAGCAGGTCCCGCTCGCGCACTGCAGGTCCCGCTCGCAGGCCTGCGGAGAGGCAGAGCACCGTCGCCCGCCGCCCCCCGCACCGGCCGCAGGGCTGTTTTGGGGGGCAATTTGGGCGGCAGGGTCTGCAGCCCTCCCCGCTCCAGGGAAACTGAGGCACGGACGGGCGGCTGGAAACGCTGCCGGGTTTCACCATCGCGCCCCGAAGCACGTGAAAGCGGGGGCACGGAGGCACCCGCAGCACCGACCTGGGGCTCATCCTGCTCCCGGCACATGCTGGGACCCCTTTTCCACCCCATTTTCCAGACGCCCGCTGGGGGGGTGGCCTTAGCCCCCCCCACAGCCACTGCCAGCCCCACAGCTATTTCCCTCCCGTTGCACAAGGCGCGGTGCCCTTGGAGGGTCCCTGCCGGAGGGAAAGTCCTTTATTCGCCATTTAATCAGGGCTTTTCCTGGGAAACGTCCCGAATTTTCCCATTTCCCTGAAAGCCAGGTTGGACATTGCGCTGAGAAGAGAAACCCCGAGAAAAAGCAGGCTCCGGCGGGACTCTATATTCGGGAGCGATAGGGACTTGCTGAAGGAAGAAAAGCAAAAGAGTGAATAAAACTCCTGCAAAAAAACCCAAAGCAAACAGCGAAAGGCATAGATAACTTTTCCGTCTCTTTTTCTCAGGAGCTCGCTGCAAATAAGAGGGGGAAAAGAGGCCGGGAGTTAATTTTCCAGCTCTTTACAGGCAGTTTAAAGCAGCGCCTTGTGCCAGCAGCAGAGACCACAGCTCGCGCCGGCAGCGCTCGCGGCTGGCACAGCCTTTTCCAGGAATTTGGGACCGAGACGCGAATCGCTAAGTCGGGTGCTGGGAAAATCCCCACATTTGTTGCTAAAAAAAAGAAAAATGACAGTTTTAAGGGAAAAGGGGAGAAGTGAGGAGCGTTTGGGGGAGAAAGCGAGGGCGGCACAAATCACTGCGCGGCACTGGGGCCGGTTCCCGCGGGATGTCCCCGACGCCCAGGGTGTCCCCGATGCCTGGGGTGTCCCCGATGCCCGGGACGTCCCCGATGCCCGGGACACCCCGACTTACCCCCGTGATGACGGCGCAGCGCTGCAGGGGCAGCAGCAGCAGCAGGCAGAGGCCCTGCAGGACCCGGCGCATGGTGCCGGGGGCCGAGCCGCTTCCCCGCGCCCCGGTCTGCCGGCGCCCGCCCCGCACGCCCTATATAACCCCCACCGGCTCCGCGGACGCGTTTTTGCTTTTTTTTCTTCTGATGAGCTCAGAAGAAGCAGATGAGACTGAATCTCTAGTGGCAGGAAAGAAATATTAATAAACCACCAAAAGGGGGGGAAAATAAATAAAGAGACACCAATCATCCCACCCTCACCAATCACCCAGGGTGATTTTTCAGTTAAGCCAACGCAGCCGGATTTTGCAAGCGTACCTGTAGCCACATATATTTCTCCTTGACTGATGCACATCAGAACTAAGCCAAGAATTTTTGATTATTCAGCCAAAGCAAAATACATGGAAAAAAATGAGCCTGGTACTTCCCAGATTACACATGCACAGCACGGACTAAAGTGGGGTCGGTGATGGACATCCTGCAGAAAGAGAGACTGGGCTGTGTTTATTTGCGAGAAGAGAGAGGGAATAAGATATTTTTCAGTCGCGAGAGTACGTTTATCTCTGAACATAACATGGGGCAGCTCTCCCAGCGCCTGCTCCGGCCTGAAAAAAGGGGGTTTGGGTTAAAAAGAACATTGAAATTCCTGCAGATTTCATGAAAATGCTTAAAAAAAAAGACTCCCTTCCACTGGACGCGATGCTGTTGCAGCCACGGTGCCTTTTCGGGCAGCGTTTTATCCCTCGCTCACTGTCTTCCTGCAATATCACATTAAATCAAGCCAAAACCAACCCAGGGCTGGATTTTTGGTGGGAAATCTTTTTTTTATCCCCCCACAGCGGGAAAACCTTTCGCCGGCAACGCGGCAGCGAGGTTGCATGCCACCAGGCTGAGGGCTGCAAAACCTGAAGCGCTGAAAATTTGGGGGTGCATAAATGACACCGCGCGTTTTCGACCCGTGCTCGGGGGTGCTGCTGCTGCCAGCAGACCTTCTTCTGCAGAGCCTCCCTGCGAGATGCAAAATTACCTATATATTTAATTAGGCGGCGTGCTAAAAATAGCTGGGCAATTTTCCCCGCTGGCGACGAGCGAGTCTGCGGCAGAGGCAGCTCTTCTGGCTGGTCCTGCTGCTTCGCAAAGGTCTCATGCACCTGGTCTTGGGCTAATTACTGCCACCCCCCAAACCCCCCTCGAGCCTTTTTGCTCAGCGGCGTTTCCCAAGGTGGGAAAATTCCCCGGGAAAGGCTGGCGCCAAGCTGGGCCATCTCGGACAAGGAGAGGCCCCGCTCGGACGGCGGCACTGAGCCCGGCCGGGCCCGTTTGCAGCTCCGCCAGTGCGGAATAAAACAGATCTGGCTGCGCTTCACCTCCCCTATCAATAACATTTTAATTTTCCGATGTGACACGGCGAGATGCATCGAGCGGCAGCGTGCGAAGCGGCTCCTGCCGCTGCCTGATCAGCGTCGCGGAGCGTCGCTGGCCGTAAATCACCTTCCTCCTCCTCCTCCTCCTCCTCGCTGCCAGCAGCTGGTTTGGGGAGGGCGGTTTGCAAAAGTCCCGGCAGCACCTCCACGGTGCTGGCAGCACCAGTGCTCCCAGTTCCCCCAGTGCTGCCATGGCTCCCGCACCCATCGCCTATGATTTATGCCAAAACCCCCTCGTTATTTGGGGGGAAAAAAGCCATCGTGCTCCAACTCTCCCAGGCGCTGGCGGTTCCCGGTCGGGCCGTGCCCAGCCTGACCCAAGCCACCGGTGCCCCCCCTCCGGGGACGGCCTGGCTCCAACCCCCCTTCAAAGGGGACAGAAGTGTAGATGCACGATGGAGCATCTCCATCCTTTGCCTGCTGCAGCCCATCTCTCATTATTATTATTAATTATTATTATTATTGGGTTTCTTTGCAATGCATCACTCTTTTCACGCGAGGCCATGCACAGCCCGATTCCGCAGGGCTCTCGCGCTGCAAACTGAAGCCCCCAAGCAGAGCTCTGGGTCCCGAGCCGCGCTGCGAGGCTCTCAGGCGAGGATGTAACCACCCCATGGGGCAGGTTTTGGGGTGCAAAAGCTCCGGTTGGGGTTCACTCCGGCCCGGGGCAGAGCAAGGCGGGAGGGCTGAGACACGCCCTCCACGGAGCGCGCGTTCGCGCACCGAGGCTTTTCGGCCCCGCGGAGCCGCCGTCCGCGCGCGTCACGTGGGCGACGCCGCCGCCAGGAGCGGCGGGGCAGGGCGGAAGCGGCGGGGCGCGGGCCCGGCGCCATGGAGGGGAGCCTGGAGCAGCACCTGGAGGACACGTGCGCGGGGGCCGGGGGGGCGGGCGGGGAGCGGGGAGGGGGCTGGGGGGGCACCGGGGCTCCGCCGCCGCTCACCGAGCGCCGTCTCCCCCGCAGCATGAAGAGCCCGGCCGTCGTGGGGGTCCTGTGCACCGACTCGCAGGGCCTGAACCTGGGGTGTAAGTAGCGGAGCCCCGGCCGGGGCTGCGGGCCCGACCCCGGGGTGGGGGCCACCGGGCCCTGCTGGGGCCCCCCCGGTTTGGTGGCACCGGGCCCTGCTCCACTAGAGTCCCCCCGGTTTGGGGGGACCAGGCCCTTTCTAGTCCTGCCAAAGCCCCCCCAGAGGCCCCCGGGGTTGGGGGCACCAGGCCCTGCTCCATCCTGCCAAAGCCCCCCTCCCAGTTTGGGGGGCACCGTGCCCTGCCCCACGGGATCCCCCAGAGATTGGGGGCACCAGGCCCTGCCCGATCCTGCCAAAGCCCCCCCCCCCCCAGTTTGGGGACACCAGGCCCTGCCCACTGGAGCCCCCAGGGGTTGGGGGCCACTGGGCCCTGCCCAGTCCTGCCAAAGCCCCCCCGGTTTGGGGGGGCACCAGGCCCTGCCTAGTCCTGCCAAAGCCCCCCAGTTTGGGGGTACCCAGGCCCATCCAGCACCTACCTGCCCTGGGGCGCTCCACATCCCCCATGCTCAAGGAAGCCGGCGCCTGCTCGAGCTCAGGCTTTTCTGTGGTTTGAGGAAGTCCTCAACGGGCCACGGTCTGGGGGGACGCGCGAGGCCGAGGGAGGCAAAGGGGAAGGGCAAGAGCAGCCCCGTGGGAGGCCAGCTCGTAGGAAGCACCGTTCCGGGAAGCGCGGCTTTACACAGAGTCTCCCCCGTCCCACAGGCCGAGGAACGCTCTCGGACGAGCACGCTGGCGTCATCTCCGTCCTCGCCCAGCAGGCAGCCAAGCTCACCTCCGACCCCACCGATACCCCCGTGGTGTGCCTGGAGTCGGACAGCGGGTGAGCGTGCGGGCCCGGCGCCTCTGCCGCGCTGCTTTCCCCTCCTTTTGCCTTTCACCTCAGCCCTGGAGATCGTCCTCACCTTGGAGGAAGGCTTGGAGGAAGCCCCACCTCAGGCTAGGTGCTGGTGTAGGCCTTGAAAGCAGCAGATTAATGGGATCATCAGTAGCAAGAACCGTAAAAGCACCAGGAAGCTTCTCAGGGGCTGGTGGCTGCTCCAGCTCTGTGCTTCTTCCACGCTTGGAATCCACGTGGATAATTAAGCCCATCCTGTAGCCTCGGCAGGTATTTTTGCCAGTGAGGTAGGCAAAGATTTCTTCTTTGAGGTGTTTGGTGGGAGATTAAGCAGTTGACACATCTAGCACAGAGCTGGGGGTTGTTGCAGCCACAAAATGATACCCCTGTCTGGTTTCCCACCCGAGGCTGAGCTTTGTCATCACTGTAGCTGGCTTAAGTGCCTCAGACAGTGCTTTTTTTTTTTTTTTTTTTTTCCTCCTTCTTCTAGGAATATCATGATCCAGAAGCACGACAGCATCACTGTAGCAGTACACAAGCTGGCATCCTGACCTCTCGGGAACCTGTGCAGCACTCCCACCTCCAAACCAGCTCTTCCTCACTTGACAGCCACTCTCCTCTGCTGCTCCAATGCAGAACGTGCTTGTAGTAACCAAATCTGGGCTGAAGGCTCTCCCTCTTTACTTACAGCTCCTGTGCAGCTATCGGGTTCTTCAACTCGCATTCTAGCACTCGGGCTGCCGAGGACGAAATGCAGGTCACTCGCCAAGCTTGTGTAATGATCAGACAACACGAGGTGTGTGCGTGTGTGTGTGTGTGGCCTTATTTGTTGGAGAAACCAATAAATGACCTGCAAAAACATGCACTTGCTTCTCTTTGCTCTGACAGAAGTAAGGGGGATATTTCCAGAGCCAGGTGAGGTAGCTCCTCCAACCCCTTCTTTCTCAGCATTTCTCTAGACAAATGGACCAGTGCAAAAAGAGTTGAATTAAGGGAGACTCCTCCAGTGGAAAAGGTACAAAAACTTTCCTAGGGATTTTTCCTAGGAAATGTTTAGCCTCCTCTGGTTAAACTTCCTGCGTGAGGGTTACTCGCTTACTACACCTCAGACTGAAGTTCAAACTTAAACTTGTTTGCTCTGGCTGCCCCTGCTCTGCGTGAGCTGGATGTTGGCTACACCTTCACAAATCCAGGCCTGTTTTCATCTCCCAGATGCAACCGTTTCAAACGCTGCCAGGAACCAGTCCTGCGGAAAGCCTTTGCCCCTTGCAGTCCTGGTTAACTCAAATTCTGCCTGTGTATCTAAGAGTGTGAAAAGGAGGTGACCTGCAGCTGTCCTTAGGCTTAAAGCTGTAGGAGGGAAGCTTCAGGGTTGAGCGTGAATACAAGCTCTAATGATTGGGGCTGGATCAGAGGATGGAACTGTATTTACGCTGGGGTAAATAAAAGGACACTTTGGTTCATAACCAAGATAACCTGCATACCTTGCTCAGGGAGATGTTATGGGATGAACAGCCCTATCTTAGCCATGCAGCCTGCAGCCTGGTGTGAAGGGACATCCTTTACTCGCACACTCAAGAATCCCCCTGAGAATTAGCTTTTCTGAGTCTCATTCTCCAGCCGGACCCTGCCCGCACCCAGGAGCGCCCAGGTGCTTACCCCAACGATGCAAAGCTGCCACATGCCCACATCACTGCAGGGAGCCTGCCCAAAGTATTAAGCAAAAAATATGCTGACTTCTGTTACCCAGCCTGCGCTCAGGTCTTCTAACCTCTCCCTGTACTCGCACAGCTGCTGAAAGACAGCACAAAGCTCAGCTTTTCTATTTTGCCCTGCATCCCCCACGCTTCTAGCACCACCCCAAGGCATAGGGCACAACGCAACGAACTATTAAATCATTTTGCTTTTCTTCATATTCAAGATCCAAGCCCTTCTATTCAGAAAAGGGTGCAGATGCATGTTTTAAAATACCAAAAGCCAGCAAAAGCTGCTCTCCCAGAGCCACAGGCTCTTTGAAGGGCAGCAGACAAGGGGCAGGGGCACACGGTCGTTTTTCAGCACTCCAATTAACAGAGAAGGGCACAAACAGTTCGGTGTCTCAGGGAATGAGCCCTGGGAACATGAAACTGCACACGACATTCATTAAGCAGGGCCCCCGCATCTGCTCCCCGCCAGCACGCGGGGAAGGGGAGCGGCTCGAGCAATTCCTCGCGGATGTCTGGCGTCTCAGCGTGCAGATGAGACGCCAGATGCTGCCGCCGACTTCTCACCAGTGCCCTGGCCCCCCGCCTGCCTCTAACCTGCTGTCCTTCAAGCTCTCGAACCATTTTCATTGCAAAAACATTATGCTCAAAGATGAATGCAGGTATTATGAACCCTATTATTGGAAAATCCTGCAAGATACCTCAGTATGTCTAATCCAGCATTTCCAGCCAAGGCAGCTACAGCCTACTGCGATCTTACAGAAAGAGGGAGTACTGCCTTCTCTGCCAAGGGAGGGGAGGAGAGGGAGATCAGCATCACGACCCGACGGTTTTATCTGATTTCAGGCATGCTGATTTGGTTGACAGGTCAAGCAAAAAATGGGGGCGGGGGGGAAGCGTACGGCTGTATTTGTAGCAGAGTTTGTGCATATTTACAATAGAGGCACTGAGCCAGCCCAAGCCCTACACAACTATCAGCTCTGCCAAAGAGCTGCCGAAGAGTGGCTGTCCCAGTCCAGCTGCAGAGCAGCTAGCTGGAAAATAAAACCTGTCTAAACTGTGTCCTCTAAGCGAGGGAGGTCCAGAGGCTGGAGAGCTAAGGGGCTCCGCAGCACGGCCTGGGTGGCGTGGGAAAGCCGGCGGGAAAGCTCCGCTCTCCTGCAGATCCAGCCGCAATCGGAGCTTGGCTCCAGTCCACCATTGCCACCTACTGCTCTGCTCAACGTCTAGCAGGCCGCCGAGCCCGATGCCGTATCCGTGCAGACTTTCCTTCTGGAGCTTCCCGTTTCGTCCGGGCAGATGCAGGCTCAGCTAAAGCCTCACTTTCCTGCCTCCCGGCCTGGGGAAGGGGAGGGACTCCCTCGCCTCCAAGCACGCAAGCCGGAGCACTGCCTCCAAGGAGGAGGAAGAGCTTGTCCACAAAGTCCTGGCATTTCACGGGCTCCAGTTTTTGCTCCGGGATAGCTCTGCTTCGCGGCTCGCCGGGAAGAACGAGCCCTCTGTTCCTTCCCCACCGCAGCCGGACATGAACGCAGGGACAGACTTAGGGGCGCTGAGGCAGAAATCTGATTTCTGGAGCAAATGAAGAGACTATTCCTCTTTCCAATCTACTGCTTTTCGGACGATTTTACACCATGCATCAGCAAGCTGGTAAGGAAAAGTTTCAGGTTCGCCAACCCAGCTGCTCTCGGGTTCGGCCGCTCGGGAAGGAGGATGCCTGTCACTGATAGACATCCAGGACAGCGGAGAGGACAGAAAGGAGATAAAGATGGGAAACAAGTCTAAGAGTTCAGAGATAGATGCAGATAGATGGTGAAACACCCCCTCTCCTTGTACAAACCAGCCTAACTATATGCTCTAGAGATGCAGCAAGATGCCTGTCCCCTAAGAGCGCCTAAGGCTTCTTAAGCAGCCAGAATAACTCGGAGGGAAACACAAAGGAAATGAAACTGTTGCAGCCAATGATAACATGCAGCTCAGCATGTGTTTGGGAAAAGGTTGGTAGAAGCCTCACCCATCCTCAGAAAATTTCTCTTTGATGACCAAATGCAAAATACTGTTTCCTGCCTCATTAACAGGAAAAAGCTGAGAACCAAAAGGATACATGAAAGCATCAGCTTGCTTTGAGAGCAGGTCTGCGGGTTAATTGAAACAACCTGATCAATGAGGCAAGGTGCTAACGCATCCTGAAATTCTCATTTACAGGGGAAAGGAAAGAGGCAGAGAGCACAAACCAGCCAAGGACAACAGAGGAGAAAGGAAAAAAACCAGTGGAAGCAGCTCCTGATGGAGGGTGGGCATGGGGAGTGGTGCTTCACTTCTTTCTGGTAAGCAGAGCGCAAATTCATCTATGAGGCTTCTGAAGTTGGGAGCCTACAGAAAGACCCGAGGACCTTCTCGCCCAGCAAAGTCCTTCTCCCGCACATGTGGAGTGGACATTGGGACCTGCTGATCCCATCGAGCTGATGGCAAAATTAAGCTATTGCTAAGAGGAGGCGAGTGCTTTGCTACACTGAATCCGGGCAGTGAGATGTTACAGGTAGACGTTGTCCCCGTTTCACTGCAGGCCGAGCAGAGACCGATTGCCACCTTCAGTGAACACGCAGGGGTGTTTCCCCTTGCGATGCCATTTGAAAACGCCTTGTCTCAGATGCTTTAAGTGAGGGCACAGAACCTGCAGTCCTGGGACAAAAGACAGCTTGCAACTATATGAGGTTTTTTTTCCTCCTAATATGTAGCAACACTGAGGTTTCCAACTCAACAGGGGCCTCTTTCACCTTTGGTTAGGGCGAGATTCCCTTCTCGAGCAGCCGAGGATCTGACCTGGTCACCCTCTCCTTAGGGTGCTAACGTGCAAGAAGCACGTATACACTCGACTACACTACTCCAGTAGGACCAGGGGTCTCAAAAACATTTAAAGGCAGTAATTCTCCAACGCCTCCATGCTTTGCAGTCTCATACCACACGCAATGTGAAGCATGGGTGATCCTTCCATCAATTATGTAGATGCACTGTCACGACCCAATGAAAAAAGCTGAGAACCGCGGTCAAGCAGTCTTAACTTTCCATCCATACAAAATAACTTGCTGCCAATGATTAACCAGCGAGCTATAGGGGAGGAGGGAGGGAGTTAAAAATAAATTTGAGGACACGAACTGTCCTTTGCCCTTGTGGCAGGGCTAGCCTGGGAAACCTGGCTTCGTAATATCCATACGTGCTCCACTCTACGCCTTACCATCAGCTACTTGCAGCATTTCAAAGTGCAGAGACCAGCTGAGATTTGGTTTTTAGAACTGAAAAAAACATACAGAGCTAGTGTTATTCGGTTCTTTTTCACTGGAAGAGCGGGCCTAGCTTGTGTCAGGTTTGTACAGATGGATTTTGGAGGCTCTGTTAAGATTAAACTCCAAGCTTGGAGAAGAACTGGGCCATCACAAGCCCACTCTACTGACCTTCTCCTAACACATGCTACGCGAGTTCACTTGTCCCAGTTTGTTTCTTCCCTAGCACAAAGAATTGCACACACCTCAGGAACACACGAGACACAAGCAAAAGCAGACTCCTGACCACCGTGACCTCTTACCTCACTCCAATTTGAATTTAGGTGAACGTGCTCCTGATGGGAATGCTCAAAACCTTTGGAATTTTCTTTGTGGTCTTCCAAGAGAAGGTGGGAGGCTCCTCCGAGCAGATCAGCTGGATCGGCTCCATCATGTCCTCTCTGCGCTTCCTGGGAGGTGAGCGGGAATTCGGGATACAGCACATCGCTCCCATCCGAAGCCTGTTTGCCCACAGTCAGATATTGATATAACAGGCACTGAGGATGGGTCGTAGATCCATTTACCACCATAGCTGCTGCAACCAGAAGATGTGCAGACACCAAAGCGTATCCATAGCAGTAGCGTGTTAGGAGAACCAAGAAGCACAGGTCTTGGTGTCTCTCTGTAGAGGGTCTACTGCACAAGACCAGATCCATTCAGAGCACCACCTTTCCTCTAGCACCACTATTAACGCCGCAGAGCAAACCAGCCGCTGAATAATTCACCGTGGCTGAATGATGTTGTGCATTAGGAAGCAGGTTATGAAAACCTGAAAGTCTGGGCTTCAATTCCTTCCCCTGCCCTATTGCCCTAATTTACTGGTTATGGGGCAAGGTGTCTTTGCAGCTCTCGTGTGAAAGAGCAGAACAGACCTGTTCCAGCAAAACATTTACAGCCTGGCAAACTTACTTCCTCCAGGGCAACAAACCTGGTAACTGCCAGCCCCAAGCAGGCAAAGCATCATTTATCTTCAGTGGTACCAAAGCAAATCCACTTTTATCACAAGAGCACTCTCTTTCTTCTCCAGCCCCGGTGGTTGCCGTCGTCTGTGGGAAGCTGGGCGAACGGCTGACCTCCATCGTGGGGGCTGGCCTGGTCGCCGGTGGCTGTCTGATCAGCACGCAGGCCACCAGCGTCCCCTTCCTCTGCGTCTCCATGGGACTCCTCTCGGGTGAGTCGGCGGCTGCTCGCAATATGGCAAATTCTCTTGAGCACCATGAGCAGAGGCAGCTCATTCGATGGAAATCCATGTGTGTCCTGTACTGCTAGAGCATCACGTCCATTTTGCTAGATGTTGCATGAAACCCTCAATTCTTTCCCCAGAAATTTACACTCAGGAACACAAAATGCCCGTTTCAACATGCCAGACCAAACTAACATTGCCTTTTTTTTTTTTCTTTGGAGCCAACACATGCAGTGAATCCTGGTCCTTCGAACCCCTTACTGAGGGTACATAGCACAGAGAAGCCAGATCCTAAAAATCACGTATGAAATCCCCACGGGTAGCAACCGCAGGGGTCCCCCTGCTTCCAGCCCACGTCCGAGTAGCTCCACTACAAGGGGAACGCGTTCCGCATGACATGCCTTTGAAACCATAAACCTCGCTATAGGAGAGGTAAAAGAGGCCAGGCACAGGTATTTCCTTGTGCAAATCCAAAGCCACATGTGCCAAAACAACACTGAGGTCATGAACTAAAGACCATCAACTGCTCCACAGCGGTCCCTTCCCGGGCACTGACATCTTCTTTCCACCCTTGCTGCAGGTATGGGCTTCTCCTGCCTTTACCAGGCGGCTGCTGTGATGATGGCCAAACGCTGTAGGAAGCGACTGGCTTTTTCCAGCGCGATCGCCCGCTCGGGAATGGGGCTGACATTTCTCCTCGCGCCCTTCACTCAGCTGCTCATCGATTTTTACGGGTGGCAAGGTGAGCAATCTCCCTCTCCCCACCCTCCCCGAGCTTCGCCAGCATTAAGAGGGCACTCAGGAAAGGATTTTACAGGAGGACAGACAGGCTAGCCATTGCACGGACAGGATAAGAAGCTCTTTTTTTAAGTTAAGATTAGATGCATCAAGGAACAACTCTGCCTCTTTGGGACAGTTTGGGGACATAACCTTTGTTAATGATTAAACACTTATCCAGTCATTAAGGTTAAATCAGCGTCAAAACAAAAACCTCAGAAACCAAAACAGAAACTAAAAATCCCGACTTTCTCCCATTTACTACACTCCATTTCAGGCATCATGAAAGCCCCTCATGCAGAGTGGACTCCTAATGAGTGAAAACAGAACAGAAACTCTCACACCCCAGAAATAGCTCTAATTTTATGTGTGTATATATATCAGAAAGGGACTTCCAGCTAGAAAAGTAGAAATAAGGGCTCCTGCAAGACCACTTCTACCTCCTTGCTTGCAGAGCTTTCTCCATGTTCGGTACAAACCACATCCCATTCTAGAGGGGTCACTTCCTACCTCGCCTCTCTTAGCACGCTCCAAAGTTACCCTCTGTCTTCGCTCAGGTACTCTCCTGATATTCGGAGGCATCATGCTAAACCTAGTGCCGTCCAGTATGTTGCTGCGGCCCGTGAGCACCCAGCTGCCTCAGCCCTCGCCTGCTAAAAACGAAGAGCCAAGGAAGGATTCGGAGACCCACGTCGGACGCTTGGATGAAACCACCAGCAGGAAAACACAGCTTCAAAGTACACAGGATGTCCCCACCACCGAGGGACTCCCAACGCCCCGGAGCGCAGGCTCCTTGGCCGCCGGAGGGCTCGAGAAACCGCCGGCGGACAGCCGCTCGCCCAAAACAGCCAACGATGCCCAGCGGAGCTACAAATGTTTGCCACAAGCTAGAAAAGAAAACGCACAGCCTTGCCTCGACTTCTCCCCGCTGAAGGATCCCGTCTTCTACATTTTCACGTGGTCTTTTTTGTTCAGCCAGCTGGCCTACTTTGTTCCTACCTTCCACCTGGTCGCCAGAGCCCGGACGCTGGGCATAAGCAGCATGGACGCCTCTTACCTCGTTTCAGTGGCTGGTAGGCAAGAGTCTTTTAAACTGGTTTATAACTGCAGCGGTACCACGAGAGGAAAGCAGCATCATGCAACCTTTGCCAAGAAATAGTCCTAAATACGTCCTAGAATAAATCTTCAGCGAAGAGCTAGCTCACAGCCCTTACCCACCTTCTGTATATATAGCGTTGCCTTCTGTACAGGCACAAAGTCTCTCTCACATGGTGGGTGGTTCTCTCAACCTCAGCTAGCTGATAACCCGCCCTTTCGGCAGCGCACACGCAAGCCTCAAGTTACCTAGGTGCTATCTGTCCCCCTGGGCCTTCCCACAGCTGTCCCGGGTTTGATTAAGCCCACAAACTCCCCAAGTCACTCAGCACCCAAAGACCTATGGTTTGACCCACGGAACGTAAGCAGAGAGAGAAATGCAGCGCCAAGAGGCATCACTTTGATCTAGGCATCTGAATTTGGCATATTCCCCTCAAAGCAAGGGGGAAAAGGTATGCCTGATTATAAGGTGGTATTGCAAAGTTGCACAATGTTAAGAAAGTGGCTCCAGCCTTAGTCATTGTAAAATATTTTATTGTACAAAAATAAATTTTACTTCCACATGGCGGTATAATATTTAGAAATGAGGTATGTTGTCAAGGAATCTAGATGGAAAGCACAGCAATTCATCTGCAGGTGACATTTTGAATTAAGAGTAGGAGGGACAGAGGTCAGCAAGGTATTAGCTGACAGTTAACACTCCTCTGATATTTAGTCTATAAATACATATCCAAAAGTGTTAAAAAAAAAGTTTGTCTATCCTTTAAAAAACATTGGGCTTCTGTCCTTTTTGGAGTCTTCATAAAAATTAAAATAGCTGTAAGCATAATTCTTAATATTCTGCTTTTCGTTTATCTTAAAAAAGATAAAGAGTGACGAACTGATCTTTCCTATTTTTACTGAAGGGCCTTTCAGAAGTTTATGCTGACTGCACAGCCCTTAATCGGATTTTTACAGACCACTTTCATGCACCCATAGGCATTTGGCAATAGCAGGCACCAAGGCAAGGAGGGAGGGGAAAAAAAAAAAAAGGCATGAATTTTATAACAGCCCAAAAATGCCTTCCTGTAACTTCTCAGCTTTTCAGTCCTTTGTGGTCACATCCTTAATGCACACAGCGGGCAGAATCGGGATGCATTTCAGAACAACGTAGTGCATCACAGAGCAGCAACAAAAAAAAAAAAAGTCTTCTTCTGACGTTCCAGTGAACTCTGCTTTCCCACCAGGCATCACGGAGATGGTCAGCCAGCTGCTCTCCGGCTGGATTGCCGACCAGAACTGGACCAAGAAGTACCACTACCACGTGACTTACCTCGTGCTGTGCGGCATCACGAACCTGCTCTGTCCCCTGGCCACGACGTTCCCGTTACTCATGGCCTACGTGGTAGCCTTCGCCATTTTCTGCGGTGGATTCCTGGCTCTGGTGCTCCCTGTGCTGGTGAGTAGGAAATTTCATTAAAAAGTTAATATCCCGTGTATCCAGCAATACTCCACAATACCCCAAACCCCTTTCACAAAGCTGGCTGTTGCAGACTTGCCCAAGAGGGCTCTGCCCTCCAGGCTTCCCAGTTCAAGCCACCGCAGAGCCCCAAAGCTCCCTACTGGTATTCCCAGGCCAGACAACAGAAATACTGGGAGTTTATTGCAGACTTCTAGCGACCTGACTCAGCTAATCGCCTCCCAAATCCTCCTTTCTACACGAGCTTGCTGCAGCTCACAGATCATGCTCAGCCACACAGGAACCAGAACGGACCCACTAACTCCGTTCATTTGCTATCTCAAGCACCAATGCTCAGACAGAGGGTCGTGACTATCAGGCCAGATCACAAAATTATCTGTCACGCATACAAACCAGGTCAGGCAGACTGCACTGGCAGGATTCAGATAGGAAGGCATCTTCCTTACAATTCCACATTCAGAGTTTAAAATACCTTCCTCAAAGACTTTGAAGCCTTTACCAGTTTCAAGATGCCCAGACAGCTGAAAGACAGAAATCCTAGTAATTTCAGTACTGACCTTAAGGATGCGAAGAGATGCAAGGCTGAGCCAGATCCATAGGGGCAAGGTCCTTTAAAACACTGTATGGCTGCTGAAGACGCGGCTCCCCAGAAAAACCTTCTGTGCTTGAGCACTCACATACATTATACCAATAATTATCAATTTGGTTTTTATAAAAACAGGTAGATCTAGTTGGTGTACAAAAACTCCACAGCTACTTGGGATTTTCTGCCTTCTTTGCTGGGATAGCAGCCATCGGCGGGCCCCCTCTAACAGGTAACTCTTGCATTACGTATAACACGTACCCACCACAACCATCATCTCTCCGGCCAGCGAGAAAACATACTTCTGGTTCTCTCCCTTACCCGCATGCATCCAAGGAAGGCTTTTGAATCTAAGGAAAAAAAACATATTGGAGAAAGTTATCTCTATACGCAGGAAATACTTTCACTTATGAACTTGGAAAGCTCCACTAGCAGCGTGGCAATTGCACAGATATGAACCAACATGGAGGGAGAAACCCCACCTTTTAATCTTGACCATGGCAGAAGAGCAATGAACGCACTACCGTGGATTTTACTAACAACAGGGCGTTGTTAACACTGAACTTGATACAGAGGGCCTGGAGGGAAGGCAAACTAGGGGAGGGGAGAAAAGGAGAGGAAGGTAAAGCAAGGACGCTCCCAGCAGTACTCCCCACCAAGCAAAGGCACTGAAGCCCAATGAGGAGAACTCCCAATAATCTCTTGTTTTCAAGAAGATTACTCCACTCAGCCACGAGAGCTCCTGGGCCTAAAGATAAGGAGTATGAAAAGCCTTTTTTTCCTCTGCCAGAAAACCAACTCAGTTTTAAGTATGTGGCACATTTCAAGTGTTTATAAGCAAGTCTCCAGACTCTGCTTACGAGTGAGGGACTTGCCTTCTGCTCCATACACCCTTATCCTTTCACTGACCCTTCAGCCCTACCTCGTATCTGGAAACGGCATCAGCATCTTCAGCTTTTCCTAGATTCACATGTTAAAAGCAAACAGAAAAAGCTGCAAGGTCAAATACCAGTGTGAATGATGGCCTGTCACTCACCTAGTGAATATATCCCGAACAAAACTGGCAACCCGTTCTCCGTTTATTGCTTCCTGACTCTACGTAGATCGGCTGTCCCCTGCCTGGACAGGCACTTTGTTCAAAGCTGCCAAGTACTCCGCAAATACCAGCTCTGTGCCATAAATTTTTAGCAACGCTGCTATACTGTGGGCATGTGAAAAACTGATATCCCTAATCAATATTTCTCAGTTGGCAAAACTCTGTATAGGGATGCTATTTAGAGCAACAGAAGCATTTAATTGACCGTGTGCTTTACACTGTCACAGAGATATATAGCCTATATCGGCTAAGATCTCTTCTGCTGATGCAAGATGCATGTCCACCAGAAAGCAATACCTGTACAACCGTCTCAGTAAATTCTCCCGCAGAATAACGTGCAGTACGAAAAGAGCTAAATAATTTAGCTGTCCTTTATCTGTGCCTTACACATGCTAGCGTAGCTATTACTTTCATCTGTTTCCAACATATTTTCGCTAATTAGAAAAGCTTCTGTTTGCTGAAGATGCTAACCCATATGCTGTTTGAACGTTTCTAGATTTTGTAAAGTAAGCAGGTTTCCTGCTAAAAACCTTAGACAGAAGTCAGTCGTCTTAATGCAGATGGGCTAAATAACAACGAAATAAAGCCAAGAAGCAAACTCATTCTTCTGGCCTCCCTCACTGATAACATACTGATTTGCTCCCAGAAAAGAGAGGGGAAACAATTCAAGGTTCACAATCTAGGTCTGTGATGCAAAATAAATTCTGCAATTTTCTCCTCAAATACAACTGTATTAGGTGTGAAAACAGAATGTGACTAGAAGCTACCTATTAACTCTCCAAGTCTGCAAAAGCATCTGATCCTTGCAGAATACAAAATGGGATTTAACCACCGTGTAAGCTCTTGAGGTTAAGTGCCTCTGACTGCTGCTGGCCTCTCCAGGACTTACCCAAAGCCTTGAATTTAGAAGCACAATTCCTAGAATTTTATAACACTCAAGTATTTTTATGCTATGGAGCCCAAGATGTAATGCCAGCCAGAAAGGTTAAAAGTGCTTATTTTGCATACAAAAATTAGAACAAAGTCTAATCAAAAATACAAGGAAAAGGTGACTTACCTACAAATCTGCTTAACTGAAAGCCCTTAAGCCTGGAGGCAGCCACCCTGATTGAAAGCCCAGAGGTGAAAAGTTTGATGGCTCGTTCCTAACTGCTTGTCTGCCAACATTTGCTGGATGCTTCTGCCATTCTGGAAAACAAACCCAAAATGGAACGAGACAGAACAAACGTCATTTGAGCAAGTCACAGGCAAGCTAAGGAAACAGTATATTTTACTTCCAGAGGCAACACAAATGGCAAAGGAAAAAACCCCCACATAATCCCAGATTACAAAAGAGCTTGCAGCAACCAGCATACACAAGTCCAGCCCTAATGAATCTGGGTGGTGAAGGGGCAGAGCAAGGAATCACTTAAAAGGTGTATTAACACGAGTTTAAATGCCCTGGCCTAAATTCCACCTGTGTCTCCACACTAGATAGTCCCTACTCAGGACTTGTAGCGGGGAAAAACAAACAAACAAAAAAATCTCCCCAGAATTCAGAGGTGCCTTGCTCCTCCCCTGGTTACAGCTTGCCAGTGCAATTTAAACACCGTGACCACAGCCCAAGTGCAGCGATTGCTTAGATTGGACCACTTCTGCGCCAAGGATTTACTCGCATTGCTTACAAAACTGCTGCTTTGCTGAAATTTGCTGACCATTAGCTTTGAATTAAGCTTTCTGCAGCAGGAAGATTTTTCCAGTGTTTTTTTCCTTCTTCTTCCCTTTGTGGCCAGGGGAGAGGGGACACAGACGCTGCATGTGCTTTAAGAGGCTGCAGCGTCACGCGATGGAAAGGCAATCACCATCTACTGGTATGCTGCCAGCGAGGAGGCAATGCTGTTTTTTCAGCACTAAGTACAGCTTATAGAAAAAAAAAAATCCCACATTTAAAAATATCCTGAAGGAGATCGAAAGAAAAAAAAAATCAGAGCTCCAGAACTGGCTCTGTCCTGCACATCTACATGTTACGAATGACTCTGTTAGCATCACTCCTGCAGTCCAGGCTTTTGGACAACACAATCCCACCTTTGAGAATGAATCACTTAGCAAAACAGAAGAATTCCAAGCCAGAAACACCCACGTCGCTGACTCCACGGTCTCGGGAGCCCCGGCACTGGATCCCCCATCCAGCAGGAAGCTCCGTCTTCAGCAGCAACGTGGCTTTTTGGCTCTGTGCCTCTGGCTGAAGGGCGCAAGGAGCTCAAACGATATCCCTGAGAAAAGAGCAGAGATGAAACTTCCCCTGAGAAAGCCATGCGATATGAGGAACCGAAACGGGTGAGCAGCACTGCAGGGAAGCTAAGGGCAGAGCAAAGCAGCGAGGAAGCGCCCAGCCTTTCCCCTGCGCACATGCCCCCAGAAAGATTTTGCAAGATCTACAGCAAAGGAAAATTTCAGGACGTCTTGTTTGTCACATAACCCAAATCCTTAGCGGCACACTGCTTCCCTTCCCACTTGGAGCCTCAGCCCTCGCAGATGACGGCGGGAACAATGCTCCCGCGCAGCTAAAAACAGGATCTCTGGGGGCTGTACTGTTGTTTCCTTTCCTAACTGGGGCTGGTTTTAAGACTGCCAAACCGGGGCCGGATCTGCTGCTAGTGCAAATCGTGGCAACCCCAGGGGCTTCACTGGCTGAATTTCAATTTGCTTATGCTAGATTTGAAAGCGTATTAGGCTTTTTATTACATGCAGCAGCTCTCATCACTTTGTATATCTTAGTTTCAAACTGAGCAAATATCCACATTTGTAATTGTCGAGATACTAGATTACATGCTGTAACTAAACAAAACACTTCGATATTAGGTCATATTAAAAGGTGACCTGCCCCCATGCAGACTCCTGAGTCTTTATGGAGTTCAGGTTCTCCTTTTAATTAAGTGTTTGCAAGGTTACTTTTAAGCAAGTTCATTCCAAGCGCCAGGTCTGGGATCTCTCATATCACAGGCTGCACTAAATCAGGCCTGCTCACAAGCAGGCAGGCCTGGAGGATCTGGAGATTGTAGTCCAGATGTTGCAGATATGAACACGTGCAAGTAATCTCATTAGTCCCACGGGGTCTCATACTCACTGCAGCTACTCCTGACCCACTCATTTAAACCAGGAAAAAAAGTCAAGGATTAAATGCAATCAAATGTGTCCACTGCAAGGATCAGGAGACATCAGCTCCTACTCTTCCTCTGCCCGAGGAAGAGCGTCCTCCGAGTTTGCCTATTATACCAATGGCAATAGTCTTAACTTTTCATGCATCGGCTGGAAACGCTCCCCAGTGACAGATTCATGAAGAGTTAAGAGGACCTAAAGAAAACATCTGAGGAATTCTTTAATGAGAACACACATCCTTCCCTTCCCACCCACCTCCCCAACTGATTTTCTGCGAGAAAGTCCAACAGCTTTAGTAACAATCTTTTCTCCTCTAGGGTGGCTGTATGACTACACACAGACATATGTCTGTTCTTTCCTCTTTGCTGGAGCCTGCGCTCTCATCTCACCTATTTCCTTCTTCTTTGAGCCTTTGGCCCAGAAATGGAAGCTAAAAAAAGACAACCTCAACAAAGTTACCACGCTTGGCTGAAGAGATCCTGCCGCAATGGAAGTTTTAAAGGGTTACCTCTGACTTGCATCCACGATCAGAAAGCGATCGCTAGGCCTTCTGCACTGGGCAATAAAAACAGTGGCGAAAATTAAAATTTGTAGATGTCAGATTAAAAGTTAGTACACCTACACGTTTCTACTGCATGTGTGTTTAAAGCGACCTCAGAAATACATAGCATAAAGCTTTATCCAGCTTGAATGAATAACGCCCATGACCTAGAAGGACATGGGCTTCACTTTGGCCAACTTCTTTGCTCCCGTCCCTTGTCTTTCTGTAGCTCAGATTTCATCCCCCTGCGTTGGTTCTGCTCTACGTTACAGCTCCCTGTCAGCAAGTCACAGCCATCCCTCCGGCTGTTGCAGCCGACGAGAGCGAGGAAGGCTGACAGACCTTTTGGGATGAGGTAGCCAAGGTCCTCAGAAGTGCTGAAACACAGCAAGAGTTTTGGGCTTATTACATTCAGCTCTGACTTCATTATCACTGGGGAGGGATGCAAAGAGAGTACAAAAAGGGAGAATGTTTAAACTTCACAAAGGACACAAAAAACAGTAGTTCCACAAAAACCTGCTTTTGGCGAGGACTCTGCACAGGGACTGCTAGTTCTCCTGACCACCCCGGGCACGGCGTTATCTGTCACAGCACAGGTGACCTGGAACCAAAAGCAATTCTAATTAAAGCCAGTACTTCAATATGGCAAACAAGTAATAATAATAAAAAGAAATAGGACTATTTGTATTACATTGAGCACATCAAGTAGTTCCCTGCTCCAAAGACTGCACTATCTAATCAAAACAAAGGGCAGCAAAGGCAACAGATACAGAAGAGCATCCGGGATGGCAAACAAGGCAGGCTGCTGAGCCCTGAAAAACTGGAGCCAAAATACCTTGTAGGAGTGCCCCGTACCAGGCCGCGCTGCCTCTAGCTCTCAAAGTCTTGCAAAACTACAGGTTAGAGGCTCATGCTTCAGCAGAGACTCGTCCCCCCTTCTCCTCATCCCTCAGATAACCCTCTGGGAGATGAGGAGCACGTGAAGGCAGCTTCCAGAGCCTGGCAGCAAGTGCTACGCCTGCATTCAGCCAGCCTCCTTTACATTTATTTTGGATGGGCAAGATGTAATACAGCTGCTTTGGTTTTCTGCCCAGGATAGAGGCTGCAACTTTCACATTATCACCAGCTATTTGAATTTATTACATAAATCTGGGATATTGTAGGGTTTTTTTTAAAAAAAAATAACATTGCATTAAACCATTTCAGCCACAAGCATTTTTTTAAACATAAAGAGAGTTGTTTCCCCTATAGAAGCATTCATTTAAACCATCCAATGGGTTATTTCAAGCACAAAATTAAAGTGGTGTACATTCAATAAAAAGTTGCAGAACATTACAACGGTATTGAGGAGCTAAGACTGCTGCAGGCAAGAAAATTCACTCTGAGATAATGGGCCAAATTCAGCAGCCCTGCAACTAAATGATTCCAGCAGAACTGTGCATGCTTGAACTAGGAAAATATTTAGCCTTGAATTTGCGGTAGATGGGGAACATAAATGCTACAAAGTGCCTAATTTTTCAGAGCTCTGCCTATTCACAGCTTCCTCCAGCTCCTGCAGAAATCCACAGGCAACGAACGCTTCAGAAATAGTCCTTTCACTTCCTAACCATTGCATCAAATCCTGTATTGTGTTTCTGTTGTATCATTTAATACTTGCATCCACAAGAACATCTCTAGTGGCTCATTTTCCAAGCAACTGGGGTTTAAGGATAAAAAGGCTATTTGTGAGGCATTTAAGACACTGGGAGAGGTGCAGGTACTGTGTAATTTGTCTCGAGCCAGTCTTGCTCTAAGCATTCAGCTAAGATCTTCTGTTAGCAGGGATGAAGCTTTCATTTGCAAATTTAAGTTTTTGCCTGCTGAAATAGCTCAGTTCATCACGCTCCTACTGAACAAATTAAAGACCAGCAGCAGCAGCATGCTTTTGCTGCCATAAGAGGAACTATTCAGGCTTTAATACCTCGGGCTTGTCTTCAGGTTTTCCAAACTGGAAACTTCAAAAAGCCCCAAATTCTGCATCTCTCTAATACACGCTTGAGCTCAGCAGTGCTTTTAGCTGTCTAACGGTGCAGCGACCAAACCAAGCCCCGGATGGAGAAGGGCTAAGGCACCACATCCTCGCAGCGCCCCGCCGATCTTGTGCTGCATGATTTATAGCACCTGTCTTCAAGCTCTAATCTCTTCCTTCCTCTGCCCCTAAATAAGCCCCTTCTCATCCAGCACTGCCCTAATTTCAGCACAAGCACTGCTACATTTTCAGCTTGCTTGCCACCAGGAAGCAACTCCCAAAGGGATGTGGCATGACAGACCTTCCACCCATCTGCTCCAACAAATGGGCTCCCTTCACAACCTCAGGGTTTTTAAAGGAGGAGAGTGCTCCCCTGTTCTCCTCACTTGTGCTCTTCATCGGAGCAACACCTGCCACTGCTTTCCTGCCTTTATTTAGAAAAAATAGTTCTCCGAAGTGCTTGCACCCTCCGTCTCCCTCTGCAAAAGAGCAACCAGCTCAGCAGCTCCCGTCTCCCACGGCATCTTACCCTGCAGACGGGCACTGCCAGCTGGCTTCAGCGTTTGCCTGAGCAAATACTCTGCAGAGGCAAGTATGTTCCTCGAGCCCCGACTGCACGGTATTTCCCGTGGCCTCCTCTTATCTGTCCAAGGAGCTCGAGGAAACCAAACCCCACAGGTCCTCCCAGCTGCCCTGCGCGCAATCCTACCATCAAACTGCGGCGGAGGCAGGAGGAGACGCTTCAAGCCTTCTTCTCCTTACGACCCCGCGGTCTCAGGACAGTCTCCGGCGGTCAGACGCGTTTCTCTCGTCTCCCTCCTTCGGCTGGGAAGGCAAGCACAGAACGGACGCTTTAGTTTTCCTCGCAGCTCCGAAAGCTCAACCGTTTATTTACTTGCAAAACACAACACACACGTTAGAGAAACCAACAGCAAATGATGGTGAGAACATCTGCCTGGAGGAAGGCTTTCCACCCCGCTGAAGCTGTCTGGCCATTTCTGCACAGTAAACGGCACCGCGTGCCGTTCGGATAAACGCTAAAGCAGGGTTTGCTGGGACATGAGCAAGTTTGCAAGAAATCTAGCTGTAATCTCCCAGCCTGACCAGCAAATCCCCTTCGTGCCTGCTCCCATGCGGAACGGGGGCGGCAGAGAAAGCGAGCAGCGATGGCTTAATACGATCCCCAGCACCGAAATAGCTTTGCTTAACGCCCGGTGCCCTCTCAGACCTCCCTGCTGTCCCCGAGGAAGACAAGGGTGGAGGCTGAACGGCAGAGGCTGGGACTCTTTTGTGCTTCCCAATGTGCACCTTAGTGCTCGGGCATCCTCTCGGTACTCGCTTTGCATTGGAAAGAAACTGCTAACAAGCCACCAGAGAGCTTTCTGAGAAAAAAAACAACCAACCTAATTTATAGCAAAGAAATAAATAATAAAAAGCCCTCGTAAAACCAACGATCAACTTGGCTGTCTATCTGGAGTCATTCAGGGCAAGATCCCACCGCCCCGAGCTCATCGCTTGCACCCGCAAGGTCTCCTGGATAAGCTGCTAAGGAAGCTGCACCGAGTTTTTGTAACGATGAAAAAGAAGATTTGGAAGCGTGTTACCAAAGGGTCCTTGATTGGAGGGAAAAGGAAAAAGGAAAAAAAACCCCAACACTTTCTAAAATTAACGCCAGGGAGATGGTACTGAGACCAGATGATAAAGATCTCTCCAAGAGACACAGCTACATGTAAAGCTCGCTGGTGATATATCGGAGCAATGAAAGGGTTTTTTATTTTTTTGCACAACAAGCCTAATGAAACAGCATCCAACCGTCGCTGTATTCCCACAGAAAGCCAGCCTAACCCCCTCGAGCGCCTCTGAAAAAAACTCGACTTTATTTAGATAAAAAGTTTTCGTAGTAACAATAGAAAGGGAACTCGCCGCCTGATTCCTGCTTAAATTTAGCACGAGATGAGGAAGAGGAGAACAAAACATGAACTCAGTTTTGTCCAGTGAGAAATTCTAGGAAATGATGCCATAGCTAGGAATTAATTAGCTACCGGTGTTGTGTTGTAGGCCACCGAGGAACGTATAAATAAAGTCTAATCATGCCGGCTGCAAGGCTGCTATCCTTCATGTAAGCTATAGGAGGAAAAAAAATAATAATAATACTTTTTTTGTCATAATTTAGTGATTTATTCCAGCACAGGGAAAAAAAAAAAAAAAGGAAAGAGTGCCCTAGTTGTGCAAGACAGCCTAGGAGCTATAGGAGCTATAGGTCTCCGGCCACGGAGGAGAGAGAAGTGATGCAAGGTAACTCGCACTTCGCTGCTGTCTCGTTCCCAGTTGAAACAGCCTCTACGCGAGATGGCTCATCCCTACTCCGTCCTGCATCCCAAATCGGCACCAAGGGCCTGCAAAAGTATTTTGAGGGGACTGATTTAGGTTGCGGGCACCTGTCGGATTTTGCATCAGCCAGGATAACGAGCTGTTGAGACTTTTTTGGCTCTTTCTATAAAAGCTATGGAAGTCAGTGCAATCGGAGACCACGCTGAAGAGGCCACTTCATAAATCCTTAGCTCATACCGGAATTATCTGATGTAAAAGCACAGCCGTCACGAGCTTTTTAGGGCTCCGGTGTCAGCTGCGGGTTTCCCTTCCTGCTTCTTTATCCGTGGAAACCTGCTCTGGGGCAGCCAAAGTCAGGGCAGAGATTTTAAAACACGACTTCAGCCATTCCTCACCACGCAAAACCAGCCACCGGTGATCTCGAGCTGTCCGTTTCTCACTGCCTTCATTTCACTATGTACCAAAACACACTAAAACCGATCACCTCTAGCAATGCTGGGTGCAACGCTCCTCCACCGCTTTGAAACTTTGCGGGACACATCAGCTATCGGGGAAAAAAGTCTACATAATTCTGAGGATAGTTTAAAGGAGAATAACAACGCTTTTTAACAGCTACATGGACACTAGTCTATTTTTTTTTTTTTTGATGGAGATGCACAACACACCCCAAATTAGGTGCTTCATCTGACCACGCTTCGGAGGTTCCTGCTTTCACCCTCGCTCAGAAGAACGAAGCAAAAGGCAACGTGAAGCAGCTCAGCAAGGATATGACAACACGGCCTTCCAGCAACAGGAAGCACGGCTGTTCTTCCTTCACCCATCTGGCAGATACCGCGTGCGGTTTTGACTGTTTACTTGTCCTTACACACACTGATAACAAGAACACTCGGCTTTTTTTCTTCTCTCTTTTTTTTTGGTGTTTGTTTCCCTCCCTGCCTGGAACACGTCCGAGCGCCGAGTCTCGCCGATCATTTGGCTACGGGCTACAGAAAGTTACTACAAGGAAATTCAGCAAAGCCTGAATGAAGAAGATTTACTCCTAAACAGACAAAAGCCTCCGCAAAACGTGAGATTTTTTTTTTAAAGCGTTCAAAGGTGGCGTAACTATTTTCACTGACGTTGATAGGGATTTATTATCTAACCTAAGAGGAATAATTAACGCGGAGACATTTGAAAATCCTCCCAGAAGTTTTAGCTTTAAGATACAGATTGACAGAGCCTGAGCCTCACTTAAAAGGTCCCGAGCCTGTGGTGACCACAAAGATCAACAACTCTTGTTCAAGCCCATGGATGGTTTTCAAAAGAGATCTAATTTACGGGTCAAAGTCTCCATTTCCAAAGCGATTTAGAGACTTTGCCTCCTAAGTCACCACCGAACTCTTACAAACCTTCCCCACCAGGTACAACCCACGTGGTGAGACAGGGCAAGGACCGCGCTCTGGCTCGAAAGAGCCAAAGGGCATCTTTATGGCACTCAAGTGACTAATGCAGCTCCAATAAATCCTCGCTAATCCCTCGAGCCTTTAGCCGAGCAGTGAAAGGGACCTATGGACAAAAGAGCCAAGGAGAGGGCAAGTCTCATGGATGCAGCATCTACAGGCAGGTTCTCCAGAGCCCAGCAAGCACCGCTAACATCTCAGCCCACTGCTAGGGGATGCGGCCACCAGCCCTCCCCGAGCAGCTGCCTCTTCTGCCCCGATTCGCTTTGGGATGAGGAAAGGCCGAGGCATTTGTTAAAAGCTATCTGACAGCCGGGAACGCGGCTCTTCCAATTTCTTCTGAAATACATCTTAGCGCACCAGAAAGGAAGTTGGGGTGGCAGAGGAGAAATAGGCAGTCTTCTGTGCATCCACTGAGAGCAGCAGCGCAGGAGACAACGGCGTGCCCTTCCTCGCCGTGCCCTTCCTCGCCGTGCCTCGGCTACGGCGGTTACCACGGTTCAAGAGCTCATCTCCCACCAAAGCCCCTGGCCCTGCTCACAGACACCAGCCTGCTCATCCTGACGTCAAAGACCAAGAGCAATCCCTCGGCCCGTGGACTACAAGCAGCAGCACCATCCACAGGGCAACTCTCCTCTCCTAGCAGCCAGATCTCAGCCATAACCTTCACGAAACTTGGTGAACAGCCCGTTCAACGACACGGGTTTCGATAACCAGAAATCCTTCTGCACCCTAACCGGGGTCCTGAGCCATACTCGATTCCTAATCCGATAGGCTTGACGTGCGGCACTTTCATGTGAAAGGAGATACAGACCCACGTACGTAAACGCTCACTCATGACAAATTGCAGAGATTACAGGGAAAACAGCCAATTCAAGATACCACACAGGACTCTCCCTAGATTAATTAGTACACGCTGCTAAAAGTAGGCCTGACCTATCATTGTATCCGAGTACAGGAAATACTGAAGATAGCTAAAACAGAGTTAAAAATCCACAGACTGATCTTAAGATCAGATTGCAGACCTAGGTATGAAGGTCAAGGCAGGGAAATGAGTGGATGAGACATCCGTCACCCACAATTAACTTACGGCTCATCAGCTCATCTGTGGAAGCTGACCACATGCACACACAACCCATCCTAATCCCAGGACAATACACCCGAGCTTAAAACCAAAAGCACAGGGAAAATGAGCAGAGCTCAGCTGAGACACAGCAGCCTATTAACCCATGGCAACACCCTCATGTCCGCACCCATACCGCGCTTCTTCAGCCACGGTTAATTAATACAACACTGCAGTAAGACACAGAGGTTTGTCGAAACAGAAGAAACGTATGCCACCACGTACTTGCACCTTCTTCCTACTAAAGACACCTCAACCTCATCAGAGCACACACGAATGGGACCAACACCAACAGGCTCCTACACAGAGCCCACACTCCAGTTCATCAGCTCCGAGTGACCCATCACACAGGGTACGAACAACCAAGTCCCTCAACAGCTCGCTGAGTCCGAAGAGTTTTCCTTGCCCAGTTCTCAGGCAAACTATAACTGAACAGCAGACAACAGAAGTGGACACAACAAAAATTACAAAGAGATTAGCCAAAGATATTTTCCACTTCTTTCCCTAACCCTTTTGCAGATGACTCGCCTAATCGAC
Source organism: Dromaius novaehollandiae (assembly GCF_036370855.1). Classification (NCBI taxonomy): domain Eukaryota; kingdom Metazoa; phylum Chordata; class Aves; order Casuariiformes; family Dromaiidae; genus Dromaius; species Dromaius novaehollandiae. The sequence goes on along the minus strand of NC_088124.1, from coordinate 2,623,272 downwards.
TCACACCAGGACACACCGTGAGAACATATCCTCAAAGAGCATTTGCCATTTTATCATAAAGTAGCAGCACTACGCAAACATCATCTTGCTATTAGCTATGAGCAGAATTTGGGCCATCTGATGTATTAAACATAGTTATAATTCAGCTGTAGCTGGTAAAAAGCACAATTCTAGAAAATGTGTGAATTCAAATAACCAGTTTCCCATCTAATCCACTTGCATCACTTTACACTGCAGTGCAGTTAATTAAACGGTTCTCTTTATAAATCCATTTTCCCCAGATTGCTTGCCTGAAGTCTCATTAACCAAGTTAATATGATGCATATAGAGTACGGAGCACTGTTAACTCTTAAAAGAGACTAGCTTTAACAAAACATAGATATAACTGGCAGGTAAAGCGTCCTTCTAACCAGTCCAGAAGACAGAGGAGCACACGACGTACATTAAGAAAAGACTCGCCATTACAGAGCAGCCATAGCAGAACCATCCTACACCAACCACATCCCAAAATTACCTACGAGCCACCCGAATACATAACATTTAGGAGACTGGAAACAAATCTCCTGGTTAAACACACAGTGAATTCTGAGTCAGAGACAAGGGCCTTTCCTGGAACAGCCACCAGCAGCCCATTTGCCATAACACAACAAGTTGAAGCATACCCAAACGGTGGGAGAGTGCCCAACCCCTGAAACACCCTCCCAAGTAGCTAACTAGCTTTTTGGAAGCACCTCCTTTATTTGGGTTATATTAACAGATCACTCATCTCCTGTTGGCAAGAAACACCCCATGAATTAAAGGAGAAGAGGTTCAAACATGCCTCCCACTGTTACTACAAGCCCCAAACCTTTTGTACAACATGTCAAGTAACACCACATCCAGAGGTCACATCTCAACAGCACATGAAATAGGACATTGCAAAAATACAAACTTTAACTACAACAAACACCAACTTCTGGAAGAACAGTCCATCTCGAGAGTTTCCCCTCTCCATTTCCCTCCTCTCATTACCAGCAACATCTAAAAATGTTCCCATTTGTAACAAACACCTTAATTTATGCCAACATCCCATGAACATACACAAAATAGCTTTGCCTAATCATCATCTTGGCTTCCATATTCATATATTAACAATATTTCAGATAGCGTTTCGGGTTAAGTTGGTGTTAATTCAAACAGTTCATGAACTCAGAAAACCAGCTCTCCAGCTTGCCAAGCCGAACATCTGGAGCTTTGCTCGAGTGCCATCTTTTAGCAGGTAGGTAGAGAAACCTCGCGTTCCTCAACGGGAACGTCAGCAGCAAACACAGACGCCGCACCGAAGAGTTCGTTCCTTCACTCCCATCCCCAGAGTGGATGGAAGCGGCGCTTTGACCCAAGTGAACACGTTAGTCAAGGTTAGTAGACACAAGAATCAAACGAAAAAGGTGAACAACAAAACTGTTTTGGTTTACATCACAATTCAGTCCGACCTCTTCGACCGCCTTACCTGTTTCAGGGATTTACACGCTGTTTGCCCCAGGAACAGACACCTTGCAGAGCACAACCATGGCATCCTTTGGCAGAAAAGCACCTGCTGCCTAGCAATCGGCCTGCACGGCTGCAGGACAGTACTAGGTTCTTAATCCACAGGAGGTTAAAGCATGTCAAGGCAATCAGGGCAAGCTTGCAATTTCAAGGTGTCTTCATCTGCGTGGCAGACAGCGACTAGTTAATTCTAACAGACCGGCAAGCATAACACGAGAGGTTTCTGAAGCCAACGATGCAGCAGTGTTAGCTTCCTCTTGGTCTCGGCTGTTGTCAATGTGCCCCGAAGTCTCCTGCAGCAAACATGGAGTTGTACTCCTGTACTGGAACAGCCTTCAGGAGCCCCCATACAGGATAATGCAGGAACTACAGCACACAATTTTTTCGGGATGCCTCCATTTTTTCCTCTTACAATCTGTACTACACAGTGAGGTGACTGCAAGCAAACATGCAGTCGTACCTGGGACGCGATCAGGGTGCATGCACATCCGAGGCGTGTGGAACATTTGCTTCAAAACCGGTCAAAATAAGGCACTGACACCAACGCAAAGGTTTTTAAATTACCGACTCTAGCTCTCAGGAACTCTTCATCCATTCAGAACTAAACCCATCACTGCATAACTGCTGCAAAGCCCCTGGAGATGGAGGAGCGCCTCACGTATGTCAGGAAAGGCTTTATTAACATCATTTAAACATTTTTAAGGACTCATTTCTCTTTTTCTTTTGGCAATTTGGTGCAAAGGTTTACGTGCAAGATTCAAAGCAATCTCAAACTTTTTTCTTCAAAATTAAAAAAAAAAAAATCAAAACTAAAGCCAAACAAGTTGGGTGAACAAAACAAATCAGAAACTTAAAATTCAGGAACTCCAGCTCTTCGAACCAGCGAAGCCCCAGACTTGGACACCGTTCTGAGACGCAGGGTGCCTCCCTGCTTCTTGCATGCCAGCATCAGCACCGTTTCCTCGTAAAGATGAGGAGTAAAGCAGCAAGCGACCCCCTCCGCTGCGACCAAAGGGGGTGCCACAGCAACACAACGAGCTAGATTCTTCAGATTTGGTACAACAGGCTGGTCAACGCGAAAGTGCCGGTCTCCCTGCTTCTTGCTCAAGACCCACAACTATCAGAGCAAACATTGAGCCGCAGCAGCAAGTACCCCTCCGCTGCAAACAAAGGGGTCAAACGTTTGTCGTCAATTCACTTCCAGGCAGAAAAACCATTTTCCTCAAAAGAAACAATTTATTTAGAATGAAACAAAATCAGCTCAACTGTGAGCGCATGTTTGAGTGACAGCTACTTTTAAGCTGTGTGAGCCATAAAAAGGGTATTCCTTTACTTTTCCAGCAATCTTGTGTACACAGCACAAAGCAAAGAGGTCATTTTTTTTTTCCACTTAAAACACGGGCATTGGCATCACAATAGCAGATACACAACTTTTTTTTAAGCTGCCATTTTAGTAAAATGCACAAATACTAAACAGATAAGCTTTCTTCCATCAAGAGGCCCATGTAAATTCCACACAAGCCACAGCTTCTCTTCCCAAAGGTCCATTAGAGCTTGGAATCCCATGCGGTTGTCTTCTGCAGTCCACCAGCTTTGCTTGCAGGAGGAAAGAAAATGTTATTTCAATACAAATGTATACAACAGATTTTCCCCTCCCGACATTATACAGATGAACATAAGAGAACTACAAGGCCTTTCCGAATATTCTACTTGGACTTCAAAAAGCACCAATACCACCCACGGGCACAAAACCTTGAAATGAAGTCACCTTCTATGTATAGATGCATAACAAGTAGTGCAGGGGTTGTTTTTGGACCAATGTTAAACTAGGCTTACAGTATTGATGACTATTCAACTTTCCTAACAGTTAATGGGACGCATCAAAAATAATTAACCATGAGAAAAACCAACGGAACTATAAATAATTCAGTTGACTTTCCTCAAAGAACACTTCCTGAAGGCAACTTATCAACAGAAATACGAAGCGTAGTGTTACGAGTTTCGCTTTTGTTCTCGTTTTGCTGCATAACTCTAACAGCAGACAACTCCAATAGTACAGAAGAGGTCAAATCTGACACACCTAATAAAATTTAAAATTGTTACCATTCAAGTAATATTTCTCATCCATCATTTTCACACAAACGCAACTGCATGAAGTTGAATATTCAATTAACCATCCTCAGAACAATATGGTCTGCGTTAAGCCTAATACAAAAATTATTTCATCATTAAGTTTACATTTCATTGGAATATCTGTCCTTCGCTGCTACCCACAGAAAGTCAAAAAAAAAAAAGAAAAGGAGGCAAGGGGGAAAGAACCCCAAAAACTCTAGTCACACGGCAATGATTTCTTCCACTCTTGTTTCTGCTCAAGAGGCACACAGCAGACTCACTAGGAGTCCTGCTCTCAACACTGTTTTTCTGAGCAAAGCTAGGAACTAAGACATTCCAAGCAACTTTCTCCCGGTCCTCAGATTATTCGAGCCTATCTTCACAATTTTGATTCACTCATCCTCCCCATTAATACTTGAGTACTTTCATCTCAAGTTACCATCAACCAGATGGTTCCCAAACCAATTCAAGACATCTACACACTCTTCTCTGCCCTCCACAGGAGGCTGAGCAGGTTGTCTCCAAAGCAGCTTCAGTCCTTAAACAGCCTTTTAAAAACAGAGAGAGGGTAGGACCGATCTGTCAGTCTGACACGCAACTCCGTTCTCCCTCTACGATGCTCACACGGATGCATCGCCACTTGTAACCGAGGAGCCCGAAATTTCTGTAGTTTAAGGTAACCTCAACGTTCACACCGCAGCGGCAGTGAACAGCGGACCATACACTAGACCAGAGCAAACAAAGCCACTGGCTAGCAGCCAAAGAAGTTGCATAAAGTTTCCAATTAAAAAACCTAAAATCTTAAACAGAAGCATGAGTCATTTGAGGTTCTTTCCCCCCAAAGCATAAAGCACAACTATGAAATGATTCAGGAAAAGGACATCCTTTTTCCACACTAATTCAATAAACTGTAACTAATGAAATATAGGAACATCAGCTGCACACATTTGAAGAAATCCGCAGCTCTTACTAGAGCAACATAATGCCAAATATAACCAGAGAGCTAACGTCTGCTACATCTGTTTTGCTCTATACAGAAGTGGTATTACATATGGACTTCTACTTGCATTCGGCCCTGGCCAAGACGACTTTTAGTGGACAGTTACTCCAATGGTGCGCACTTCATAGCCTAAGAGAAAAGCACAGCCGACAAAGCTGTACTAGACCTGATGGCAGCATGTGACTAAGTGCCGGCAAAAAAAATGTTGCCAGTCAACTATGTTTTGACATTAAGTACCCTCAAAGGGTGTTAAAATCCTTGCTTACAAATCAGAGCAGCAACCACAAATAAACCAGATTTAAAGAAGCAGGTACTCCATTAAATAAAGAACCAGAAAACCTGGAGTCAAATACAGCCTCGCCTGCTCCGTGTTACCCGCCGGTGCAGCACAATTTTGACTCATAAAAGCCAGTGGCAAATATAACCACTGCTCTTTTACAAGGAAACAGTGGGAGTGCACCCATGGAAAGGAAACCTCTTTCCAAAAGGGGTTCCCATACCTCCCCAGCCAGCTGTCAAAAGAAATTTGCTTTTAAATTTGGACAAGCTATGTCGACCCCAAGTTTTGTGGGTTTAAAAAAAAACAGGTGTCTACTGCATATCAGCATAACAAGCACTGTTCTTTGCAAGTTTAAGTGTTGAACACAAACAAGGTTAGTGCTTCTTTCATGGTTTTGGATAGATTTGAACTCCCAGCAGTTCAAGTTAAAGGGTGCTTTCCTTTAAACCTCGGCACTTGCAAGCGACCTGCGTCAAATGCAATGAGACAACTCACTGTAAATGCAAGAAACACTTAAAGTGAGTTAGCAGCAGTGTTGATAACATGCTCACACACAACATAGACACCTGCTGCAATTAAAACAGACATTCTTTGCAGTAAGTGGTAAATACGCCGTATCTTCTACAACATACAGTTATTTGCGTTATTGGTGTCATTTCCAAAAACTCTCATTGTTAATAGGAAGAAGAACAGCTGAATTCTGCCATCTAAATCTATTACATTCACATTGAAGGACGACAATCCAGAAATCCTGGATTTCACCCTCGAACATTTAAGAGCATTAGATGAGGCTTGTACGTTTCCGTTCAGAAAGAAAAGTAGCTGTAACACTAAAACCTGTTTTGAGGATATTCTGCCACATTTAAGCTCACCACGATGGTTGGGAAAGATCTACTCATTTTTGTCAAGAAGAAAAAAAAACCATTTGAACTGGGGCACTCCTCTGAAGAGCGACTATGGAGAGCAATATTGCTGAATTTCATGTTTCTGAGACAGTGAATCTAGAGCAAGCACAGTCACACTTGAAAAGCGATTGCTCTGTCTATAAAGTACATTCAAGACATCTCCTCCACGTACTACTAGCAACCTAGTCTACGTTTTGAACTTGAATTTTTTGTCACATAAGCTGAAGCAGAAATTAACCTGCCTCTCAGCCCTGTAACAATTGCCCAGGAAGACACTGGAAGACCTACTGAGCAAAGCAGCATCGCTTTTACATTGCCCAAGTTTCTGAAAACGTGGCTAAGTGCAAGATTACATTCCGGCTTTAAGTGCAAGATTACATTTTAGGGCCTGTAAAGTGTAAATAGATATATTCAGATTTACACTTCAGTTCAGAAGCTAGCTGCAAGCCCCATTCAGTTGTAAAACAGAGCAACAGGGATTTAGATCCCTCTTTCCCTCATAAATGCCTGTATCAGCACGGTGTCCAAGGCAACTGGAGAAAAGTGCCTATGGAGAGGGGGAAAAAGCACGAGAGAAAATGAACCAAGTTCTTTGAAAAAGGTAAACTGTTTCCTCATAGAATACTTTAAAAAAAGAAAAAATCAAATCACAGCACTTTGGAGTACTTCTAATGCTTCTCTAAAGCGCTAAAAACACTTTAGTCCAGATGACTATAAAAAACCTCATGTAATGCCCACTGTACTGTACCTGAAAAGTCTCTAGCAGACAGCAGTTTCTTGCTATTAACAAAGAGGTAAAATGATAATGAGAACTTTTATGTAATTAAATTATTACAGAATTAAAAGCCATCTCTGGAGAGAAGCATACTTGCTTAGAGTTTGCACTGTGGAACCAGACCCCACTGTACCTGCAACTCTTCGAAAAAGGCAGTAAAAACAAAAAACCACAATATAACTAAAGTTATTCTTAAAGCACCTCCTTGTTTCTTGCATACGAGAGTAAGCACAAGACATTCATGGTTTGTAACAAAGTCCTCAGCTATTTACCAAACATTGTCACTGCTACAAACCCAAAGTGCATATATGGGATACAATAGAACTCAGAGGAATAGGAGAAATACACCTGTTAAAAAAGCATACTTTCAGTGCATGCATTTTGGTGGACTGGAGGAAGTTCTCGAACACCCAATAAAGGAATTCATGTTCTGCGGTGTACCCGGGAGCAGGCGCTAGCCACCTGAGAGACACCAACCTTGAGCCGTGCAACTCAAAGGGAAACCATTCGGGCTCCGGATGGAAGGGCTCAGTCAGGCCAGAGGGCTGCTGGCCCCAGGCCTTCACAGAATTTCAGTGACTCCAAAATGAGCTGACACCAGTCCACTATTAAGTGTGTGGTTTTCCATTTAAACTACTGAGTGCTTTAAATCTGGTCTTTTAGGTTTTTAACTCTAGAGGACAAGCTATTGAACTTGCTTTAAAAAAAATACATGAAATGAAAAAAGGACACGAATCAAAATTAAAAAGGTGGGATTTTGTTCTTGTTTTTTTTTCCCCCCCCCAGTTTTTGTTTTTCTTTTGTAAATCAAAGCAGGCCTAGCCTCCCTGCTATCCCCACTGAGAAGGGATTCTCAAAATATCCTATTCACACTAATGGCTAACCAACCTTTCCGGCTTCTAACCTTATAGAAAAATGTAGTAACAGAAAAACGGGCAGGGAAAGTTACCTACAAACAAAGATCTAATTTAAAATAATGACAGGGCTGGCTAAGGCTGTATCCCATAGCACCTGGCACACGCTGGAGGGGCTGTGTGGAGGAGGAGGCGGGGTTGGGTACAGAAAACACAAGGGCCTTAGGATGCCCCACGGACAATGATCATGACCAGATAGTCGTCCTCTGATTTGGCCAGCGCCTTGGCCGTGGAGTCCAGGAACTGCTGGGAGAAGTCGCAGGGCGGAAAGGCGTGCAGGACCCCGCTGTTCTCCTTGTCTTTGTTGCCCCCCACAGGGAGGCTGATCACCCCAGCAGCCTGCTTTTGCTTTAGGTAGGACACCAGATTCCTGAGGGGCCTCTGCGTGGAGGTGGTGGCAGCCTCGCTAGCTCCGGAGGAGGAGCGGCTGTCTGACGTGCCAGGCACGGCCAAAAGGATGGCATACCCGTTGGGACCCGCCACCTTGATGCGACGAGTGACCTCGTCCAGCTTGGGCTGGTCCAGACGAAGACGTTGCGTGATCTTGAGCTGAGCTACTTTCCCCCCAGTTGCTCCCTCCACGAGGAGGCTGCTGGCGACGCTGAGGTCCCCCTGAAGCAGGTGCATGTTGGACGGGAAGTTGCTGTTCTTCAGCAGAAGCATCCCCTGCCAGGCCAAGCACAGCTTGGGGGCTCCGCCGGCCTGCGACGCTCCGTCCTGCTGCTGTTTCTGCGCCGGCGGTTTGAGCCGCGACCCTCCGCCGCCTCCCTCCGTAGCGCGTTCGTCCTTTTTGGCTGGACTTTTGCACTCCTGCGCGGCGGCGGCCGCGGAAGCGCGATGCTTCCGCTCCCTTTCCGCGGAATTCTTGCGGTCGCGTTTCTCATTCTGGCCTCGCTCTAGGCTTCCCCTGCGCGACTCCCGGATGGGCGAGGGCCGCTCCAACAGGAGCAAACGGGAGGAGCGCTCCGCGTCGCTACTATAGCGCTCCCTCCCTCCAACAAGCTCAGGGCTGCGGTCTGGGGGAGAGGTCGTGGCCAAACAGTGACGCTTTCGGGACGAAGACGAGCGCTCACTGTCCGGAGAACGGTCCAAGTGCCGGCCTCCGTCCTCCGCCAGTCTCCGTTTCCTAGGCTGATCCCTACTACTACTGCCCAACTCCCTCTCCCCTCGGTCCCGCTCCAAGGACCAACCATCCCGACGGCGCTCCAGGCTTTCCAGCGGGTCATAGGCAGCTGCCCGGTTACTCCTGTCCCGCACAGGGGGTGGCGGAGGCACCCACTCTGTCTCGGGATAAAGGTCTCTGTCGCGGTCTCTATAGAGCAACGGTGGTGTCCTGTCCCGGGCCCCCCGAAGAGGATCTGGCGGGGCCCCCCGGTGAGCCCCAAACGCAGCAGCCTCCGCCACCAGCTCGTAATGAGCAGGAGGCGGCAACGCCAGAGGCTGCAGGTAGGGCTGCTGGTACCGATGCTCGGTGTCGGCAAAGTCTACGCGGAGGCGGCGGTCGGGCCCACCCAAGGGAAAGCCACGCATGTGGGTGCACGCCGCCTGCGCCGCGTCCAAGCTCTCGTACTGGATATAGGCCCACGAATCCCCCTTGCGGTAATCAATAGTGCGAATGGTGCCAAAACGGTCAAATTCCCTGGCCAGGGCAGCAAGGGGCACCCAGGGCCCGAGGCCACCCACCCAGAGCCTGGTCGTTGGAGTGGCTTTACCATACCCAATCTTGATGGGGTTGCGCAGAAGCACCTTTCCCGACATGGCCAACTTGGCCCGGTGCGCCATGTCCAGGTTTTCAAATTTAAGAAAACCATACGTGCTGGTCTGCCCGCGGCCCGGCCTTTTGATGTCCACCTCCGTGATGACCCCGAAACGGTCAAAGGCTCGGCGTAAATCGGACTCGCTCACGGTGATGTCCAGGTTGCCCAGAAACAACGTGCGGTTGGCCCTCTGGTCATCCTCGGGGCTGATCTCCTCCTCGCCAGCTGCTCCGGCACCCCCTCCTCCTCCGCGGAAGCCCCCGGCAGCCGCCACGCCGGCCACGCGCTCCAGCCCATAGGCCGGCCGCACTCGCGCTTCGTAGAAACCTCCGTAGTCCCTCTCCCGCTCCAGCTCCCGGGGCAGAGGGGGCGGAGGCGGCAAGCGGCCCAGGGCGAGCTGCTGCAGCCGGTAGTCTCGATAACCGAGGGCTCCTCCGCTGCCAGCGGGCGACAAGGCCCGCTGCGTCGCCCCAGCCGGGGGGTGCCGCACAGCAGCGGCCGCCGCGGCCGCCACCCCCACGGCCGTGGTGCCATAGGGGGACTCCTTGTCCAGCAGCGCCGGGGAACGGCTGCTGCGCCGCCGGCTGCTCCCGCCGCCCCCCACGTAGACGGCCTCAATTTTGAGGGGGCGGTCATAGAGCACGAGGCGGCCGCGGGCGTGCTTGGCGGCGCGGGCATCCTCAGGCCGGCGGAAGTTGACGAAGGCCACGCGCTCGTCGGCGGCGCCGGTGCCCGGCGGGAGGCGGCTGATTTTGACGCTCACGTCGCCGAAGCGCTTGAACTCGTGGAAGAGCCCGTCCTCCACCGCCTCGTCGCTCAGCACCGAGCCCAGCTCGCTGATCTTCAGCGTCTTGTACTCCCCGCCGGCGCCCGGCTCCGAGGAGGAGGAGGAGGAGGACGGGGCCGCCGCCGGCGCCCGGGACTCACCCCCACCGCCGCGGCTGCTGCTGCTCCGCGACGGCTCCGCGGTTTTGCTGCTGCTGCTGTAGCCGTGCCGGCTGCCCCCGCCGCCCGCCGCCGCCGCCCCGGCCTCGTACTCGCGGCTGCCGGCGCGGCCGGCCTTGTCCGGGTGCGGGCCGCGCCGGCTGCTCCCGCTGTTGCTCTCGGCGGAGGCCGCCGCCGCCGCCGCTTTCCCGCCGCTGCCGTTGGAGCCGCCGGAGCCGCTCGGCTTCTTGCCGCTCCGCTCGCCCCGCGCCGACGAGGAGGAGGACGCCGAGTCCTCGCCGCCGCCCCGCGACCGCTTGGCTTTAGCCGGCGAGCGCTCCTTGCCCTTCATGGCGGCCGGCCCCGGGGCGGCCCCCGCCCGGCCCTGCTCCCCGCCGCCGGCCTCACTGACTGACTGACCCGCCGCGCTCACGCACCCGCCGCCATCTTGGAAGCCGCCGCGGCCACGAGCCCCGCCCCCCCGGCGCCCATTGGCCGGTTAACGCGGGCCCGCCGCCCTCGTTGGCCGGCGCGCGCGTCACCCCCACCCCCCGCCCCCCCCGCGCGCGCGGCGGGCGCTCGCGCTGCCAGGCCTCGCTGGCGGAAGGTCCGCCCATTCCCCCCTCTCTGCCCTTTCCGATTGGCCCAGCGGGCTGTCTTCCTCCGCGCCGGCCTCGCGCGCTGCGGGAGGAGGGCGCGGAAAGAGGCGCCCCGCTCGCACTTCTCCCCGCCCCGTTTGCTCAGTGGATGGTTGGAACGAGAGCGGCCTTCTGATTGGGCGAGCTCTCTTGTCAATCATAACGGTTCCACCGTAGGGGACAGCCCCTGCTCATTGGCCATTGGGCGAACTTACCTCCTCTTTCTGATTGGCTCGCCGGCCTGCCACTTGTAACGGTCCTGGCTGTGGCCCCGCCTCGCCATTTCCCATTGGTCCGCTCGCTTAGACGCGGGTTCCCGTCGTCCTTCTCAAATTCTCGCGAGTTGCATTAACCCCGCCCCCTTTCCTCATTGGCCACTGGTAACCTTTCCTCTGCTGCTCTGATAGGCTGAAGCCTATGCCTTTCCCGAAGAAGCGCGGGCTGCTACCCAAGCTCCACCTTTCGTTTATGATTGGGCGAGAAAATCTCCCCAAGCATCTGGTTGGGTGTAGCCGCGTGGCTTGCGGATAGGCTAAAGAGGCAGTCAGTCACGCTTGCTCTGACTCTGATTGGTTGCAGCGAGGGAGGGCGGTTCCCCGGGAGCGTTCGCCGCGGGGCTGCGGCGGCGGGCTCAGAGCGCGCCGGGCTGCGGCGCGCGGTGGGGGCGGGGGTGCTGGTCGCTTCCGCTCTCCTCAGGCCGGGGGCGCGCTAACGGCTGGGGCCGAGGGCGGGAAGTAAAGCACAAAAGGAGAGAAGACCCCGGTGACTAGCTGGTGGTCGCACTCTGCCTATGTCCAAACCGTGTGCAATTTTCTGTCACAGAAAGCGTTGTTTATATTAAGGGAATTCCAGTCACGTCCCACCGAAGCGGCTCTAAGGCCCCAACCAGGCTCCCGCTCGTTGGGTGCCACCGCGTGGGCCCCGGGCGCCTCCCGCTCCCGCCCAGGCTTCCCCTTCGCATCGGAAATAGGGACTCGGAAACGTTCCCGGGGGAGAAATCCACAGTGGCAATGGGCCCTGCCGGCCCCGAAGCCACCCACCCCCGACCCTCATTCCACCTCCCCTGCAGCCCCGCGGCTTCTCCTTCCAGTGCTGGAAAGTTATCGATTCTTCTCTTTCAGCTGCCTCAAAATAGACAGTTTGGAAATTTGGAAACGTCTGAGAAAAACACCAACCTGCACCTGCGCGAGGAAGAATTCGGTTTAACCCAGCGCTGCTTCGGCCTCACCCCCGGGCCACGTTGGATAACTACCCTGCGAGTAGTTTAAGGGAGGCAGAAAGCGCCATGTCCCCTCGCCGTGCGTCTCGCTGCGATGCCCCTGGGTCCCCATGTCACCCATGGTGAGGAGAGAGCTCCCCAGGAACAGCTTAATCCGCCAGAAGGGGGATTGAGTCAGGTTTTTTAATAGCAGGCCATTAGACTGCTTTTCTCCCTGTCCCATCATCGCCTTCTGACAGCGATGGTACACAGAGGCTCCCGAAACCGTGGGTGGGTTTTAAATGGTGGGTAAATAGCAGCTATCTAAATATAGGCCGAGGAATGAGAGAAATTGTGTTTGAAATACATGTCGGGCTCCTGAAAATGAGATTTTCCCCTGTAATGACACCGAGTTAACCTAACACATGTCTCAGAGACTGGCCCGCAGTGATACAGGAGCCTGGCTCATGTGGATATAATTATCCGAAAATATATGGGAGGTAGATACAATTATGTGGGTATGGATCATCAAGATGAAGCGATACGGAGGTATGCGAAAGAGGGCTAGAGTCACAGGCACAGAGGAGTATTGGGTGTCTTAGAAACAGAATCAGCCAAGCATCTGTCAAACGGGCTTATTGCAACCACTGATCATGGCTGATTCAAGCTGCTTTCCTGGGGAGACACAACTGAATGAAAATGCTCTGGCATTTCCCCCCGCCTTGAAAAAAATGCTATTCCATCAAGGTGTTAGCATTTTACAGAAATGTCTCAGTTCCAGTGCCAGGGCTGTCAGAAAGCTTGCTGGAGCTCAGGGTGGGATCAATTTAGAAGGGAGACCTGGACAGCAACATGTGTCAGGGAGCAGAAGATCCCAGTTAAAACAAAACCAAAAATCCCACCACTTTGGTCTGCATCAGATGCACCCACATCCAGTGCAAATACCCCTCGCAGCCGGCTCTCCCTCTGGGTTTCCCACGGTTTCTGACGGAGAATCACAGAGGCACCGAGGGGTCTCGCTCCTTGGGCACCCTTGTTTGGGGATGAGATGAAAATGTGGGGAAATCTACATTGCCTTATTTCAGCTTCATCTTTGAGGTTGCATCTGGTGAAAACTGGAACAGTTCCACTGGCTTGAGAGGAAATGCATCACATTAAACAGTTAATGATAAAGACTTTAACTCCCCAGAACCTGCCAAGGTCCTAACCGCTTCCTCGTGGCGCCTCAGTTTGCATGTGAAACGCAGAACCCAGAAATTGCAATTCCTCGGCTGATGACTCATAGTTTAAAAGACACCTTGGGTGAGCAATGGGACACATCACCAAAGTGTCCTTCTGTCTGTCATTTAATCTGATTTCAATCCTTCTTCTAACGTGCTCCTTCAAAGGGGGGGGCATCTTCTCCCCCTGGCTTTTTCCACTGCTGCGTCAGCCACCGTCAGATGTAGATCTCTGCAACAGGCAGCTGGTCACTGACGGTTCGGCAGGACTGAGGCTTTTCAGAGCGGGTTTTGGCGCTGGAGAAAGGAAACGCAGCACCTAAGAAGAGCCCTGAAAAAGAGCACATTTTTGTCAGGCCATGAGAAATGATACGGCGTGAGCAGGAATCTCCCCCCAGGCCCAGACTAGATAAAGAGTACTGTCTGTGTTTATATATATGTATAAATAATTAAGGTGCCAGATGGCCCTTGAGCCCATGGCCTAGATATAAGCATCTAATTACATTTGGTGTCAATGGGAGTTGGGCATCGAAGTACCTTTGAGGACTTGGGCTGATCCTGGGTAATACTTGGATGTTGCAGAACCAAAGAAACTTGCCATTTTCTGCAAAAGCCTTTCTCTAGCAGTTTAACTGTATGTCTCCTTTGCAAAGTCCGGACTGGGAAGATCTTAGAGGAACATGTCAACCTGACCTAGGAGGAGAGGTAAAGGCGGCTCCTTGGCTCCATCCCAAACCAGCATTGCTCCAAGCGCCACTGATTGATGCTGGCAGAAGACCTGTGAGCACCTCGACTGAGGAGGTATTTGTTTGGCCTCTGCAGTTTGGTATTCAAGCAGGCTGACTTTGCTCCTGGAGAAGCACTTGCATCCCAGCTGGCCATTAGAGACATCAAAATACATTAGCTTCACTTAGGCAAGGCCACAAGAGCACTCCAGGGACGCGAGCTGCCAGCCCAGAAGTGAGCTGTCTTGCACTCTGACCCGAACGCTGTGCAGGGGAGGCGAAAGCTTCCCCCGGTTAGTCACTGCAGTTCTCGCAGCCATCTCCGCAACGGCCCAGACCTAGCGTTCGCGAGCAGAAAAAGCTGGAGAACATCCACCCTGCGGGATCCTGGTGAGGTTTGGCAGCGATCCGCAAGGCAGCTCCCAGCACTTCGAGGAAAGCGGGGAGGGAGCCGGCTTCTTTCCGCAGCTGAGCGGGAGGTGGCTGGGACGCGCTCGCAGTCTCATGGGAGGCACTGCCAGAGCATGGCGCTGAATTCGAGTCCTTAGCCAGTCCCGTCTCCTGCATCAGCTCTTCTCATATTACACCCAGATGGTGACAGTCCCTCTGGATGTGCAGCGTCAACCACAAGGAATTTCTCTGGGTTTTACCTCTCGCTTGTCCTGCAGAGGTCAGGCAGGACCTGCTCCCGCTGCCTGTTTGTTCTTCTTGGTACCAGGAGCTCATCCCTGCGCAGGGAGCATCCCTGCAGCATCCTTGTGCTGCGCTCCGAGGTCGATCAGGAGTGACCCTGCTTGAGTTAAGCGGTAGCTAAAGCCAGGCTCCTTTCCTCCCTGCTTAAGCTCAGTTCAGCACCGCCCCAAAGGCTCTGGGGACTTTTGCAGCAGCTCCCCAAGCTAGGCAGTCCCTTCACCCCTTCCCTCCTGCGTACCTTCTCCGCGAGCATCGTTGTCCACATCCTGCATCTCTGCACCACCCCAGTCCCCAGCAGAGGATGGTCAGAGGTGGCTGCCTCCCTTCCCCTCCCTGCACCCCAGGACCCCCCGGTCTCCTGCTCCCAGGACCTCGTCGCAGCCCCGGCGGGGAGAGGCCGGCAGCCCCCGGGCCCAGCCCCGTTGCCGGCAGAGGGCAGCGGCAGCCCAGGAATTGCTGGGACCTGATCCAGCCCCTCCGCCTGCAGCCAGGGCCAGGGCCTGCTCCGAAGAGCTTGGGCCTCCTGCCCCGGCGCAGCCCCTCCTGCCCCCCTCCGAGCCCTTTTCTCTCTATTTCAGCTCTTTTTCTCAGCTGAGCGAGGAGTGCTCGAGTTTAATAAGTAATGAAGGAATTCATGGAGCCATTAGCACAGTAATTGTTCACTTTCCACCTAATATTCAGAGATTAATGGAAAGGGAAGAATAACCCCCCAAAGTACAGAGAGGATTAAGGCAGCCTCGGGGATTGGGGATCCAAGATCATGTTGCAGGGCCACGTCCTTTGCTGAAGACCAGTGTCCAGAGGAAGGCTGGTGTTTGGGCATTAACCAATAACTAGAAAGACTCGAGCTCCTAGGCTCCATCTGTGCTCTCAGTCTCCTGCCCTTTCCAGTCCCCAACTGTCCTCCCCAGGGATGCTCCGAGGATGGCTACATTCAGGGCGCTAATGTCCATATGGGATGGAGGCACCTGACTTTGGGGACTCGTCTCTGCAGCACCAAACCTTTGCAGCCCTCAGCGCGTTTCTTCTCGGCTCGCCGCAGCGAGGCAGGGCCCTGCTGCCCCTGGGGCAGGGATGCAGCCCAAGGGAGCCCAGTGGCACCCAGGGAGGTTGGGTACATCCATGGGCTGCAGATTCGTTGGTCAATGTCATGTCTCTGGTCCATCTGCCTCCTGCAAGCTAGCGCCTCAGCTTACAGTCGCTACCTGTGCTTGAAGGAGCCTAACTTCATATCATCATCCTCCGCTCAGAGACCCTTTGACCAAAAAACACCAGGGGTGGCAATCTGGTCCCTCATCACTCTGTGC
Organism: Dromaius novaehollandiae; assembly: GCF_036370855.1. NCBI lineage: Eukaryota > Metazoa > Chordata > Aves > Casuariiformes > Dromaiidae > Dromaius > Dromaius novaehollandiae. The sequence continues at coordinate 2,607,297 of NC_088124.1, read as the reverse complement.
CTTTGTTCCTCCTGGAGAAACAGGGAGAAAAATTAGACCGTCCTACCTCAGGAGAAGCAACATTGCCCAGAAGAACTAAACCCATCCATGCTCACGCCGAGATGAGACAAGGTTCACAGCAATCCAGGCAGGCCGGCGCCTTTAAACGGCTGGAGCCTCCGCTCGAGTCATCGCCATGTCACTGCACAGTGACACGCTGCCACGGCCGTGACACGATGAGCGAATGCTGCAGCATCCTTGCCTGAGCTGCGTCTTGCCAGCAAACAGGTGGCAGCTCCGGTCGAGGGGACCCCAAGCCGACCCGAAGAGCCGAGGCCTGGCTCCTAACCCCACGGCTACGCAGCTGGGGCTCCTGGGCGCCCGTCAGGTCCTTGAATGGAGGCCAGGAGATGGGGAGACAGGGGGAAAATGGGAGGGGGGAGAGCCCCCCATTCCTGCTCCGAGCTATAACATCGCAGCCGAGCGTGATGTTTTTGAGATGAGTGGCGCTTGCTCTGGGAGGAAGAGGCAGCATTAAAGGACGCTGTGAAAAGCCAGCCGGCAGCGCCGATTCCCAGCTCGGAGCAGCTGAGACAGGGACCTTTCCCCACTGTCCCAGTGGGAGGAAAGCAAGGACACAGCCTGCGGCAAGAGGTGTTCCTCAGCCGTTTGCTCTAGCAGCTGGGAAGGGACACGAGGCTCCCTTGAAAAGCTGAACAGGAGCCTGCAGAGGGCCCAGTGTCCGCGCAGGGGTCTGGAGAAGACGGCCCTGCGTGTCAACCAACTCGCAGGGCACCTTGCGCCTCTCTTACACCCCGGTGAGGATCGGCACCTCGTTCCCTGCAGCGCCAAGCGCGGTGTCACAAAGATGCAGAAGTCCCAGCTCCCTTTGGTCTCCGGGGCGTCCCGTCTCATGTCTCACAGCTCTTCCTTGTGACGCAGGTCCGGCTGCTGTGGGAGTGAAGAACATCATGCTGGGCAGCACGTCCTGTCCTCCAGCATAGCCTGTCACATCAAGGCAGCTTTTCCACAGCCCTAAAGGTGAAAACACCACATCCTCACAACACGTTCCCTCCCTCCCAATGCCTTTGCAAGCAGAAAGGGTGTCACGCTGAAACGCATCACCCTCTGTGGCAGGCGAGGAGCCCATAAAATGCCAGAGACCCCTCCGATCTACGGAGACGGCCATGCACAGGCAGCCCAACACCAATTTCTCTTCCCTGTCACCTATGCACAGATTCCTATCTCCCTTTTACCAGCTCCAGTGCCTCAGTTTCCCCTTGTGGTGGGTTTTCAGAGAGGGGGTTCTTCTGCGCGAGGCAGGTGGGGAAAGAGGGTTCACCAGCGGTGACAGCCCCGTCACCTCCACAAAGCACCAAGTTGCAAAATGCGCCCCGGCACGTCCCAGCTTGGCACTCCCAGCATGGTTTTGTTGTGTCTTTATGTTGCTGGAGGGAGGGGAAGATGGCAATTAAAATAAATCAGAGGAGCCGGGAGGCTGGCAGCTCCGTTTGTCATCTCGAGGAGAGCAGTTACAATCTGAACGGGGTGGGAACTTGGGCAGGAGACAATCAATAAACCCCACAGATCTGTAAGGAGACACTCGCCAACCTTCAGTCAGGGCCCCAAAGTCACCGCCGGTATCTAAAAGCCCGTCTGACTTTGCTACCGCAGCCTGGGCACGTTTCTGAGCATTGCCGGACCCGAGGAAGGAACCTGTGGGTTTAATTCCCTCGGGCTCTTGAGTTTCCAGCTGCCGGCTGTGGGCAAGGCTTTGCTGCCCAAGGAGACCCATCTCCACAGCGTAACGGGATCCTCCGCGACACGGAGGAGCAGTGAAAAATTCATGGGCTCTGGCTGATCACGCAGCGTCTGGGACAGGCCTGGGAGCGGGAAAACACGGGCTGCTTTTTGGAGAGGGCCTTTAGCCTTCCTTGATCCCAAAATGCTCCTGAGAATAAGGGGATCTTCCTACTCCGAAAGCATCAGGAGCTGAAAAACACTTTGGGATGTCAAAGCGAACGGGCCGGGCCAGCTGGTGTACGGGGCGTAGTGCCACTGGGAGCATCCTGGAGCCTTAAACCCTCCGAGTGCCGGGTTCGTCTGCTTCCCCTCGCGGGAGCACCCCGGCCACGGGGCTCTCCACACGCAGGTGTTTCATTACCGTTTCCATCCCGTGCGTTGCCACCCATCTGTCCCGTCCATCAGCATTTTCAGCGTGTTCAGCACATTCCTTTCTTTCCATTCCTGGAGATGAAGAGCAGGACCGGCTCCCTTCTGGAATGGCTGGTCTCAGCCCCGCCACCGCCTTGGCCTGCTCGCAGCCTCCGTGGGACCCAGGGCCTGCACTAGGCAGGTCTTGCTCGGGCAGAGGGACCAGTGCAGCTTGCTCCTCAGGGAGGAAAGCGGCTATGGACCAAGAGATAACGCCACAAAGCTGCTGTGCCCAGGCTGGTGAGGGCTCTGGCCACCCATGAGGTCTCCAAGGGCCGTGGCATTGCCAGCCCTACACAAACAGTGGATGACCTGGATTTGGCCAGGTGGTAGATTGAAGTAAAAGGACCGTGGTTTAGAGGCCCTAAAAGACCAACATGTGACTTCACCCCACATCAGGGTGGCTCATGGGCATGGGAGGATCGTGGAGAGCAACCCTGGACCATCCCACCCCGAGCACAGCATGGGTTCTCTTCCTCCTCCCTCCCACAAACCTCCTTTCCCCCTAACCTGTGCATTATCCCATGGGTCTTTATCAAAAACCACTTTGTACATTTGGTGCCTGGAGCTCCCTCAGCCATAGACTATGAATTCTTGCTATATATATTTTAAGGGAGTCGTGGGGATATTTTTAAATGACCCCTTCAGCTATTTCTGCTTAATTTCCCTCACTTTTCCTCTGTCTCTCTCCCTGATCTTCTCCTCCGCAGAGGATGAGAGAGCTCATTTTCATCTCTCCTGTCTGGGAGACGGGGTGGCTGGTTGGATGAAGACAAAAGCCAGTCCAAAAAAGAACAGACACATCTGAGCAAGAATAGCAGCCGGGGCCGGCCCAGCGCAGGGAGCAGCGTCGGGGACTGTCCACCCTCCTGCTTCAGGGGCTGCTAATTGCCAGCGGGACGAGAGCGACCAGGGTGAAATTTTCCGCTCCGCGGGCAGAACATCTGAGGGGGCACCTGATGCGGGAACCGGGAGGGAGCAAACTTGCAGCCCAAGGAAACCTCTGGGGCTTTTCTTCCCAACAGCCAGCTCTTAGCCCCTCTCTGATCTTATACTAAAGGAAACCCAAGTGTTCAGGACAGGTCCTGCTCAGGGAAAGCATCTACCAGTTGCTTCTGTGTCTATCCATCCTTCTCCTTACCTTGTGTGGCCCACAGCATCTCCTGGTTCTCATGGTTTGGGCCAGTAGTTAGTCCTCGCTCAAAAGCCGAGTCCGGTATGTCCCCACCGCTGTTGCACATCCCTCCCTTCTGCGAGTCTTTCAGGAAGCAGAAGGTGGTTTCTGGCTTCCCACCTTTCAGGAGGCCTCACAGCCCAGCGCTCGGCTGGCTGTAAGGAGCCGGCAGGGCTATTCATAGCTCCGCTGCCAACTTTCTTTGCACCTTGGGCCAAGCCATTTTGCTTCTTTGCATCTTTTCTCCCCCCCTCGGACACCTGTGGATAATCACACACCCCTGGAGCTAATAAGGCTCCGAGGCCTCCAGGATGCAAGCCGTGCACAGATCCTCAGATGGAAGATGTTCTTTTCCAAGGCAGCCCCCAGGGGAAGGGCAGTGTGTGTTTGCACATGTGGGTTTATCGCACCTAAACGCTACCAGGAGAGAAATACAAGTCAGTGGAAAAACCTAAATCTTTCCAGCAAAGTCTGATGAGAACCTGGTTCATTGATTTAACCCTTTCGTCTCCTCCACGGACTCCTGCCCAGACCTCCAGCTGGTGCCCTTGTGGAGGCTCCCTCATTCGTCTTGGGAAAACATCTCATTCATCTTCCCTGCAGGTGTGATTTGCCCTTCAGGCTCTGCCCCTCACCCTTACCATCAGTCCTATTCACAGTCCATTAACTCCCCATGCTCAGCTCCATCCATCCATCCCTCCCACCGGCTGCCGCCTTCCCTGCAGCAGACTCCCTCACCCCCCTTGCTTTGATTTGGGCATTTCTTAGGCTGGTTGTGGGGATTTGGTCTAGGTCCTTTAGGTGGATTTCGTAGGAAGCAGCAGTATCGACTGCTGATTTCCAGCAGAAGGAGGGGAAAAGAAAAAAAAAAAGCGCTCTTCCCTTCTCCTCGGTGCCCTCTCCTGTGGCTTTCTGTCAGCCCTCGCCGCCTTCCTTCCCAAATTTCCTCACCTGCAGCCCACTGTCAGTTCTCCCTCCACACTTCCCTGCTGCTCAGCCGCCCTCTCAGCCTTTGCCGAGTGCTGACTCACCCGGCTCCCTCGGCGAGTCGGAAAACACAGACGAGATCGCGCCGTAAACCAGGAGCCGGGGAGGGAGTCGATCCCCCCGGCCGAGGTCTCGCCCCCGGGGCCAGGGAGCTCTGCCGGGTGGGAGCTGGACCTGCGCCTGCCCTGTGCCGGGCGAGCGGCTGCGGTTTCTTTTTCCTGGTGCTTAATGACCCTAGGGCACAGGCTGCCTGTAACCGAGTGGGGACCGCTCGGCTGGGAGGCAGCGATGGCTGCTGACACGCTCAGCGCGTTCATGGCAAACGGCGTTGCAGGAGCAGCCTGTTCCTCCCCGGGCACTTGCTGCAGGCTCTGGGGGGTTGGTGTGGCAGTGGGGCACGAGAGGACCCACAGTCATGTCTCACACCAGTCAAATGCAAGTTCAACCCCCTGTGAATACTTCTCTTGGCTGCTTTTTTGGAAATAAATCTCCCTGGGTATTGGCTGCAGCATGGGACAGAGGAGCTGAGGGCAGGGGAAGCACGCGGCTCGCTGTTAAACCACTTCCCCACCATGGTCCTTTATAAATCCTGTTGCATGTTCAGCCCCAAGATGCTCTGCCAACTCCTGCATCCCCGTATCAGCGCAGGACCGATGCCGGATCCTTCTCCGTTAGGAGCTCGGCAGCGCCCACGTGCTACGGCCCCGGCAAACGCAGCAGGGCCAAGCGCAAACTGGGCAAGAGACCCCAAAACACCTCCAAGGGGGTGAACCTGAGCCCAGGAGACCACCGAAACAAGGAGGGGAGACACTACAGCTTTGGAGAACATCACCCCCAGTGAGCACAGCTGCATGCCGTGGCCCACGCGCCGGATCTAACCAGGCTGCCTCGCAGCCACCGAGAGCTACTTATAGCCATAAAGCTCCCGGCGCTCCCGCTGCTGGCTGGGGACAGCCCGGGTGTCAGGGCCCTTCTGCCGACTCCGCACGCACCAACCAGCCAAGCCGGCTGCAGCTCTCTGATACGACTTCTGCAGACATGAACTGCTTGCAGATGCTCTTGGTGCCGGTCCAGACACCCCGAGCTCTGCAAGCTGGAGCTGGGCACGGAAAGCGAGCAGAGATACGCTGCCCGGTCCTGGCTCCACCGTGCTTAAAACAACGCAGCCGCAAGAGGGATGCGAGAAAATGTGCGACGGAAAGCCAGAGGGAGAAAAATCGCCCCAATCCTCTTCTTCCTGCCATGCTCTTCTCTGTCATTAAAGGGTGCTGGTGGCAGAGGGTGGGCACAGCCCCTCTCCGGCGCGGCAGAGCCTTCCCTTGGCAGGGGCTGCAGTTGCCGGCATCGGATGCATTCAAGCAAAGACCCCCCGCAGCCGCCCCAGTCCATCTCTGCAGGGACTCTCACGTGCCGCTCACCTCCTCCAAGTCAAGTCCAGCTAAGCAGGCAGCGTTTTGCTGTCCGGAGTTGGGTGAGAGGGGCCGGCTGCCAAGTGGACGTTGGCCAGTTCTGGCTGCTGCTCTCCGAGGGCCACCTACAGCCGTCCGGAACCCGAAAGGTGTGGGAGGTCCTGCGGGTGCCACGGCTTGTCCCACGGGAGCAGAGGAGCATGTCGGCCCCTGCAATGAGGCTGAATCGCTGGACTAACTGGTTGCCACCAGCTTATGGCAGGACTCACCACAGCTGCGACCAGCTGCTTCCCTGACCCAGCCCTGGGGACCCGCTCAGAGGCTGCAGAGCTCGTTACACCAGTGATGAGAGCCAGGCCTCAGCGAGGAGCTGGCAGCAAATGCCAGAAGTCCCGCCTGGCCGGCCCACGTCCTCCCCAGGCCCAAACAGCTGCACGGCAAGGATGGCTATTTTTGGGGTGTTGTCATAGCATCGGGCACTGCATGGGGGGCCGGCAGGCGAGGTGGCAGACTTGTGTGTTGCTAAGTGGTGACGTTGCCACGGGAGACCATCCAGCGTGGCAGGAGCAGAGGGGACCGAGCGTGGCCAAATCCACCGTTGGAGGGAGGCAGCCCACAGCCGGGACGCCCGGCCAGGTCACTGCCGTGCTGCTGGCAGGAGGCTGGACCACCTGCGTGCCTGGCTCTCTGGAGGATGGATGCACGCACCCACCTCCATCCTCCTCAGAGAGAGGACCAGCATGTCCAGAGCTAAGGCAGATGAGTTTGGGACTGGCTCCAAACTGCCCAAGAGAAGAGGGGTCTCCCATTGGGAGCTTGCCACCAGCCAGCTCCCCAGGACCTGGAGATGGCTTCACCTCTGAAGGCATCCCCAAGCAACAGCAAAGTCTTGCCGAGCTAAATAACACAGTGAAAAACACATCCCTCAACTGCCAGGTCAGCATGTTTCCCTCTTTGCAGGGTCCATTTGAACCAGAAGCCAAGCAGAAGCCCCAAGCAAAACCCGCTGCGGTCCAAGGTAGCAATTCTCCACCACAGCCCCAGAGCGGTCATCCTGCTACGCTGAAGTCCCTTCGCTCCACCAAGCCAAAGATTTACAACGTGAGCCCTTATCTCAGCGCTTGAGCAGGCTGCTGTCGCCTGGAACAGGACTCCCAAGGACGCAAGCCAAGGAAGGTCGCGCTGCAAAGTGCTCCACTTGATTAGGCAGATTAGAGACCAATTTCCAGCCCTCCTCCAAGGCCGGAGGAGCAGGGCTGTGATCCCACAGAGGTGACCTCCTCTGCTTTGCCTAGGGCTGATCTCCAGCGCATGGAAGGGAAAATGACACATACCTCCATGGGACCAATGTTTTCCCCAAGTGAAAGCCTGGTTTGCAGCACTGCTGCCTTCACCCTCCTTCCCTTCCTTCTCTGGCCACTTTCCCCATGGAGAGACAGGCAGCAGCTGAGATAATTTACCATTTAATGTGGGCAGATGGCTTAATTTAAACAAAATCAGAGAGGAGGGAAGCCAGTCTGTGAACGTCTTGATGAGTTCAGCCTGTTCTCCTTTCCCTCCCCCTCCCTGTGCAGCCCTTCTCGGGGAGCCCTGCCGCAGGTGAGGCTCCCCATAGCACCTGGGGCACAGCAACACCCAGCTGCCCCGCTGAATCTGGCCCCAGAGGGTCCTTGGGTCCTTTCACCCCTTTTTCCTCCCTTCAATGTGCAGGAGGAGGTGGAAAAAAAAATCCAATGCCAACATCTCCTGTGCCCTGCTCTGACCCAGTTTGGTCTATGGAGGTTCTTGAGATCTTCACCTTGGAGGCCTTGACCTTGAGGGAGGCCTGGGTTGACCAGCAGCGGGTATCGGCCTGGCTAGAGGTGATGGCGTGGCCATGCAGAGCAGTTGTGCGCTGAGGACTGGGGGGCTGAAGGTGGCCTGCGACGGTGGGGAGAGAGGGGCTGCGGTGGGCAGAGTTAAGGGGAAGTGCTGGTGCAATGGGAGGTGAGTACGAGAGGAAGGAGGGAGACCAAAAGGACTGAAAATCTTATGCCATACTTGGCTAAACCCCTTCCTTCTCCTGTCCTGCTCTTTGGGGATGTGCCCATCTGCTCCCAGAGGGCCCCGTGCCCGCTAAACCCTTCCTAAACTCCTGGCCGCTGCCCCCAGCGATGCCCGTTGATCACATTTCCAGGTCTTCCCCCATCTCAGGGCACCTCTTGGCTCTTGCCATCGGAGGAGCGAGCCCGGCGCCTCGCTTCGCCGACCTCCGCCGTCCCCGCCTGCACGCGTGACAACTGCACTGACCCCCCTAATTTACAGAGCAACCACGGCGTGCTCTTACGTGTCAAGAGACGGTGATTTCGGTATAGTCACCCGCGTCCTGCACGCGCATAACAAATCTATCGTGGTTATTCGGGGAGTTTTCATAACAGGTTGCATGGCCGCAGGTGATTGCTTTAAAGAGCTGCCCACCCATGGAGCCGAGCTCTCTGCTCGTTCCCTGCTCGGTAATAAAGGCTAATGAGAAGGCTTAGTACCACGCACAGTTTTATGGCCTGCCTAATGCAGCAAGTCAGAGTTGCTGAACACAATGAGCTCTCACAGCCACGGAAATAAGAAGGGGGAAATATATATATATATATATAAAAGCAGCCTTTTGGAAGTGGCTTTGCCGCCCTCCTGCCAGCGTCCGCGAGCTTGCTGGGGGCGCGAGGAGGTTTTTGCCGAGTGGGGCTGGCTTATCCTCTCCTCCCCCAGCAATTTTCTCCACTGTTAGTTTAATTAGCCTTCCAACCCCGGTGGTTGCCCCTCGGTCCCAGCCCGACTACGCGGCAGGCTGCACCGGAGTCGGGGGGCTCCGGCCGGCGGCTCGGTGCCGTATCGGCACAGCAGCTGCTTCGCTCCCGGCAGCGCCGAGCGGGGCGGATCGCCAGCGAGGATGCGGCATCTCTGCTCATCCGAATTTCAGCTGGGCCAGGCAGAGCCCGTCCGCCTGCCACGGGGCAAATCCGGGAGCGAGCCAGCAGCCACCCCTTCCCGCGACTCGGGAAGGCACCGGCAAGCCGCAGATTGCACCGTAGGGCGGGCGGCACGTGCCCGCGGGAAGGCTTCCTTCTCCCTGGAAACCTGGAGTATAAAAGCAGGGAGGTGACGGAGGGGCTGTGCAGGGAGGGGAGCCAGGCGCAAAGGTGATGGGGCTGCAGATGTGGAGCCACGGATCTGCAAGGCGCAGCTGGAAAAGGACGGCTCCTTCGAGGGGAAGATGTTCCTGCTTCCCAGCGCCGGCCGTCTCTGCTTTCTTCTGCTGCTGCTGCTGGGATCCGATCCTGCCCCGTGGGCGAGGTGTGAACAGGCCGTTTCCCTACAGCCCTTCCCAACCCCGCTGTCGTGCTAACTCCTCTCAACACCAGGGGAAAATAAAGCTGCTGGCGGGAGCCTGGACGGGCAGCGGGACAGGCGCACGGAGCCCTTGGCGTGCATCTGCTTCTCCTTTTCCTTCCCCGGGATGGGGTTGCAGGGAGAACGGGCACGGAGCATCGCCACGAGAGGACGGAGACCTTTCCCCAGGAGGTACAAGCTGCTCCTTAGCTGCTTGGGAAGACAGAGATCCCCCCTTGCACCTCTTTTAGGATCACCCACCGCAGGTGGATCCACCGCCGCAGCCTTTTGCGGCGTCTTGGCCCCGCGTTGCCCCAGGCGAAAAGAGCCTGGAAAAGCAGGTCGTCACCCAGATGTGCCGTGCAGCTTTGAGAGCTGAGGCCCCACGCACTCATCACCTCCCTGCTGCTGCATTAGCTTTTTGGATACAGCTGTTGCAGAACAGAAGTGGTTTCTTACAGCGAGAGAAAAGCATCCCTGGGACCGCAGGAGGCTGCTACGCTGCCCCACGGCTCGCTGCCTCCGGCAGGTAACACCCAGGCAGCTCCCAGATGTTATGGAAAGGGAAAATGGGAGCGGGTAAACGTGCAAACACGGTGATTCCTGGCATACGTGCTGCATTACAGGAGGGAGAGATGCCTGCAGCCTGGAGGGCAGCTCATATCCAAATTGCTTTTCCTTTCCACAGCGGCCCAGGCCCCGTTACAGCATCCGCGGAGTCACATGGAAAGGCAGAAACAGCCCAGCTGACGGGGGCTGCGGGACGGAGCTCTCCCGTGCCTGCCCGGAGCCGCCTCTAATCCCCTGCCGACGCGGAGGCTGTGTAGTCGCGAGCAATTTCAAAGAGGTGCTGGGAAGGAGGCACTTGAACATTTTTAATGATACATGTTCCCCGTCGGCTCCGCTCAGAACAGGAAGCCTTTAAAGTCAGGCTCGCTTTGATTAGACAATAGACCCGGAGAGCGAAACGCTCCCCCTCCTCCTTCCCCATCATCCCCCTTCCTTCATCCCCCTCCCACCGCAAAAAAGGCCAAGTTTGGCAGCACGAAACCATGAATTGCAAGGAAAGGATGGTGGATGCGACCTGACGGCAGAGCAGCTGCCCGGCTAGCAGGCGCGTGAAGTCAGGAGACGCCTTTGGCTAACAGATGGGTTTTAGCAGAGGACGAGGGATGCAGAGAGCCCCTCACCATCCATCCCCACTTCATACCCCGTCATTTTCTGCGATACAGGAGCACTTGTGCTGCCGCACAGAACCAGCCCCTTTGCCCCATCACAGCTGCACCGGCCATGACCAAGAGCAGAGAGAAAAATCTGTGCATCCCTCTCAGCTTGCTTGTCCCTGGCAGCTTCCCCTGGTGCTGGAGGGGTTGCGATAGTTCAGACCCAACCTCTTAAAAAGCCTTTTATCCCCACAAAACCCAGCGCTGCCAAGTTCATCAGTACGTGCTGGCTTTCAACTTGCCACTCGGCCCCGAGGACACATTTAAACTGGTTGAAGGAATTGGACATCTTTCTCCAAGAGGGACAAATGCTCGGGAAGCACGGAGAGCCCCCGGCTCCAGCCGACTCCAAATAGTTCCATTTAGAAGTTGCCTCTCGTATTTTTTAAGCTGTTAATGTCCCATTAAAAGCGTCCCATTAAGCGCTGCTCTGTTGGAGCTGGCTGCTGAGCTGGCCCGCGGCTCTCAGAGGGAGCAAGGCAGATGTGCTGCTGGAAGGAACTCTCTCCCATTATGGTAAGTTTTCCAAAACCCACTAGTTGTGTCCCTAAATAGTTTCCTCCCATGAACAGCGAGATGGTGTCAGCTGCTTTTTTTAAATGAGCATCAGAAAATAGCAGAGTGCTGCAAATGGCAGCTATAAATGCCAAGCAGAGGCTGGAGCGGCGGGGTCCTGCGGAGAAGCACCACGAGGTCCGTGCCGAGAAGGGGACCGCGTCCAAGGAGACCCCACCAGTGCTGATTCTGCAGCAGCTTTGCAGATCGGCTCAGACAAGGCTTCGAGACCTTCCCTTCCCTCACACAAGCTGCAGGGAGGGAGAGGGTACTTATTCCAGCTGGGAGCAACCGGAGCATCCTTGCTGAAGACCCCCTGACCTCACGCGGTCCCGTCCTGGAAGGCAGCTACGAAGCTGCACTGCAGATTGGGCCAACATTTCCCAGCAGGGCTCAAAGGCAACAGGCTTACGTGTCCCCTCTGCACATCCCCATCCCTCCTGCCCATCGCCTTGGCGCTGGAAATTGAGCTGTGCGAGCCACCGCCTCCCCCTCCGCGCCGAAGGAGGGCCGCGTCGGCCCTTGGCGAATTTGGGCACGTTTCTGAAATGTTAGTGTCAATAGATATCTGGAGTGCTGCAATTTGTTTTCTTGCTGCAGGCTGTTCTGCAAATATCGTTTTGTGTGCGCAGCCAGCCTGGATGAAGAATCGCTCGCACCAAGAGGAAACAAAAGGCTAATGATGTGGAGAGCCCGGCCGGGCAGCGGCGATAAGAGGCAATTCATTTGCATGTGTTTCGTGCGGGCTCCTCAAGACACGTGCACAAAAAAGGCCTTTTTTTGCCGCCAAGCGTAGCTGAGCTTCGAGGAGCGTCTGGCAGGGTTAAACACGCGTCCCCAGAGATGCCGAGGCTCCCCGCGACCACGTGTATCACCTGTAGGCAAAGGTGGGTCTGCTGGACCAGAAAGGTCCTCGACTCCAAAAAACCTTTTAGATGCTCCGAATCAGGCAGCTTCGTAACGCAAAGGAAGGCAGAAGGCGGCTCCTGCCCCAGCAGCATCTCTCCAACAAATTCCCGGCAAACCCGAAACCTGCTGTGATTTCCAGGACCACAAGTGCCATTGCCTCACGCGGCGGCAGCCCCAGACTAACTTGCACCGAGCATTGGCCAAAACCAAGACAAGACAAAAGTGATGAGACCACATAAAAACACAGGGCCAGGCTGAAGGATGACTTTTTCCTCCCTTTTGTTACCCTGAACAAGAAAAACAGCCCGTTTTCTGAACGCCGCCTGCATAAGAACAAGCCTGTCTAAATATGCCGTGAGCATAGAAAAAAGCCCGTCGTGTCGACTGTTTCCAGTTCTGGAAAATAACCCGTCGGATAGGAGCTGTTTCAAGCATGCTGAGTGCAGGCTAGGGATGCGAGAACAGCTATTAATGAAAATGGAAGTGGTTTTCAATTAAAAAAAAACAATGACAACAGTTTTTATAGATCAAAAGGAGCCTTTTTTTCAGAAAGTATTCTGTTTGGAGAAAAATATTAATAAATCAGGCTGGGAAAAAAATGCTTCAATAAAAATCATTTTGTTCAGTACAATTCTCAGCCTGGATGTTGTTCCAAGGACACGGGGTTTTAAACAGCCATTTCTCTTTTATTGAGAAAGGCAGAAAGGCATTGGGAAACTGGAGAGGTTTTCATGCAGCTGTGCTGTCCCCGTCCCCCCCCCCCCCCCCCCCCCCCCAGGTGAGGGATGGAAAAGCGCAAAGTCTGCTCTGAAAACTGGTGGCTTTGTTCAACCGTGGCTGCTCTTGACTGGGCTGAAAATCCCTGTGCTCCCATGCAAGGAGACAGCGATGGGGCTGACCGTGCCGAGAGCCAGGCTTTATTTTGCATTTTTATCAGCGTGCTTTAATGCTTGAATGATGCTTTAATGATTTCAGCCTCCTTTGGGACAGCTACATGAGGGCCAGGGCTGATTTGTTTGGGCTTGTGATGGGTCACCATGTGCAAGAGTCACATCAGAAAAGCAGCCAGGAGGAAAGCTGATCCTCAGCTCCTTCAGTCTTGGTGGAGCCAGAAATGGGACTTGCTTGGAAAAGCCAGGATCCAGGCAGGGCCCCGCTGCTGGATGCTACACGAACAGAGACCAACAGGGTTCAACACATCCCCATCAAAACAACATCTCCAAGGGCAGCACAGAGACCAACAGGGTTCAACACATCCCCATCAAAACAACATCTCCAAGGGCAGCACAGAGACCAACAGGGTTCAACACATCCCCATCAAAACAACATCTCCAAGGGCAGCACAGAGACCAACAGGGTTCAACACATCCCCATCAAAACAACATCTCCAAGGGCAGCATCGAATGAGGCCACAAACCACCCAACTTGTGGTTATTAAAACAAGCAAACTATCATCTAATTCCAGAAGAACCAGGCGCCCCTTGGGCTCTCGCTTCAGCCCTCCGACACCAACACTGCACCAGCTGAAACCAGCCCTAATTATATAAATGTCCATCATTATTATTATTCATAGCAAGAACTAAGCCTTTTTTTTTTTCTTTTTTTTTGTCTCCTCCCCTCTCCAAACTTCCAAGGCAAATGCAGCAGTGGGGAGAAAAGGGGAGATTTGCTGAGCTGGAAAATACAGGAAAAAAACCCAGCATTTCTGACTCTTCTCTATGGGAGACCCTAACACCAACGTTTCTACGTTGGCCAACATGCAACCCAAGATGGGATGGGTTTTGAGCGAAATCCTAAATAATTGTCTTCATCCTTGAGTCCTCTTGGAGCATTTCTGGTCCCACACTGCAGACAGAAGACACCCGGCAAAGCCATCCTCGAGGTGGAAGAGGAAGAGGCACCAACGCGGGTAAGGGGATCTGCTAGTTGAACTCATTTAGCTCAGCAAATGCCGGGAAGGGGAGAAGTTCCCAGTTCATCCCATGGGGAGCAAAGCCGAAGCAGACGGCTCCGCTCATCCCTCCCTCCGGTTCCTCCGCGGCGAGGCGTCCTGGGCACGTTCCCACCAAAGCCACGGCCACAACTGGTCCAACCCGCGCAACACGGAAGGGCGTCGGGATGGGGCCGGTCCCACCTTTCGCCGGCTCTAACGCCCCAAGACACCCAGTCCCGGCGCGCGGTCCCGGCGTTCCCGGCTGCCGGCAGCCTCCCCGCGCCGTCGCCCTACCTGCGCCCGCTTTTTTTGGAGGAAGCGGGTTGCCCTGGAGCCGGGTCGCCATGGAAACGCGGGTTTTTCAGACACTCAATGGGAAAGGCTGGCATGGAGAGGCTGGCGCTGGAATACTGATTCACCCCCAGCGTCTGTAACACTGACTGCATTTTAATCCCGCTCCGCTACCCGGCGAGCTAAAAATACCCGCCGCGCAGTCGCCTCCCGAACTCGAGTAAACAGCTTAAAGCAACACGGCGCCGCGAGCACCCGGATTTCATGAATCAGCTGAAAAAAAGGAAGGGGGGGACGGGGAGGTGACAGCAGGGTCCCCCCATGTGTGTCCCGGGGTCTCCGCGCCCGCGACGGGGGCAGGACCGGCCCAGTGGGGACGAGCACGTCTCCGCTGCGGGGATGGAGGAGATGCACGTGGCTCCTTGGGTTTGTCACCTCTCCGAGCTGTCCTGCTGCCAAGCCGTGACAACCGGGGTCCGTCCGTCCCCAGCTGGCGGGGAGGAGCGAGCCATTAGCTGGCACGGCGGAGCGGAGCGGTGCCCGGTTTGGCCGGAGGGAGCTGCCGCGGGATGAGGGAAGGAGCCACCTGCTCCGGAGGAATTTGGGAAGGAGCTGGGCGAAGCGGGAAGGGAAGGGGCGGCCTTGGACGTGCCATCGCCCGGCGAGGTGGTCCCTCTGCTCCGGCCCCGCTGCAGAAACCACAGCCGGCCTCCCGCCGCGCTCACCCCACCGAGCCGGCGGCTCCTCGGTGGCCTCGTCTCGGCCACCAGAAATGACACGGGAAAGCCAAGAACGGATATTTCCACGCTCATATCGGGATCTCGGGGAGCCGACAAGTTGCTCCTCCAGGTACGCCGGGGTTTCGCCTGCGCTGCCAGCTCCCTCGCCGCGCCGCAGCCCGGCGTTACTGGGACTGTAATGGGCAAATAAGATCCTGCGCTCCTCTCTCCAGTTAATGGGATGTCCTCGCTTGACTCCAAGAGCTGCTTTTTTTCCTGCAGAATACACCAACGCCTCTGTTTTTGAAGGCTTTCTCCCAACAGCACAGCCGTTCTCCGGCGAGGGACACCCGGATGGGGAAACTGAGGCACGGGGCACCAATCCGCTTGCTCAAAACTAGAGGAACCTGGGTGCAAGCTGGGAGCAAGCCCAGGTTTCCCAGCTCCCCCAGCCGTGCCCTGAGCAGCAGCTCGGAGCCGGGGGCCGAGCACCCCCCTCCGCTGCCCGTCGGCTCCGATCGCAGCACCCTGCAACACCCCGGGGTGCCGGGACACCAGGAATCACCCCCCAGCCCTCTCCCCACGCCGGGGAGCTCAGTGATTCGGCTGCTTTCTCAGCACATCTGCAATAACGCAAACCCAGGAGGGGAGAGGGAAAAAAAAAAGAGCATTTCGGGTCATTTTTTGTGGGCTCCAAGAGCTCCCTCGCAGCGCTAATAGAATTAAGACCGTTGGCTCTGAACAGCCAGAGAGGTGACATAAATCCATGCGAGGCTTTCGCGGCGCAGCCAAAAATGGGCTGCTAGCTCCATGCCTCGACTGTCACAAAAAGCCATCGCAGGCTCCAGTCGTTTGTTAGACTTCATCACATTAAATGAGCGGAAAGCGAACGTAATCAGCACCACCCCCCTTCGCCCTCCCTGCCAAAACCTCCGCGCCGGCCCCAGTAAAACAATGGTGGCAAATGACAGCTATTTCCAATTAAGAGGGAGAATTTAGGAAGGGAAGACCATGCCTCAGCCCTTCACAGGTGTTCGGGCGGGAGGAGGAGCTGCACCTGGAGAGCTCTCCCCTGCCTGAGCATCCCCGACCCGCTCCCGGGCAAAGGCAGCCGCGCGCGGGCCGCTCCGCAGCGGGAAGCATCTGATTTAGAGCAAAGAGCTGGGCCGGGCCACGAAGCCGCTCGCTTGGTTTTACCGACGGCACCGGCTTTCGCTGATTCGAATTCCCTTAAGTGCACCCACCGGCTAAGCACCGCCGTCCCACCGCCCCGGGAAAGAGCGGGTCTTTCCGTCCGCTTTGCTCTCGCCGCGGCAGCATCTCGGGGTGGGAAGCTTGGTGCAGCCTCGGAAAGGCTTGGCCGCGCTGAAACACGGCCCCCTCGCCCCAAATCTAGGCCAGATCCTTATTACCCCCCTCCTGTCGCCCTAGGGTAGACCGCAGCGCTTTCACCGAGCCAGTGGCTGAAGAGAGAGGAGGAGGAGGAGGAGGGAGGAAGGAGAACAGCCCCCCGAGAGCCAGCGAGGTTGCGCTGGACCGGGGAAGCGATCGCGGTTCTCTTCTCTCTCCAGGCAGACGCTGGTGCTCGGCAGCTCCCCGACACACAGTCTTCTGATTTCAGCCCTCGAACCATCGGTTTGTTGCTCCGGGTGAATTTTTTGGGGCCCCTCTGGAGCCGGTGAGACACGGACTGCCAGCGGCAGCGCGGGACGGAGGAGGCACCTCGTCCTGCTGCCAGGGGACACCGCAGGGGACCGCGCTCATCCCGGCCACCTCCCTACCACGTGGCCACCTCATCCCTCACCCCAAGCACCAGCCTGGGCTGCTCCTGGTCTCGAGTTCACTCTGGACCCAGCAGGTCGCAGCAAGAGACACCACGCTGCTCCCGGGATGCCCGTCCTGAAACGCTGCC
This sequence comes from Dromaius novaehollandiae, assembly GCF_036370855.1. Taxonomy (NCBI): domain Eukaryota; kingdom Metazoa; phylum Chordata; class Aves; order Casuariiformes; family Dromaiidae; genus Dromaius; species Dromaius novaehollandiae. Next base: position 2,590,629 of record NC_088124.1, on the reverse strand, counting down.
TGCCCCGGAGCTTCGGGCGGCCGGTTTCCTCCGAACGAGCATCTCCGCTCTGCTGTCAGGCCCAGACAGCCCGAGCGCTCGGCATTGATCCGAGCGCGCAGCTCCGGCAATTTTGGAGAATCTCCAGGCGTTGAACATCCTCAGGGATCCAGCAGCGCGTTCGATAGCAGCGCGGGGCCCGGCTGCCGCTCGCGGCCCTGCTCGCTCGCAAATGGCTTTTTCCAGCCGGAGCGGGAAGCGCAGAGCTGCTCCCGCCGCCTCAGAGAGAGGTTTTCTCTTTAATTGACATTTGGCCACCGGCCACCAGCGCGCTGACTGCTCACATTTTCTGCCTGCTTCCCCTTCGGTCTCGCGGCAGGTCGATAGCACGAGCAGATTTCCCCCGGCTTTAACCTTCCAGGTCTCTCCTGGCACCGTCAGGCTCAAATCAAAGACCTGGTGCCCTCCAGGGCACGTTAACACCAGAGAGCGAGCCCCACAAGCTCCTTCCTGCAAGTTTTAATTGAGGCCCCTCCAACTTGCTGCAGCAGTGACTTGGATGCTTCAAGCAAGGGACTACAGTCGGGCTCTTTTGCTTTCTCACACCAGCTACAAAACGAGAGGGGAAATACCAGCTAGCCGTGAATCAGCTCAGTGCTGTCTTCTCGGCTCTGCTGTCAGCTGGCTGCACAGCTCGGTGAGAACGGGTCAATAGGGTGTTCACTCTGAAACCTAAGGATGGTACCACAATAAAGCTGATTGTTTCATCCCTAAGAGTCAGATTTCTTAAATCTTCAACAAATGAAGATCACACGGGTGTTGCAACAAATCTGCCGTGGGCTTTCCAGCAGGCTCTGAACCACGCGAGAAAGCAAGGAGCTCGGCCACAACACCCAGGCAGCCCCACCGCCAAAATAGCTCTCCCCGGCGCCGGGGCACCCGGGGTTTCAGCAGGGGGAGGGATTTGCCGGCATGCGGGGGGCTCGCAGAGAGAAAAGGGCCGAGGCCGGGAGGCGTATACGTGAGCTGACGGCAGCTCGTGGACGTCTTTATTGGAACTCTAGTACTGGCTGACAGGTAGAGGCATGCGAACAGGACAGAGGGGAACGGGATGAGTATTGCCTTGATCACAGATATGTAACAGCATTAGAAAGACACCGACCCTCGCGGGCCAGCCGGGTTCACCCCGCCGCGGCGGCCGCTGCCGCTATTACTTCCCGGCCCCCCGGCCCGGACGGAGCCCCCCCGGCTCAGCCCCGCTCGGGGGGTGCCAGCCCGCGCGCGGCCCCCACGGCCGAGCCTCGAAACCCGGCGAGAAGAGGACGGCGGATGGAGGCGGTCGGAGCGCGGACGGAGCCGCAGGCAAGAGCCTCCGTGCCGGGCGGCCGCGGGGGCCCGGCGGCGAGGATGAGGAAGGGGGGCACGGCGCGGGCGGCCCGAAGCGACGGGAGGGCGGACGGGCTCGGGGCGAAGCTGGAGGGAGGCAGCCGGCAGCCTCCCCGCGCCGGGGACACCCCGGCTCTCCCAGCCCCGGGGCGGCCGGCGGCCTCGCTCGGCGCTGGCCGGGCTTTCGCCGCGAGAGCTTGGGGCGGCTGGGGCCGGGCCGGCAAAGCTCCTCGGGGAAAGCGTCGCTCCGGTTCGGGGCAGGCGTCGCTCGCCGGGCTCAGGAGAAGGTGACCACCTCGCCCTGGGGGTAGCTGGAGGTGAGGACGTCTTGGCAGCTCTCTGCGAGTAAAGACACAGGTTAAACACACCGTTAACACTGCTTGCATCAGCTGTTTCGCGAGAAAAGAGAGAGAAAAGGCAAGGAAGGAAAAGAGAGACAGCGAGGAGGATGCAGGCGGGTTGGGAGAGGAAAAGGGTAAAAATTTTCAATGGGAAAAGCGGCAACGATTCATTCAGCTCTCGGCGGTGGTGGCAGCTACAAGCTTGGGGACCACAGGACCCGCACCGAAACCTTGCAGCATGCAGCAAGCGGAGCGAGTCCAGCAGCACCGTGAGACCCCTGCAAACCTCCCCGGGCCAAGGCATCATCTCCAGCGTCTCTCAGTGCTCAAGGGCTGAAGCCGCAGCATTTTCCCTAGCGATCCCAGGGCTCGCGGCGGTTCCCGCACGGGGCAGTGCTATTTTCCGACGCAGCAGGAGTGTTTGCATACTCCGTCCCCGGCTCTGACATATCCTCATCGCCCTAATCCTCAAGTTTTCCACCACTTCACTTTGGTTTTTAAAACCCTGTGGGATGACGGCTACTCGGGACCAGTTAACCCTGTGTTACCTCCTTTCTGATCAAAGAAGCACCTGGTCTATGGGGATGAAACACTTCAACGCCAGCCACAGGGAGGAAACGCTGATAGCCTTTCCTTAAAATAGGCAAACTGGTCAAAAATGCCTCAAAATGGACTAAAACAGAGACCCGCAGGCTGGAGACTTGGAAAACAATTCCCCAAGGGAAACAAGAACAGGAATCGAGGCGACTTCAAGGCTGAAAACGAAAAGCAGAGGGAAGAAGCCTTCCTCACTGCAGCCTCCCAAAAAGCTGCTTTGGGCCCAAAGTTTCCCAGCAAGCCCAAGCCAGATGTCCCAAAGCCAAGCGCAGTGCATTAATATCCCGCAGTGCTCTCTCTCGTTCGTTATCATTGAGTTAATTAACATCGATTGGAGCTCTGAGTCACAACGCTGCCTCTCCGACGGTGCCAGCACACGGGTTTCCAAGCGAGGGGCCACCCGGCAGCGCCAGGACGGAGAGGCTCCGTGACCCGGTCCGTGCGGCACCGAGCCGCGGCTCTCCCTCCCTGGGCACAGATTGCAAGGCTGGACGTTTTGGGGTCCTAAAATCTTGGGCATTGAAGGAGAGATGCTTCCTCCATTGCTTTGCATCGTCCTAGGGTGGGAACATGCTAAAATCTTGCCTTGGTTCCCACATGGGAGTAATAAGGGTCTTGCCGGGAAGATAACGCCCCAAGTCAAGGTCGGAGCCACCTTTGGGGGCATTTCCTAACCGGAGACCAAACACAGCTCCAAAGCTTTGGTTTCCCCTAAAGAAAGGTCTCGTCCTTGAGCATCGCCGGCGTCGGGCACCCAGGAGCTGGGTCGCGTCTCTCCACCGCGAGCAGAGCGGCGATGCCCGACCCCCGCGAGGCTCCTGTCCCCACCGCGGTGGCACTGAGGAGCTTGCAAGGGCAGCCGCGTCCCTAAGTGCCACCTCCGGCAGGGGCTTTGGTGGCCTGCGGGAGCTGCCACCATCTCAGGAGCCGCCGGGGCGGATCAGGCACCCGGCTTCGCCCCCGACCGGCGATTTGGGGCCGGCAGGGGAAAGGCGGCTGCTCGGAAAACCTCGGTCCGGGCGCTGCTGCAAGCAGCTCCGAGCTCTGCGCCGCGCTCCAAACGCTCCCCGGCAGCTCCATCGATCGGCCGGGGACACGGCTCGGCTTTCAGCTCCCAGCTCCTCCTCGCCGCTCAAAGCCGTTGCGTGCGCTAGCTCGAGCCCTGCCGCCCCGATCCCCCGGGGACCTGCCTTGGAAAGCAGCTCGCGGCCCCGGCAAAATTAGCGCGACTAAAAATAAATAACAGCAGCGCCGACTTTTGTTTAATCGCTGCCCCCAGACGAAGCCGCCGCGAGGAAACAGCCCTCCCGTCTCGGCTTATCACCGCCGTCTCGCTTACGCACCGCCAGCCGCCAATCTGCAGCAAAAGCCTCCTTCAAAACGGACTTTTTTGGGTGCAAACCCACCCCCCAAAGACAGCAGTGCCCCTGCAACCCTCTCCCTGCCCAAAAATCCCATTGCAGGCAATGCAAATCCCCCCCAAAGCGGAGTTTGCACCGTCCTGCTTTACCCCGCAAGCGTTTCTGCAAACGGCCCTAAGCGCTGCACAGGCGTTTGGGTAGGTCCTACAATAACCCCGCTCTGTTTTCTCGGTGGGCTTTGGGGTTGTTTTTCTCCCCTTGAAGGATCTGTTTGAAGACAAGCGGCTCGGGAGGTGCTGAATGAGAAATCTGGGCAAGCCAAAACACGCCCACGGCTCCGGTGCCGGCACGCTGGAGCACAGCCCGCGCGCTGCGGAGGAGCCGGCGCGGGGCCGGGGGCCGTGCTCCGCTCCAGACCCCCACCGCCGCTCCGCCAGCGCGAGCGGAAGAAATCCCGGCGGCAAACCTCGTCCCTCTGCCCACCGGCAGCACCCGCTTTCCCGCAGCCGCCTGCTCCGAAGGGTTCAGCTCCCAGCACCCCGAGCGCGACGCTTTGCCGGCTCCTTTTCCCATCTCCCCTTTCCCTGCCGGGAGCTACGGGAAGGATTTCCAGGCCGGGAGGGATTGCCAGGCTGCCCGTGCCCCGTGCGGTGCATCGGCTCCCGCAGAGCCGCCCCTTTCCTAAGCAGCTTCCAAAATAATTCCCGAGCCCCGCTCGGACGTTTCACGTGGGAAAAGCACCAAAAAACCCACTGCCCAGGAGGAGGTAACGAAGTAACAGGCTGGGAGCAAGGAGGTGCTTATTTTTAAGCTCAACCGCATCTCGTTTTGCATCTGCCTCTGCTCGCCGAGTTCCTCGGCAGCACGGGCAAGGGATGGTCGGGTTTCTTTTTCTTTTATTGCCATCAAATAAAGCACTGAGGATTTTTCCTGGCAGTGCTGGGGAAGCCAGAAACAGGCTGCTTCTGGGTAGAGCAATTACTCTCTTGACATCTTAACCTCCCGCCCGGCTGCTTGACAGGCCTTTCTATTTTCTCGGCTCTTTCAAGCATCTCCCAAGAAACAGAGCGGTTGTTGCAACAATAACAATTAATACTTTGCACGCAAGCCCGGGGCCACGGCGCAGCCGCCGTGCGGCACCGCGCAGGGAATTGCCCCTGGGGACGGGCTGGCTCCGCTCCCGGCCCTCGCGCGGCTGCTTTTCCGAGGGCTCAAGGCGGTCGCCATCCCGCAGGGCTGCTGGATGCGAGGAGCCGGCCGGCGTCGGGGCAGCCCGGAGCGACGTGGATGGGGAAAAGCATCTTGAATCCCGTTGTGGCTCTTGAGCATCACGTCCAGCTGCAGCCGCCGGCGTCGGGGAGCGGAGCGCGGCTCGGGTACCAAACGGCCTCGCGCAGCGCTGCACGCCGGGACGTGTATACGGTACCGCAGAAGATGCACGTATCTGTAGGGTCACGCTTAACTTCTTGCACAAAGCACCCTGCATGGCCAAAGCAGGGATATTTCACGTGGAAAACAGCCAAATTCCCCAGGCACCGGCCCGACGGCACGCCGATGGGGTGAGCCGCTCCGTAAGCATCTCAACGCCCCTCGGCTTTGCAGCGGCTCGGATCGGCCACGCTCCCTCCTTCCCCTGGGAAACGGCCCCGGCGCTCCCAGCTCCCTCCTTTCCCACCTCAGCCGCTGCCAGTTTTCCGAACCCTCCGGAGGGAGGAAACAGCGCGGCATGGGGAGGACAGGCCGGCACACCGGGGAGCTGCTCGGCTCCCACCTGTCCGCCCGGACGAGCCGGAGTGCTCCCTTGGCGCTGCCGGCAGCGAGCGCGGTGCGATGACAATTGCTGCAGAGCAGTTTATTTTTTTAAATGCCATTTTAGGACTTGGGCAGAGGCAGCTGTACGCCTATTGATTTATTCGGTTCTTTAAGAATAAATCAAACAATCTCGCTTTCTCCCCGGTGCATTTTGCCTTAGTTGGAACGTGTGCTCCTCTCCAGATCCCTAAACATAGATAAGTGGCTGGGAGAATATTCGGGGGAAGTATCATATACGCCTGCTCTATTCTTATCCTGTTCTCCAGGCATCCAATTTTGGCCACTGCTCGAGATAAGACCCGGGGCTACATAATTCAGTGGTCTGCCGCTCTGATCCGCTACCGCTCCCCGTATAGGCTTATCCGGGGGGACGAGCCCATGCGAGCTCACCCCCAAAACTACCGAAACCCCACTCAAAAAAAATCCCAGCTTTCCCCCTCCTGCATCCCCCAAATTGCTTATTCAGAAGGTTGGGGGGGGAGAGAGAAGATGCAGTGGGTTTTTTTCAACAGTTTGGTGCCTCCCACTGAAATCCCTGTAGCTCCCGTTCGGGGCTCTGTTGTCTCAGCGGCAGGAGCTCTTTGCACATTAGTCATGCCTTCCACCGCGTTGCATAACGACACTTCTAAAAATTGCCTCGCCCAGCTCCGTGTCGGGTCTAATACGCGGTGCTTGAGATGCCCGGCGCTCCGCCGAGGGTTTTCCGCAGCGGACAGGCGGCTCCGGCGGTCGGAGGAGCTCGCTGCGGGGGGAGAAGGCAGGACGGGAGGTCTCGGGCTGCTCTCGCGCCCCTCAAACCCCAAAGCCTGGCTGCGAGAGGCGGGTCGGGAGAGCCGGGGTTTAGCGCCTGGCTCGTCCCCAGATGCAGCGAGTGACCTTGGATAAATCATTTCTGATTCGGAGACCGCGGAAATCATCAAGGACGACCTTCCGCAGCGCCCGGAGCGGGGCAATCTCCGCCGCCGCCTTGCGCTTCGAGCCTGGGAGCCTGCTCGGAAGCGGCGTCCCGCAGACTCCGTTGCCGGAGGAAGGGCAGCGATCGCTGCAGAGCACGGCGGGATGCCGAGGACGGAGCAGAGGGCCGGGCCGGCCGTGGCCCCCGGGGTCCTCTCGCTGCGGAGACGCGAGACGCTTCCCGGGTTTATGGCACGACTCGCGACTGCATCGAGATACCAAAACCACGCGGTTCATGAAGGTGCTTTGATAGAAATTTGATGGGTGCAGCTACGCAAGGGATGCACAGCCCGGGAACCGGGAGAGGACATCCCCACAGATATAGGGACAACGGGGGACCCAGCTCGCCCTTAAATCACCACCCGACACCACGCACATCTGCAGTGCCAGCACCGCGTCAGCCCAGCGCTCAAACCCCACCGCCGAACTGCCAAGAACCCGCTCGCAGCACCGGGCCGAGCTTTTCTCCTCTTTCCTTATTCCTTCCTTTGACTTAACGATCTGCCGACAAGCCTGAGAAAGCAGAGAGGAAGGAAAGAGGAAAAGAGGGAGGAAAGGCAAGGGTTTTCCAGGCTCTGCCTGGGGTAGGACTTGGCGGGGGGGCTTGCTTTCTTCCCAAATCAAGGGAGATGTTTTGACTGGCTCCTCCTGGCAGCTTGTTAAACTCGGTGGGGTTGGAAAAAATAAAATAAACCAGCCAAAGCATCTAACGCTTCCTCCTTGCGTAGCATCCTTCACACCCGGGCCACAATGAGTTTTCCTGCAGGAGCTTCCCGGCGTTAACCCTTTTCTACACGAAGGGAAACTGAGGCACGGGAAGGGGCGGCTGGGACGAGCTGCGTGACCACGGGCTCTGCCAAAATTCAGCCTCGCGCTCAAAGGACCCTCGCTTCAAATAATCCCACAAGCACCTGCTGGGAGGCTCTCCAGGCTTTTCTTCCACGCCCGGGACTAGGATCACTCCGGGTCTCCAGCTGGTAGCTCCCAGGCTCCAGCCACGCCGAGACAGACTGCCTCGGAGCAAGGAAAAAGGCCAAGAGCACAACGGGATCAGACTCGGTGCTGGGGCAGCAGGTATCAAACCACCCGGTTTTCAGCGGTCGGCAAGCCAGACCCCTTTGGGGAGGCAGGTCTGGGGCGCCCAAGCTAGAAACGAGCCAGAAACGAGGGCAAAAACGGATTTGTTCTCGTTCAGAGCAAGGACATCCGAGATCGCTCAAGATGACTCCAAAAAAAACCCACACGTGATCAACCACCACAACGCAACCGAGAACTTGGCACTCAAACCTTCTCCTCACCGGACGGGAGAGGAGCCTCGTTCAAAGCCGGCTCAGGCTCCCATCCCCACGGGACACGTGGCTGTTTTGGGGAAGGGGATGCTCTGCCCCACCAGCCCTCCCGCCCCAGCTCCATCTCACAAGATGTCTCAGATTTTGCATTTTCCCCACCAACCACTTGGAAAGACCCAGCTTTCCCTCCCCACCGTGTTCCAGCTCTTTGTAGGAACATCCACACGTTTTGCTCATCCCGGCTGGGCTCCATCACCTACACGCTCCCCCCACCCAACCCAAGTGTCCACCAACCTCCACCAAGACCTCGGGGCCCATTTTCAAGGCTGCGGGAGCCACGTTCAGCCCTGGGACCATCCCCAAGGTCGGACGGACATAGGGAAGACGCACATGGGGAAGGATCAAGGGCAACTTCGACAGCGAAAAAGCACAAAGAAAAGAGGGGAACTGCTGCTGGACAAGGAAGAGAGATTTATTCATCTGCTGCCTCCAGAAAGTTGAGGCTGTTAAAAAAAAAAGACCTAAAATGATAGGAACTCAGCCATTTCAGACAAGGTATTATTTCGTCAGCCAACGCGTCCTTCTTTACATTTCCTCCACCCTTTGCCCAAGAGCAGGCGGCCCAGGGGAAGGAGGGTCCACACCGTAGGGGATCGCATGCCCTCGCCCCATTTTATTGAAGACTAATAAGGTTTCAAGGCAGGGAAGAAAAACATCAAGCGGAAACAGCTCCCAGGGACTGTCCCAAACACACGGACACGAGAAGACACAATCGTTCGACGGAGACGTCACAGGTCGCCTGCAAACCAGGCGGGGGGAGCACGGAGGCGGCTGGAGAAGGTCGGAGCCCGCTTCTCGGCGACGGAGCGGTCCCGGCTCGGGTCTCCTCTCCCGGCGAACCGCTAGCCAAACACCAAGGGGCGGCGCGGAGACACGGCGTCACGGGGTCGGGGGGGGACAGGGAGCGACACGACACAGCGGGATCCGGACGGCGTTTAGAGGATGGAGGGGACGGGAGAGCAGGGGCGCCTCAGCGGACAGGGAGAGCTGTAGCGCGACACGAGGGGGGCCAAGGCCACCGCGGATCCTGCCACACCATCTATGCTGCTTAGGCTCCGGGATTTTCCATAGCCTTTGTGAAGAAAAGGGACAGAGGTGAGGTTAGAGCGGAGCAGCCCTCCTTCCCCAGGGGACGGCGGCGAGGACGCCCCTGCAAGCAGAGAGGCCCCGGCGGGAGCATCGCTGAGAGCAGGCAGCAGACCCCCACGCCTGCATCCAGCCCCCTAAAAATTCAGAAAACACCTTTCTGGCCCCACTTGAGGGTGGTCAAGCTGCTCAAGATGCAGCTGGCATCCAGATGTTCCCTGCTCTGCCCTTGACTCTGGCCAGCCAAATCCAGGCCTTGGGAGCAGAGAAAATAAATCAGTGCACCCCACTCGGCTCAGGGCTTTCCCTGCACCAGGAGCCGGCTCGAGAGGTCCCGCCTCCACCTCCTCCCCGCTCTCCCGTCCCTTCCTAAAGGCAGCGTCCACCGAGCGCGCATTTAGCAAGCAGCACTCGGCGGCAAAGCCGCACTGCTGGGCTCAGTCGCCGATCGAGGCCGGGGAGCGACGCCGCGGGGCTCCCGTCGCCTGCCGACGCCGGCCGGCTCCTCCGATGCCGGGAGCCCGAGTCGCTCACGTGTCGGTCCTAGGGGGTTCGGGTTTTGTTCTGCAAATCGCTTTGAATGAGGAATGAGCCTGGGGAGTTTGTGGGCTGAAGCAAACGGAGAAAGAAGCAGAATTCAAGCAAATACGTAATTTGCAATGAATTATTCCCTCGGCTCCGGTTTTTAAGCGCGCTGTAGTAGCAAGCTGCTGCTGACACCTTTCTGTACAGGGAGGAGCAGGTAGACATGCTCATTTTCCATGAGAAATTAAAGAAATAGAAGTGTTTGTGCTTTAGTTTGAATGAGGAAACCCTTCAGACTCCCACAAAGAGTCATTGCTTAAGCTTTAATTGAGAAGTGCCAACCGGAGCAAGTGTCACAGTCATTTTTCCTTCTAGGAAAGGAATCAGGTATTTGCACGGAGAACTGGGCTTTTTTGGTCCAATCTGCAAAATCAGCAGTCCCATTTAAAGACGTTTCCAGTGTCCCGTGAGACCTGCTCTCCAGATCCCTGCCAAAACGAAGCGTGCTCCTGCCCCGGCAAGCCGAACGGCCCGGCGACATGCACCGCTCGTCCGCAGCCCGGCAGGCGACACATCACTTGCAAGAGCGACGCAAACCCAGGGCAAGCGGAAAACCACAACGCGTTGGCCTTTCCCGCGGCGTTGGGAAGGGCCAGCGCGCGAGCGCGAGCATGCGAGGAGGGAGAGAAGGGGACAGGCTCCCTGACAGCAGAAAAACAAGGTGATGGATGGCCCGTTCGATGGTGCCAAGCTCCGAAACAATCCCGCGGCCTCTGGGAAGTCTCCAGATTCTCCTTTGACGCAAAGGCACCGAGCCGGGGCTGCCGGCGCTGGCTCGGGGCAGGCCCCCCGTCCTGCTCGGGTCGGGGCTGGCCGCTCGCGCCAAAACAATCGCAGGGTTGAAAAGTCAGCAGAAAGCGGGAGGCCGAGCCAGCGTGCATCGAAGCCATGTTTCACCCGTGCAAGACGAGGGTGGGTGGGGAGGATGCCGAGACGCAAGCGCAGCCCTGAAAAGCTTTAAACCTAATTTTATCCACTTTCTATACTTATTTCTTCAACATTTCCTAACCACAGCACCCAACCAGGCAGGCACGGAGGGTTTTCTGCCTCTTTCCATAACTGAGATCCCTACAAGGGGAAGCATCTCCTCCAGCAAAGCTTCTCCCAGCCCTAAAGCAGAGAAAGGGAAGGAGAAGAGAGGGCCAGTTGCCTAAACCTGTTGCTGACTTCAGCAAGGCTTTTCCATTGCTCGCAGCAGAAGCAAGAGCAGAATCAGGCCCCAAACAGAAGAGCAATTTCCTTATTTGCTTTTTGGCATGAAGCCACCGGTCTAAATCCACACAGCAAGCAGGCAAAGGAAGCTAGCGCAGCCCTGAGCCGCAGGCTCGGGAGGCTGGAGCACCCGTGCAGGGGTTCCTCGTCGCAAGCCGGGGATATTTTCCACGCTCGGCAGCACAAGCGATGCCCCTGCCCCAAACAGCCATGCTAATGATGGCATCAGGTTCTTCACTCTGCAAACGCTGCTCTTTTCCCCGGGGCTCAGAGGATCTCCGAGCGGCTCACGCGTTTCCCTGCCCGTTGCACACCCTGAGCATCGCGCGTGGGAAGCGTTCGTGTCTGGTTGCAACCGGCCCCCAAAAGCCTGAGGTTAATTACGGATCCAACACCCAGATGACATCGGTTTGGCCGAGAGTCATTAAGGGGCTTGCGGGAAGCCACCTTGTCAACGCAAGGCCCTGCTGATGTGGCTGGATCCTTTCTAACGATGATCTTTGCCCTCTTGCAGAGATGACTCAATAAAAACAGGGCAGGAGGATGAATAGAAACAGTGACAAAATCGTGCTGCCAGTTTTGATTAAGCCTTTAAGCATCACTCCATGGGACAGCACTTCATAAGGATGTTTGATAGCTCCAGCACCCCCTGAAACAGGGCTCCAAGGGCAAACAGCACCTGCCCAAAGACCAACACTTGATTTTCCCCACCAGTTCATTCCCAAGCTCACTGGCACATCTGGGAACAAGCTTGGGAAGATGCACAGCTCTGCTCCCTTGGCCGTGAAGGTGACAGTGGCTCTCTGCGAGGCCGGTGGAAGAGCCACACGCCAAGCGCGGCACCCGACTGCCACCGAGGAGCAAGGCTGCATGGCACCAGCAGCCTGAGCTATGCTAATTGCCACTGGTGCAGCTCGTTAGCGCGGCCGGTATCCCAGCAACTCACATAGGTGCTAACTGAGGTCACCAGGATTGGTTTAAAAATGGGTTTGTTGCCAAGGAGCCGGGTGGAAGCATCTTATAAACAGAGTGGCAGGGCAGCGTGCACCTCCCAGGGCTCTTCCCCCCGGGCCCCGGCAGCCGGGCAATGCCGGGGAGCCACGTCAGCCACGTGCAAATACTGGCGGCACACGAGCGCACGTGCCTGCTTGCAGGGACACGCACGTTTTGAGTCAGCAGCAGATGGGTAACGCAGGCAGGGAACTCGTGTGCTTGTTTACAGCGGCAGCCCAGCACTCGTGCGCAGGTTACACGCTCACACGCGTGCCAACGCGGATGTGTCCCTGCTCCCCCCCGTTCATGCAAGCGAGCGGAGCGTGCTGCTGGCATACCGGCACAGGGTCCCCCGCGACCACGCGCGCTGCTCAGCCCACGTGCTACTCCTCTCCCGCACTAATAGCAAGCAACGGAGTAAAATGAGCCGCACGACGTGCTGGGCTTTGGAAACCAAACCAAAAACTGCTGATGGACACTGCTTTGCGATGCCAGTGTGTTGTCAAAGGCAGGTGCTGGAGTCCCTGACCTGCTGCAGAGATCCAACACTAAGAAATTCCCTTCCATTTAACCTGTTTCCTCACTGCTCCCCTTGAAAGATCACTCCGGTTTCAGTCAGTCTCTTGCTTTTCCCAGGCCCTCTTAACCAACCTAGCCTGGCGCTGGCAAGGTGACCCGTCCTTGCTCCCCGTCCCTGCAGCCCCCAGACCCATCCAAGCAGAGGGCAGATGCTCACATGCCACGACAGACCCATGTCAGCCTGTGCTGGCCACCAGCCAGAGACACTTTGGGGAATTTCTGAGCGAGACCCCAGGCCTGGAGGGAGATGAAAGGTTGGAAGCAGTCCCCGACAGCAGATGGGCAAGGTTGTACCACTACAAGCAGCAACAGGGACAAGCAGCACATGACAGGCTTCACTGCAGACCAGCACGGTCCTCTCCAGAACTCAGAGGACCACGAGAGCTCCCAAGTCCAAGGGGCTGCAGGCAAGGGTAGCTCTTCTTTTGGAGCTGCCCCAAAGAAACCAACCTCTGGAATCAGGCTCAAACCACGGCTGATGCCAAGATCTGCAACATATTCCAAGCAGCCCCATCTCCTGATTTCCACAGCTTGTACAGACACCCGTACCTGTCCCAGGATCTGACAGATGGCCATCAGCAAAGCGGGCTCAGAACCAAGCTCATCTCAATTTGCAGAGCTGCCAACATCCCAGTACCAGAACAAACAGCCTCAGCAGGAGATAAATCAGGAGCTCGGGGAGAGGTGCCTCTGCAGCTCCCAATGGCTTTCAACAAGAGCGGAAGATGCTGCTTTGCCCCTCTGATCAGAGGCTCCTTAACCCCACAGCGAACCTCGACCACGCAGGAGCATTTCACCAGAGAAGACATCAGCCTTGACCTCCTGGGGCAGCATCCCACCTGTCACCAGCAGCCTGAGCAGGACACAGGAACAGAGGCTTTCTCTTCCCAAAAGGTCTCACCCATCACTCAGGACCTCTGAACACCAAACCCACTCTTCCCCAGGCACAGGAGCCTTTCAGCAAGGTGAGGACGAGGGACCCATGTACACATCTATTTTTAGCTGTATAAAACACTGACATTTGCAGCAAGGACACTGGAGTGAACCAAGAGAGATCATCAAAGTGCCCTTTCAAATATCTGTTGCTGTCGCCATGAAAGGAAAAAAGAAAAAAACTGGCCTCCTGCAACCAAGCAATATCATTTGGGAGCAGGACTGGATCCTCATTTGTTTGAGCTACTCTACTTCGCTTGACTTCAGTTGGCCAAGCTAAAATTCAGCTAAAGAGATGCCTGGGTTGATGTCTTGTAGAGAAGATAAATGCTGGCTTTTGTCCCTCTGTCCCATCCTTTCTGGCTCAGCATCCCCCCAGGCCTGGGGCAGGATGAGGGCCAGCTGTAGGCACAGGACCCACTCACCTCTTCTCATTTGTCTGTGTTAACAAAAGACACCAATTCACAGAAAAAGTCCTTTTTGGTAAAAAAAAGAGAGGGATTTCAAGCAAACATTTGTATAATCCCCTTCTGCCTGAGTAGATGATGAGCTAGGCTTTTTTCCTTCTCTCTCCCCCCCTCCACTTTTCAGGAGAAAAGGGACAAGGCTGGGCAGCAACACCAAAGGAAACCCTTCATTTTCCAGGATGACGCAACCAATTTGGTTCTACTAATGTAATAAATGTGATTGCCTCCAAATGTCTCCCAGGGGCCATAAGAGAGCCTGGTCCTGGACAGCCTGGGACAAGCTGGACTGCCTCACAAAGGAAAGCGGGCTACTCCCTGCAGTATAAATACTTCCAGGAATGTGGGATGAATCCAGCACCAGGGCTGGATGCTGCAGACCCAAAGCCAAGGTCCTCCTGTCCCAGCCTGTCTAGCCTTTACCATCCCAAGCGATTAAAACGCAACAGACTCCAAGGACCTGTGAAGCACCGACACCACAAGCTAACAGACTCTGGCCTGCAGCTCAGGGACACAACGTCCTCTTTCCTAATGTCTGGTCCCAAGTCGTGCACACTGATCCTGGTGAGTAACCAGGGATTAGATGGTACAACAGAGGCAGAGACAGGTCAGCTCTTCAGCTATATTATCCCACACCACCCCGGATACACAGGTGAGTAAGAAAGAGCTGGAGAACCAAGCCAGGTCCTAAGGCTTAACCTTGGCAATCAGAGATGCAGCTGGTAGGCTCTGGATTCACCCTCCCAGGGCCAGGCTGGGGTGCTGGGGACAAACACCAGGCATGCGCACTGCTGGAGCAGAGAAGGGCTGAAGGACAGTGCACAGGGACCTGTTGTTTTGTCACAGGAAGAGGAGCTGCTCGTCTTCCTCACTGGTCTCCCCCAACACTTTCCATAGAAAACCTTGAAACTTCAGGCTTAGCAAAACTCACTTCCCAAACCCTGGGACGACAGCCTTTCCGGCAGCCCAGTGCTTTCACCAAGGCAGCGCTTGGCACACTGCTGTTTCCCAGTAAAGGGCTTGAACCCACCAAAAGTCATCACAGCAGAAAAGGAAAAGCCCCAGCCTTCTTTCCCCTAATGAAACCTTTCAGCCAACTTTACTCACAACCTCACTGCCTCCCCAGCAAAGCTCTCCCCTTCACACCAGCCTGAGGTGGCTGGATGAGGACCGGGGAGAAGAGCTGGAGGGATGACAGGAGCCAGAGCACTGGTGAGCAAAGGGACAGGCTTGTCCCCAGAGGCAGCAGTGTGGCCAGCATGGGGTCACAGCTCCCAAATGGTGGCAGCCAGGAGAGAAGGTCTTGGCAAGAGGAGGGGGAAAAAAACAAAAAGGGCAAATATAGCACAGAGAGACATGGTGGACGGAGATGAAGACAATGGAGAGGCAGGAAGACAGGTATATTCGGGGGCAGCTGGAGATGGGGGGAGCAGAAGACAGCCAGGCAGATGGAGATGAACCGTGGTCTCAGATGTAATAAATCCATACCCAGACATGCTGGTCAAATCCTTCGCTAGCATCGCAAAGCAGTGGCTGAGCCTGAAGGGAGTCAAACCCCAGGGCCACTGGGCACCTTAAGGGCCAGCCCGTGGCATTCACAGCCACCAGCTGTCCTTGCATAAGCACAAGGGGTTTGACCCCAGCAGAGCAACACGAGTACAGGCAGGGCTTAGAGCATCCTCTCCCCCAGGGCATCAGCCTCACTCCTCCGTCCTCACCTTCCCCAGCCCATGGGCTGGCTCTGGCCAGCAAACACCTCCGGCCTCCCCCATACCTTTCTGGATGCCTCCGTCTGCTGCGCAGGAGAAGTCACCTGTGGCCAGCAGGAAGCACGTGGAAGATTTCTTGTTCTTATCTCTCGTGCTGGAGCGCCGCATGGGCCGCTTCTCTTCATCGGACGGCGACAGTGGCTGTTCCTCATCTGACAGCACCACATTGGCTTCACCATTCTGCTTAGAGTCTGCAAGAAGATGGCAGAGACCCATCAGCAGTCAATAACCCACAGGACAAGCTGCTCCCAAGATTCAGGGGTGGCCAGAAGGGTTTGTTTAGACCACGCAAGGAAGCAGAGGACCAGATTGCAGATGGCCCAGAAAAACACCCAAGGATTCAGGCACTGATCCCAGCCTGGACATGATAACTTACAGTGTCTGGGGAAGCAGGACCATGCCAGATTTTAATCCTAAGCAGCAAACAGCAATTCTTCTTCCTGCTGAGAGTTATATACCCTGTGTGGAGCCAAGCAGGACTGGCAAGGGGAAGAAACACCCCTGGTCTTTGAGACCCACCTGCCCACCCACTCAATTGGTGAGAATTAGCTCTCCAAAATTCACACCAGCTGAGGAAATCTGGGCTGCCCACTATGGTGGTGAAGTGCTAATTTATGTCATCTGAAGCTGCAACTCATTAGCTGAGAGGATGTTATGCCAGGTGAGGATGTGGTCCCTTGGACTGAGCTCCTGGATCAATGCTGGGGTGAAGAGTCTGGGCTGACCTGCTGCCTGCAGAGTGGGGTTGCTCCTCGGGCAGATGGGCTGCGTGAGCACATAGGAAAGGGAGTTTTATGAGGTGGAAACACCCATCTGGGGCATTCAGACCTCCCTATGTCAAACAGGGTGAATGAGCATCACTGTTAGACGCTCGTGGCCAGCTGTCCCACTGCTGCGGTTCAGGGTAGACCTCAGTGAACGCAGCGTCGGTGCTGGACGCTGGGCTACGGCAGCCCCGACTCCTTGTTTATTTGCTGCGAAGCCGGCTCCTCTCCTAGATGTGCCGCAAGCACAGTCCCAAGACATCGGCCCTCTCGCTGGCGAGCAGGCTGAGCCTGCCCCGTCCTCGTGCCCTGCTGCCAACGCTGCCAAGCACGTTGGTGCCAACAAGCTTGGCAGCTGGTCAACAGGTACCAGCCCACCAGGACTGGGACATTCACCCATGCAGCTCATTTCACCCTGGGCACCGTTGGCCCTCTGCGACACCCGTTGCTGCTGCCCGTTGAAAGTCGCTCGGAAAGGCAGATGGGTTTGAAGCAGGGACCTGGAGGTGCCTTTGGCAGCAAACCCAGCTGACGAGGGCAAGCAGCCTCCGGGCCAAGCAGCGATACCATGGCAGGGCTCCCGCGCTCCCCAGGAGCTCAGCCCAACCAGCGCTGCCCACCAAAGACTGCCCATGGCTGGACGCTCCAAAGCCAGGGACATGCCCTCTCCAGCCACATAAACACCGACCACAACCTGAAAAAAAAGACTAGCCAACCCAGAATTTTCAGCTCATTGCGGTGAGGCCAAATAATGAATGTACAGAGGCTAATTTTGCTCCTGCCTGAGCACAGGATTTGGACCAGCGTTGGCCTTGCCATGCAGAGATGCTCAATTTACTAGAAGACAAATGTGGAGGTGGAGGTCAGACCCCAGGGAGGATCCAGGAGGAGTACTCCTGATTTATGGTGGGAGGAAGCAAAAAACAAAATCTATTCCAAGCGCATTACCAGGCTAAGATGGGAATTGGACCAATGTCTTACCTCCGTCAGGATAAGGAAGATGTAGATTCGTTAGGGATACCCTAAATTATACCAAGGTGACTTCATCTATACCATTAAGAGAACAGAATATGGCCCTTCTCCAGGGGTTCTGCCCCCCTCAGAGGGGGGATCTTGATCTACAGCGTCCTGGTCTACCCATACAGCACACACTGACCAGGGCTCCAGCATTCTCTACACCAAGATCTCACCTCCAGGGGAGCGAGGGGCCGCATCCTGCGGCAGGACCAGTCCCCAGGGCCTCTGCAGCACCAGGCTGATAGGACAGCGGGGACAACAAACGCTCCCCTGGGGGCTCCCAGAAGTCTCCCCTTCCCTTGGCCCAACCCCGGGGCTTTGGGGTCTCACCTGACCGCTTCCGCTCAGCTGCCCCCTCCTCTACTGCCAGGGGACAAGTGTCGCTCTGCGTGCTGTTGCGGGGAGAGTTTTCCTCCGATTTGCAGTAGGTAGGGGAGTCCAGCGGGGCCGGACGGGGTATATGCTTTTTCTTCTTCTTTGGCAGCTTCTGCTTGGCCATGGCCAGCGAATAATACATCCCAAAGTTATTGACAATGACAGGCACGGGCATGGCAATGGTGAGCACCCCGGCCAACGCGCAGAGAGCCCCCACCACCATGCCTGACCAGGTCTTGGGGTACATGTCGCCGTAGCCCAGGGTTGTCATCGTGACCACGGCCCACCAGAACCCGATGGGGATGTTCTTAAAGTGAGTGTGGTCACTCCCACGCGGGTCAGATGTCTTGGCTCCGATCCGCTCGGCATAGTAGATCATGGTGGCAAAAATCAAGACCCCCAAAGCCAGGAAGATGATGAGGAGCAGGAATTCATTGGTGCTGGCCCGGAGCGTGTGGCCCAGCACCCGAAGGCCCACAAAATGCCGTGTCAGCTTGAAGATCCGGAGGATCCGGACGAAACGGACCACCCGCAGGAAGCCTAGCACGTCCCGAGCAGCTTTGGAGGACAGGCCGCTAAGACCTACCTCCAGGTAGAAGGGCAAGATGGCCACAAAGTCAATGATGTTGAGGAGGTTTTTGATGAAGAGAAGCTTATCTGGACAGCAGATGATGCGAACCAGGAACTCGAGGGTGAACCACAGGACGCAGACACCTTCGATGTAGGTGAGGATGGGCTCCGTCTCCACTTTGTGCGTCAGCAGAATCGTCGTGGTGTTGCCAACCACGAGGGTCTCCGTCACGTTGACATCGATGTTGAAGGCCTCGTGCGTCTCCAGGCAGAAGGTTGTGATCGAGACCAGGATGAAAAACAGCGAGGCAAAAGCAACTACCTGCAAAGCAGAAATTACCTGGGCCATTAGCTGAACCTCCTGGGGAGCACACAGAAAGATCGTGGTCAACCTTTGGGGAGGATGGCAATTTTATGAACCACCATGATGCCTGAGACACACTTCGAGTGTCACCTGCGTTTGGCACATCTCTTCTAATCCCCTCCTAGGGATGGGAGAAATCCTCATTTGACACAAATGAGCACAACAGGCTCACAACGCCTGGTGAGCTATGCTGCTCCCACCCAACCAGTCCCTCCTTGCCCAGGCCCAAGGATCATGGACAGGAAAGGTTCCCTGGACCTGTCCCAGGAGTTAACAGCAAACTTCAGTGTGTGGGGATGTCACTCCAGGACCTTTCTCCAAGTGTTCGACAGGTGTGGGGGAAGGTGTGCTGAGCTCCAGCCATGGCTGGAGCTGTGATGGAGAGGACAGTGATGGCGATGAAGGGAGACTTGTGAAGCCTCCATTGGGAATGACACAAAAAGGCAGCTTTGAGAGGACCTGCTCAAAGAGCTTTCCCCCATATTCACCCAAAAGCCCCCCACATCAGAGGTCTGCACCATTCACAGCCGCGGCGTTTGGGCTCCTGGTTCGCCCCGGATGCGAACGAACGAATGAGGAGGAACCGACAGAACGAGGTGGAAATCAAAGGCTGTGTCAGAAGAAGCAGTTTGGTGCCGTCCCCCCCCCCAATCAATCACACTCAGGCCTCCTTCCTGGCAGGATGAGCTCATGATGAGTCCATTATCTGAGCATCTGTTTCCAAGAGCACCCGAAAAAAGCCTCCGAGCAGAAAAGCCCTCCTTCTACTTTCCTTTAGGACCAAAGCATAGGCAGGCTGGGCTTCCTGGGAGCGGAGGGTGCTACAGCACCCGCTGCTGCAAAAGCACCCTGCCTGCTGCCACTGCCGGTGTGGCAAAGCCTCCACGGAGAGCAGGATGCGACCCGCCTGCTCTCGGCGTGTTCTGGCCAAGACAGACCGGCTCATTTTGTCGTCAAACCCACTCGCCTGGCTTTGTTCAGCAGGCAGCCGCACCGCAAGCTTGCTCGAAATTACAGCCAGGGTCCTTGGCTGGAGTGAATCAGCAGCGGAGACAGCCTGAGTCACGCTGGAGAAAAACCTGGCCCTAGACACCAGCATTAACATGCTGGGGACGGTCAGGAGGCCTGGGCCTCCCACGAGCATCTGCACAGGGGTCCCCAAGGACAAACCCGCTCCCGGCACAGCGCAGATCCAGCACAGAAAGCATCAGCCCTCTAGAAGTTAGGTGTGAGGTTTAAGCCAGACTCTTCCGCTAATCGAAGGAGAAATCTCTTGAAGACAATCATCCCCCGTCACGTTAGACACCCACCACAGATGGGCCGAGGTGCTTCATACCCCTCCAACCAGACCATCCTGGACCGCGATGTGGCTCTGCTGGAGGTAGCTCACAGGCACGCCGCAGCCTGCCCTCGCTGCCCAACCTTGCCCTCAGCGACCTCGGCACAACTAGGAGAGCGAATCCAAAAAAGCCAAAGCGGGATTTTAAAGCAAGGCCGTTGTCACTGGACAAGTGTGTCTACACAGTGATGGCACAGCCAAAATAACGAGCCAAATAACATAGCCAAAATAATGAGTTCAGAGTAACATTCCTGAGTTTCCGCATACGAATAATCTCAGAAAAACTTTCCAATTAAAAACTCAGATTCAAAGCAAAGTAGGAAGAAAAAAATTACCAAGGAAGATAGTGAGACCCTGACGCTGCTCTCTAGAAGGACCAAAACACCCAGGCAATGAAACAGCCCTGCTGTGTGAACCGCATAGGTGAGATCTGATTTAGCCCCAGGAGCAGAACCAGCCTCTAAAAATAGGAGAGTCAAATCCACAGCTGGTGCGAACTAACCTCCTCCTCCGAAGTCGAGCGCGCTGCTCCCGTTCTGCGTCAGCGGAAGGGCTGACCTGAGATCTCTCAGCTCAGCTCTGGCCTCTGTCTAGCTCCCAGCTAAATTTTTTTTCCGAAGGTGTCTTCAAGTATACATGTCTCTGCATAAACACACATGCAGCCTGGTGTTGAAGGGGAACTGGCACCGGGTGTTTGCTCTGCAGAAGACACCCAGACAGCAAAATATCACCCTGTAAGATCAAAGTTTCGGGCTGATCCTTTTACAGAGGTTTCTGGGAATGCCGTGCCTGCTTCCCGTTGCCTCTCGTGGGACAGGCACATTTGGTGGTGGCACAGACACGAACACCCATCTTCTTCTGGAGCCAAAGAGCAGAGCACTGGGAGAGGTCTCCACCACTTCTTTTGGCACAGAAGAAGGCCTCAGCACCGGGAACCCAGCAGCTACCAGCACAGCACCGAAAGTCCCGCCAAACAAGTCCTACAGAACCTGCCAATGATCTGCACAGTCTGCACGCAACAGCTTGGGATGGCTGCTCCCCAAAATATCATGACCCCCACACATCACTAGCCTGGAAGTCCCCAAAGAAGTGAGGTCAGGACCCCAGAAGTAGGGTTGAGAAGGGGAAAACTGAGGAACCCCAGCTGAGCAGAGCTTGGAAGTAAACCTAAAACCCCCCTGGTGCGCTCCAGTCGCAGCCAGCGCGGAGCTGAGATCCCCCCGAGCAGCTTCCCACGGGGAGCAACAGATTGTCACACTCCAGCTGGGACCACAGATACGCTAGGGACCAAATTTTCGTGGTTCCTCTGAGACCGGACTAGGAGCAATAATCCCATGGGCATCGATGCTACACGGGCACGACAAGGAAGACATTAAATACTTGGGGGAATTTCTAACCACACGCTCACCCGGTTGGTGTCTCCGGGGATGCCAAAAGAGAGAAATACTGCAAGAAGGGTCCTTGCTCCCATACTCCCAAGCCGCCCCGCGTAGCCTGGTTTATTCTGGATTTCTTCCCGAGCGCCTGACTCGCTGCCAGGGGAGGCCTCCAGGTTAGAGCCATTATTTGTTACCTCCGCTGCTGTCACGTGAACCTCTGTCACCCCCCAATTCCAAGCCTTTATTTATTACCCAGCGGTGCCTTCAGCTTTCACCAGCCCGGCCAGGCTATAGATGGAGAAACCAGGTCCCGAGCGGATGCACAGCCCTGGGGACCACCGGAGGTGGACGGCACCACCCCTTTGCTTTCCCTTCGAAAGGAGAAGGAGAAATGGGGCATTATTAAAAATCCCTCTTTGGGCCCCCCTCAAATCCCTGGGAGCTCCTTGAAATCACTGCAATTTCAACCGCCTGCAGAGACGGTCACAGGTCCGTGACCTCCACGGCGTCCTAGCCCTGGACGGTGATGCAGAACCAGTGACCGTTCCCCACAGCAGCTGGGTGCTCTGGGCAGGTCACCGTCCCTGACGGGCTGATCTCGGGTCGGTCGCGTGATTTCTAGCAAAGCTTTCCCTGCCTGTGCCTCAGTTTCCCCTTCTGCCAAAGCATTTATCCTAAGCAATTGCAAAAATGCACCAATATCTTAGCCTGGAGCATATCACCCAGACGAGCCCGTGAACATTAGCACTGGAGGGACTGGAAGGCAAACGTCCCCGTGCCGGTGCTCAGTTGAGCCCTTGTGTTAGGGAGGTAGGAAGGAAGCAGGAAGCTCCTGGTGCAGACTGGTCCCGCTCCAACCCTCGCTCTCGTTTCCCAGTCAGGCCTCACATCCCAGCCATTTCTGCTGCCTCCGACCTGCTCCTGCCGCTTCCGTTGGGCGAACGCCTTCCCCCGAGCAGCTCGGTGCAAAGCAGACCCAAAGAACAACGGGAAAAATCCCAGCCGAATGATTCGGCTTGTTTTCTCGATTCGGAGCTTTGCAACGCTCGGAGCATCGCTCAGAGGCAAAGAGCCCTCAGAGGCAGGCGCGGGCTTGGCTCCTCTCCCCGAAACGAGTGAAGCTGCTGCTGCCCCGCCATCCTCCCCGTGTGCGTGTCGGGGGGCGGGGGGGCTCCCTACGTTAGCTGCAGAGACACCTCCGTGGCAAACCGACCCCCTGCCCCGCGCGCTGCGGGTGGGTGTGAAACGCCTGCCGGATTTTTTATTATTGATGCTTTTTGCAGCGCTAAATGCGTCCAGGATTCATTTAGACCCCAAATACGTGTGTGTGCGTGTGGCAGATTTATAAACTGGGCATGACAGGGGGGATACGCGCGGAGAGGACCGGGGGGACGCGGAGCGGCGTGGGTGGGTGCTTGGGGGGGGTCGGCGGGCAGAGCTTTGGGGATGATCTCGAGAGGAGCCGGGCGTGCAAAATAGTGCATGGGCCAGACTGGGAGCCTAAAGATAGGCCTGGCTACGTGGGATATGTCACGGCAGGTTTGAGGCTGTGGGTAGGGGAGGTCTGCAAGGGGGGCTGAAGTGCACGGGGGGGTCACGGGCATTTGCTAGCGAGTGCCCACGTTTGCGTGCGTGTTCATGGCATACGTGAGTCCCCAAGGCGTGCGTAGATGAAGAGCGGGAGGGGTGTGTGTGTGTGTGTATGTGTGTGTGTGTGTGTGTGTGTGTGCGCGCGCTAGTCGTGGCTGCGAACCCGCGCTCGCACGTGCTGACGGGGACCGTATGTCGCGTGGGGGCTGCCACCGACGCGACGACCTTGCCCGCGGATGGAGGACGGTGCATCTTTGGGGGCCGCTTACGGTGCAGGAGAAGGGGTGCGAGTGCCTGAGGGACAAACTTCAGGATCTCATCTGCTTCAGGACCTGATCTAAGACTTTCCCCCCGGCGCGGGGGTGTTGGGGGGCTGTGATTTGTGCCCAGCTCGGCGGGACGACACGGCGTGCCAGCAAGCGAAGGCGCGCGTGTGCTCGCGCTCCAGCCCTGTCCTCCCTGCTGCAAGCCTCTGACATTAAACATTGTTTTCGGCGTGTAGATACACAGAACCTAGCAAGAGGAAACTAAATAATCCAGCCTGTCCTAGAGCGTCCTGAAACTCTGCCAGGGCTCAGCCCTGCCAAGGACTCTCCCTGACGATCCTCATCTCCACCGGCTCGGACGTGATAGACGGGGACGCGCACGGGGCAGGGCCCGGGGGCGCGAGGGGGGCAGGTGGCTGGGCTTGGACGCGAGGGTTGTCCCACGTGGGTTGCTTGGGAGGGGAAGGGAAGATGAAGGATGAGATACTTCCCATAGGATGGGAGATGGCCAATGGGTCTCGTGGCAGGAGTGGGATGGATTCGGGGAGGCTCATATAACCCAACGGGAGAGTCTACCACAACCCATGGGGATGGGGAGGTGAAGACGAAACCCAAACACGTGCCCCGTTCCCACCTCCCCACCGACGCGTCTCGGGTGCTTACCCTTGCTGCCTTGGATGAGTAGGGATCCTCAAAGAGCGCCCACATCTTGGGCTGCCAATTCCGACAGCATCCACCCCCTCCGGCAGCCCCGGCAGCCCCCGGCGGCCTATCATCCATGCCCAGGCGTTGCAGGGCCATCTCCCTACCCCCTTCGTCTTCGGGCTCCTCTCCACCGGCCCCTCCACCGGGCTCGGGACTCTCAAAGATGTCCAGGGCCTCTTCGGCATCGCGGTGTTGGCGGTAGGTCATCCAGCAGCAGGGCTCCACGTCGGTCTCGTCGATGCCCCAGTAGGTCAGCTCCTCCTCGAAGAGGGGCCCGCAGATGTCTGCGGGGCAGTGCAGCTTGCCCGTGCGGTAGTAGTTGAGCACGTAGGAGAAGATCCCGGGGTGGCGGTCGAAGAAGAACTCGTTGCTCTTCCCATCAAAGTCAAAGTTGCTCTGGGCATCGGGGTCGGCGAGCCAGGCCAGGCGGGTGCCCGGCAAAGTCCGCAGGGTGCTTTTGTAGGTCTCATGCCGGGTGCCCCCCACGTTGATGGTGATCTTGTCCGAGTCTTCCCCTTTGCCCATCTCTTCCTTCAGGCATGTTTTGGAGGGTGGTTTGTTCCCAGACTTGCGTCCACGGTAGGAGGAGACACACACCGAGCTGATCATAGATTTCGGTGGAGGGGAGACGCAGGCTACGCGCGCCCTTCCTCCGGGCGAGGAGCTGCGAGTCGGCGGAAGCGGGAGAAGGGGGCAGAGACGGGACTGGGAAGGGGAGAGGGGGGGCTCAGGCTTGGCTCTCCCGGGCCTCCGCCAGCCCCGACGCCGGGCGAGGGCCAGCGGGCTGGAGCCGAGCTGGACACGGGTGGCAGCTCGGGGACGGGAAGGGAGGCTGCAACCTCCACCTCCTCCCAAACCACCCCCCCCCCCCGAAATAAAACCGCCCTAAACGAGGAGCCAGCCCAGCCCTGCCGGGGAGCAACAAGTGGAGGCAGGAGGGGGCCGCGGGCAGCGCCGCGGGGGGGGGGGGGGGGGGGGGGGGGGGGGGGGCCGCTGCCGCCGCCGCCGCCGGGGCGCCCGGCTCAGCCCGGGGGATGCGGGGGACCGCGGGGGGGGGGGGGGGGATGCTGGAGCCAAGCCGGGGGGGCTGCAGGCGCTGAGCCCCGCAAGTCTGGGCCCCCCCCGACCCCCCCCCGGTACCTGCAGCGCCGCCGGGCCGGGGGAGGGGGGGGGGGTGAAGGCTGCCGGGTGCCGCCGCCTGCCCCTCCCGCTCCGGCGGCGCTTCCTCCGCCCCCCCGGGCTGGGCTCGGGGATGGGGGGGGGGGGACGGCGGCGCGATGCGACCCCTCCGCCTCCCCCTCCCGGAGCCCCCCGGCGGGGCCCTGCCCTCCCGGAGCGGCGGGGGGGGGGTGGGGGCTGCGGCGCCGGGGCCGGCCCGGGGCGGGGGGGCCTGTTGCGCTCGCCGGCGGCTCCCGGCGGGCTGGGCTCGGCTCGGCGGGGGAGGCTGCTCCGGGGCTCGGCGGGGGAAGTGCCGCCGCCCGGGGCTTTTATAGGGCTGCGAAGCGGGCGGCGGGGTTAAGGGAGCCGGCGCCGCCCCGCCGGGGGGCCGCGGACCCCCCCGCATGGCCCCCCGGCCCCCCGCCGCCGCCCCAGCTGCCCGCGCTGCCCTCCCCGCCCAAGCGCTGCCTCCATCCCCGCATCCCTCCCTCCATCCCCCCATCCCTCCCTCCATCCCCCGAGCATCCATCCCTTCCACTCCCCCCCCGCCCCAAAACACACCTCTCGGCGCCCCCCCGGCCCCGCAGCCCCGGCTCACCTCCCGCGGCGCCCCGCTGCCGGGTGAGGGTCGCCGGGCTCTGTGTCAGCGAGCAGCGAGCCCCGGCCGCCCGAGCTCTGCTTCGCGCCGGAGGGGAAATGCAGCCCGGAGCTGCCTGCGGATCTGGAGCCAGCGCTTGGCAGAGGCTGGAGCAGATCCCATCCCTCCCTGGCTCGCAATCCCGCTCGCACGGAGAGGTCAGGAGACTCCGACCCCGGGCGCGGGGCCGCGGCGGGCCCAAAGCCGCGCTGCTCGGGCCGAGCTGGCCCTCCCTGCCTCCCGCAGCCCCCCCCGCGCCCCCCACCCCGGCAGCTCTCTGCCCTGTTTCGGCGAGGAGCAGATGCCCCTTCCCCAAAGCGGGGGCTGCGGATGCCGGGGCTGGGCCCTTCCCCGGCGCAGAACGGGGGGTACCCGCAACCCCAACCCCTTCTGGGGACCTTCCCCCAAATCCCCCCAAACCCCTCTCTCCTCGGGGGGGGGGGGGGCGGTTGCTGAAGCTCAGCCCCGTCCCCTGGTGCTGGGGAGGAGGCGGAGAGCCGAGGTGCCCAGAGGGACAAGCCTGTCACCAAGGCGAAGACCCAAGGGACACGCTCCTGCCAGGGCTGTTTACTCCCGCGCTGGCCCCGGTGGGGGTGATGGAGGGAGGAAAGGAGATGCATGCAGGTACCTTGGGGTCGTGGGTGCGATCTGAGCCCCCCCAGACCTGCTTTTTGGGGAGGGGGGAGCTGAGCCGGAGGCCGGCAGTTGTATAAGAAGGTCCCTGGTCCAGAGTGAGGGATGGGATGGCCGGCCCCCGCCTGCCCCACTCCAGCAGCCTCTTCTGCACCTCCACTGGCTTTGCGGAGGGTCCCCAGTGTCAGGCTCCAGGGTCCCCGGTCCCCTCCTCCCAGATTTGTCCCCTGCCTGAAATGCTCCCCCCACTGCCAGGGGCTTTGGGGGTGGCTGAAAGACCATCCAGAAGACCTGGGACATCAGAGCTTAAAACCCTGCCACTGAGGAAGCCCTGCTCCAACTGTAGCTGCATCTCAGCAGCTTCCAGGGCCAGATCCTCGGCGGGTGTAAGCTGGCGTAGCTCCACGCCCCAGCCACCCAGAGCCGCACCGGCGTGGGAGAGCAGAGCCCCAGGGAAAGCCGTGCTGGAAAAATCGAGCCTTGCCTCCCCAGCCAGGCATCGCAGCTCGGATCCTCATCATCGGTAATGCGAGTTTGGCCAGGATGAAGGAATGCTGTGACCTGACGCTAACATTTTATATGGCGACTTTCATCCCGGGAGATCTCAACGCAGCCCCTCCTGAGGTGGGAGGGGGCGGCCAGCCAGACAAATGGGTTGCGTCCAGGCAAGGAAGGGATCTTTTCACCAGCATCACCCTCCCAAAGCTGTCTGCTCTCTAAATATGCCTTCAGATTTTTAATGTCCATGCAAAAAAAAAAAAAAAAAAAAAAAAAAAAGAGAGAGAGAGAGAAAAAATAGAAAGTGCTTGATGAATAAGGGCCTTTATGGAGCGAAAGGGAGTCACTTCTGCAGAGACCTCCCTCATCTCTGCCGCAAAGATGAAGAAGGCATCTCAGACAACATCCAGGTGAGGGATAAAACAAGGAGCAGGGCCACGCAAACCTGGAGGACATCATGGAGGAGCAGCTCCAGCTGGGAAATCCACAGCTCTTGGCTGGGTCCCAAGGACACGCCCCCCCGGCTCTCAGATCACACTGCTGCCTCTGCCCTCGTCCCCCAGCCGTGACCCGAGGCATCGGTCACATCCCCAGCCCGGTGCACCCAGACCTGCTCATGGGGCCATGGGAAGCCCAGGAGGAGCAGCCAAGCCCCAAGCATGAGCTAAAGGAGAGGACAGGGAGGCACCAGGATCGTGTGGTGTCTCCAGCTGTGGAGGGACTTCGTGGGAAGGTGGCCTGCACCTCAGGAGCAATTTAGGGCAAGACAACCCTGCTTTGGGGTGGAGATGGCCAAGCCAACCTCGCCAGCTCCTTCCAGACCAGGTTCCCTTTAATACGATCCTGTGAAGGGCTATGTGGACCTCAGTGACCTACAGCTCTCTGCCCTTGATTTCCTTCATGCTTTCCGTGGGACGGGTCAGGCTCCAGGCTGTGGGTGGTGGCACCCATGGTGCTGCACGACTGCAGTAACACGGGGTGCTGGACCTGTGGGTGCCACACGGTACCTCCCCGGGCTGTGAACCCAGAGCAACCTTTCATGACGCTCTGCTCTTGGTGGGTCTTCCCAAAGGGGCTGTTGCAAGCCGTGGGCAAGGTTCATCTCTGCCTTACGCCTCTGCCGGGGCGAGCTCTTCAGCTAAAATTGCTCGCGCCAGCCCAGGATTTGGGCTACGCTGCTGGGGAGAGCTGCGTGCAAGGAGTTTGCAGCCCCCTCCCTCCGTGCACCCTCTCTAGGAGGGGAAAGAGCTCGTTTCCCCAGCAGAGCGAGCAAGACCCGCACCCCGGATTTCTCCGGAGGACGCGGGTGGCGGAGTCGCCGCGCTGCTGTGACACAGTGCCATCTCGTGGGTCCTGCGACGCGGGCTGGAGGAAGGCAAGAAAGCCGCCGCGTCGCAGGGCGTCTCGGTCGGCCGGCGAATCTGGCTCCATCCGCGGCATCGCTGTCGTAATCCTGCTCCGCAAAAGCATTTCGGTGGCGGGCGGAGGGCTGGAGCGGGGACGGCAGCGTTATCCCTGCCTTGTCCACCAGCCTTTTAAATGGCCGTGAGCATTTCACGGGCTGTCGCTGTGCCTCGGTTTCCCCACGTTCATAAGCAGGGATAAATGACTCTGAGAACTGCAGCGAGACGTTGCCATTAGCGGGAGCAGCCACTGCACCGCGTGTCCATACCCAGAGGTAGGGAACAGTCAGTCCAGGGTTATTTTGAGACGGGAAGAACATTTCCTTCCCAGCCACCTCCCCTGGACGTAGCCTTCGAGCAGGGTGACAAGCACCCGCTTGCGTCCCAGCCGCCAGCGCAGAGCTCACCCCCGACGGCACGTGAGGTTGGTGACGGGGACCCTCCTTTCCCCCCATCCCAGGGGACAACTCTTGCAGGAGCCACGAGGACACGGGCTGCCCCCCCAGAATGGGGGTTGGACACCCAGAAAACACCCCCCGATCCGACGGCACCCACCTTTACCTCTTTCTGGGTGCAGGCTCCAGGTCTGGGCTGGCATGGGGAGTTCTCAAAAACGTGAATGTTGGGGGGGGGGGGGGGGTTAACTGCAAGTGCAGCCCTCACTGACCAGCACCCACACACACGTCTTTGAGGAGTCCAGCTCCAAAAGCTGCGGAAGTCGCTTTTCTTAAAAAAGTATGAATTTAGCCTAAATTTCACATTTAGGCCTGTTGCTTTTAGGCTTTTTTCCTAGTGCCACAATGACCACAACCACCCTTTTTGGTTTGCTTCATGCCTCGGTTCTGCACGGATCCCTGGACCCCGGGACCCTGGTCTCTCCCTCCTGGCCCTGCAGGTGCCCAGGGCTTTTCCACGACCGGAGCAAGCCCAGCTCGGTGCGATCCCAAAGATGCACCAAAGCCTGGGGCTGTTTGGGGTTTTTTTGCTGGGTTTTGCTCCCTGCCTGGGAGAGAAGAAGGGGACGACACCCCCCCGGGCGGTGGGGTGGCCGGGGACAAGCCAGCCTCGCGGCAGCCTGCCGGGCTCCCATCCCACCGGACCGGTGCCTGGGACACATCCCCGCTCCCGGGGTCCAGGGCGCAGCCTCTTCCCAAGCCCGGAGACACCCAGCACACGTGGCAGCA
Source organism: Dromaius novaehollandiae (assembly GCF_036370855.1). NCBI lineage: Eukaryota > Metazoa > Chordata > Aves > Casuariiformes > Dromaiidae > Dromaius > Dromaius novaehollandiae. The sequence continues at coordinate 2,561,347 of NC_088124.1, read as the reverse complement.
CGAGAGCAGGAGGGATGGGGAGGAAGAGGGAGCGACTCACCTCGTGCCCCACCGGCAGGTCCCCTTGTCACCTGGGCCAGCAGAGGAGCCGAGCGCGTCCCTTCCCCGCTGCTCTGACCGCCGTGCCTGGCGTGACGGGAGCCGCTGCCTTCCCACCCGAGCCTCCAGCCCCAGCTCCTGGCATCTCCTCCCCTTATCAGAGACCTCCAGCTGCTGGGACCTCTCCCCACCACGCGTCCGGGCTGCTTTCATCGCTTCCCTTCATCGGAGCGGAGATGCTGGGGAGAAGCTGCCCTGCGCCCGCTGCAACGGGGATGCGGCCCTGGCTCCCACCCCTGGTGCACGGTGCTGCCGGGGGCTCCCGCTTGGTCCCATCCGCCTGGTTTTCCTTCCCTTCTCCCTGCTCCCCATGCGTGGATCAGCCCCGGGATGCCCAAGGAGCTGCAGAAGGTGGGAGGAGAGGGAAGAAACCACCCCTGGGGCTTCCTCGGGCGGCTCTGCCAGAGCCGCTTCCCGCCAGGCCTGGCACCGAGCTGGTACCCGGCAGCCGGCGTCCTTGGGGGATGCCGTAAATGACTCGGGTCCCTCGGGAGAGCCGCCCTCCCCTCCGCAGCGTTTCGGGAGCCTCCGGCAGCAGCGGGGCCGGGTGAGGACGGGGCAGGGAGACGCTGGAGCGCCGCTCGCAGACTCTGAGCCTTTCGTGCCGGGAGCTGTACGAAGAGATGACAAGGACCCAGGTCCCCTCTCCAGGGATGGAGGGGTGGATGGGCCCTCTGGAAAAAAAAGGGGAAGGATGGAGGGACGAGAAAGCGGGTCAGAAGGGATTAGCGGAGGTAGAAAGATGATAGGGGTATAGCTTTCTGCACCCCCCAGCCTCAGCGAGACCCCCAGGGCCACCCCCAGCAAGGAAACGGAGGCGGCTCGGTAAGAAGAGACTTTTAATCGGACTCTGTTACAGCTGTTACAGGGTTTCTCCCGAGGAGGAGTCCGGCCGGCACGGCCCGCTTGGTAAATACACGGGCTACGAGGATACATGGGACGAGTTACTACGAGATCTGTGCTTTGGACCTGTACAGGAGGGTTTCGCCAGCGCTGTGCTTGCCGACGGGGCACGTGGCCGCATCCCGCTCGCTGCCGTCGCTCTGCCCGGGATGTCCCCCCCCCCGAGGGCCACCCTGGCCACCAAGGCCACCCCGCTCTGCTGCCCGGTCCCCGCTCCTGCCAGCGAGACCCAGGGCAGGAGGAGAGGCAGGGGCTGTCCTGGAGGGACGGAGGGATGCTGGGAGGTGCTGTAAATCGGCTCCAGCCCCGGACGTGGATGGCACCTGCCCCTTGGACCAGCACCACCGAAGCCTGTAAAGCTCCTCTCCAGCGTCAGCGACTTTCAACCCCTCCTGCTCTAGGCAGCTGCTCCTCGCCCCGAGCCGGGGATGCTGTCTCCCGCCAGGCAGCAGGATCCGGGCTGGGAACCTAAGCCGAGAGGAGAGGGCAGGAATATCGGCAGCGATTCCCATGTCCTTCTCCGACACCCAGGAGGAAAACTGAAAAGTGCCTGTGCTCATAACTAGCAGCTGTTCCCTGTGCCTCCGCGGGAAAAATTAAAAATAAAACAAATAAAATCGCCAGGGCTCAAAGCTGCCGTGGGTCGGCCTGGTCCGCGGCCCCACCGGGGAGACGGCAGCCACGGGGACCGCGGGAAGGTGCATCCGAAAAGGGCCTGCCCCAGCGAGCGGCAGAAACCCCCAACGCAGGCTCCAAAAGCGACCGAGCACGGTGAAAAGCGAATCCTAACCACACACAAACGCGCACACGGACACGCGCACATACCCTCCCCGCACACGGCCTCTACGGACGAACACGCGCACGCTCACACGGCGACGACACGCTATCACCTAAAACTTACCCCCCCGGACCCTTGCGTCTAACACCGAGCAAATGCCACGAAGAAATACAGTACTTCCACGGATAAAAAGAAAGGCGTCCCCCACCCCTGGCTGCCCCAGAGGGCTGGACCCCCTGGAGCCGGGGCGGGAGACGGCCGCCCACCACACACGAGAAATAAAACGGTAGAAACGCGTCTGATATACACAGTGAAAATTGACCTGTACAGCACTGAGAATGAAAGTTAAGTCACGGGCCACTTTGGAATACGCTTTGTCATTTAACAGCATTTACAGTGACATTTACAGAATAAATATACAATAGAAATAGAGAATCTTTAAGATATTATTCCATCTCCTCTCTTTGTAAATACTTTTAATATATATATATAATATAGCTTTTTGTTACCTTCTTATTGACTTTGCCTCTTATTGACACTGCAAGAAGAGGGAAGGAAAGCAAATGCCTCCCTGGCTGGTTTGGGAATTGTACTAGGAGAGATGGAGCGCCAGGTCCTTCCCCCCCGGGTTCAAGGGGAGTCACGCCACCGGAGTGGGTCGCACGATCCGACTCCCGGAGGTGTCCTGCTCCGTTAACTCCATGGGAGCTACGGTGGGAATCGGGCCCCTGGGCTCAGGGGTGCTGGTCTGACTTACAGCCGCAGGGAGATCGGGAAGGTGATGGAGGTGCAACAATTTGGCTCGTTGTCTGTTTTGCTGGCCAGGTGGAGGAAAGGCAGAGAGACAGAGGGAGAAATAAGAGAGATTGGAGGGAACGTCTTTGCCTAGCGACAGGAAATCGCATGGTCTTTGTGCTTCTCCCATTTTGAGATGATCCAGTGGGACAATTTTTATATCCCTCTGTAGGGGCAGGGGAAGGAGGGAAAAACTGAACTGGTGGCAGAGGGGATGGTGAAGGAGAGACCAGCTGGAGGAGAGAAAAGAGAGCTTGCCTGGTCCTGACCGCACAGGGCTGATGCTCCTCTGAGCCATCAGGAAAGCCTCAGCTGCCTCAATTCAGTCCAAACCTCTGTTTTCCCCCTCTCCCCAGTAAAATGGCTAATGAAAGGCTCAGGTTAACTGTCTGTGAAGAGCTCCAGGCCCTCAGAAGAGCCTCTGATAGAAAGGAGAAAGACTATAAATAAAGGATCACAACCTGCAAGAGAAACGTCGTTGTGAGGGACCTCCTGCCTCAGGGATGCTAAGAGAAGTCAAGGATGTGGTGAGCAGACCAGGTACTTTCTGCCTTTGCCTCCCAGCCAAAAGGAGAATTAAGAAAGGAGAAAATCCACTGATAGAAAAGCAAAGGAGGAGAGGAGGGGTCGTGGGCAAGCACCTATGAACTTGGCCTTCAAAGTGGCTTGAAATACCATCACGTGTGCTCTAAGCACAGTAGGACCGAGGTTAAGGAGCACCCTCGGCATTTGAGACCTTAGCAATGTGCTTAGAAGGAGAGAGGGCTCAAGCAGGCAACTGCTCCTCTGTCCCCATGGGGAAAGAAGAAAAAGGACATGTAATACTGGTACCCTTGACAGAAATGCTCGGCTAGGTGTAGGATTTGGGGAACTGACCCTCAGTCCCAGCAGGAGACATGCTCTCTGACCTGGGAGAGCCCGACCCTTTCTAGATAGCCTGGGGAGAAGCAATGCAATGTCTCAGCAGTCTGGTCCCCAAATAACATGGATGGGCAGGACAGAGCCCAGCTACGCAACGTGGGGTCACCAGCCAGGGTCAAGCGCTAGCAAGGACATTAGGACCTGGCACCGAGCCCAAAATAATTGGTGCTCAGAAGACATGTCCTCCCTCTGCTGCCCGCAAGAGCTGGATGCTCCCAGCAGATGCCTGGTGGGTCCCTAACAGAGGTGCCACAGGAGGCAACGCAGACCCTGGCTTGAAGCTGTGCGAAATGAAGACGCCTGTCCAGAGAGAATCACTGCCCAGCTCACCTCAGCCGGCGGCTGCAAAGGAGGTAAGTCAGGGGATGGTTTCCTGAGAGCTAAACCAGGACTGTGGTAGGACTGTACGCCCCACCGCCTCTCTGCTTGTCCCTCCAGGACATCCAAGGAGAGCGGCAAGAGGGGACGATTCACCACGCCAGGGATTTGGATTCAACAGAGCATCCCACGTGTCAGGAGTAATTCCAGGAGATTGCTCCTGACCCACATCACGGTAACCCTGGCTAGATCCTGCACGCGCTCACGTACCCAAAATCACCCTCCCTTCAGAGGTCCCTCGGCCACTCAGCACGATAACGCTGCCTAACCAAGGAGTGTGCTAGCCACATCTTCACGCGGAGGGGGCGATCCCCGTGTCTCCGAACGGCTCACAGACACTGTCTCCGTGCTGGTGGTAACAAAACAGACACCAAGGATCTACCATCAGCAATCCCACACGTTGCAACAGCTCAGCCAACCCAGCACTGCTCCCTGCCAACCCTGGTCAAAATTTGGGGTTATTTGGGTGTGTCCACAGCTATAAAAACTACAGGAAATACAACAACGATGGTGACAACAACAGCACCCTTTTGTGCTATGAACATCAATGGTTAATTGTGCTCGTTGGAATAAGGCCATGACTTCTCCCAGCTAAAGGAAAACAGAGAGGGAAGAGCTCTGGGTTACAGGAGGAAGCGTGGTTGGCTTTCCACCTTGCTCTGGGTCCTTTTTCCAACCATCAGCTGCTCAGAAAGTGAGATTCTTTGCTTCAGCTTCAAGCTGCACGAGAACAACCCTCAGAAAGATATTGCAGCACCTCTTGTTCCTCCTCCCTTCCCCACAGGCAAGCTATGAGGGGTCCTGCCTTTCAGCCGAAGGTTGTTGGAGGAGAGTCCTGCCCCTCCTGCAATCCCTTTTTCCCGTTGTCGTCTTGGAAATGGCTGCTTTTGATTACGATTCTAAGAGGGGTTTCTTCTTTGTCATTTTTCTTAATTAATTAATTTTCCTGTTGCCTGGACAGCTAGGATCCACTCCCCAGTGACCTTCTCTCCCGGTGGGGGTGGTAGGCAGGCAACCATCACAGTTCAGATTCAGGGGTGCTGGCCAGTAAATACCCGCTCCCATAGCGTCCGTTCGGGGCATTGCTCATTTCCATGGGGGAGTTGCTGCCAGGACCCAGGTAGGAACGGTGCGTGGGCATGGGGGACGGGGTCTCACTGGGCACTTTGCTCAAGATGAAGCGGGTCTCATCGTTGTCTTCCAAATTAGAGATGTCCTTCATCATCCGGCCCTTCTTGTAGGTGACAGAGAGGGCGTTGGAGCCATCTGACACGAGGTGGAACTGACGGAGGATGAAGACCAGAGGCAGAGGTAGAGATGCCAGGATGATCAGGGAGATGAGAATAGCCATGGCCCAGGTTGGGTAAAAAAGGAACTTTTCTGCAGCCTGGAAGAGATGGATATTAGTGTCATTAGAAGGACATGAGTGGTGTCAGTTTCTCCTCCATCATCTACATTCCCACCCAGGTGCACAGTGGAGCTTCAGTCCCCCTCCTGCATTTCAGAGCCACTGAAAGGACTACCACAGCAAAGGCCAAAGCCATGTACCCCAGGTACAAGGTCTCCTAAGTGCCAGGCAATTCCTACAGCCTCCTTCCAGGCTTCATCTTCAGGGAGTCACACGGAGCTATCAGAAGGTGAGTTCAGACAAGGAAAGGGACATGGTCCTGCACTCGGTGTGTAGCAGAGCTGTGGAACTCCTCACTGCAGGACACTGTGTCTCCTAGGTAGGTCTCCTTACTTTGCACAAGTGCAGGTGGAACGTTGGGATTTGGTGTCCCAACAGCACATTTGCTTTTGCAAATATTTCAGCCAGAAAAGGAGGCTACGGAGTGCGGTGTAGTCTTTTGTTGCCTACACTGAGCAAGCTCTGCGTGTCCCTGAACCTCCTACTTCATGCTAAGCATGCGTTTGATATGAAGAGGAAACGGGTGAATCAGATCTTTAGAGATGGTGGGGAGGGAACACAGAAAACCAGTTTCTGTCCACTGGAGCAGCTGAGGGCTCTCCACCAGAACACCTCCACCCTGGAACCAAGCTGTAAGATCCTTCAGCCCAGTTCTTCACCAAATCCTTACTCCGTCAGATGTTTCATCAGACAAGGACTGACCTCGTGCAAAACAAATCCCTAGCTCAAACTTTGGCCCATGGTCAGAGCTGGCTTAAGACTTCTGGGCAGGGCAGGCAAACCTGATCTTTGCCTGCAGAGGATGAGCAGCCACAGCCAGGACGTCTCCCAGCACGAAGAGAAAAAAGCAGAGCTGGGGAACAGCAGGGGACACGGGATGCTCTATACCTTTCAGCTACCTGCTACTCAGTCTGGGCCTGGGGTGAAGGTGGATCTTGGAAAGGGAGCTGTGCTCACCTCCTCTCTGATCCACGCGCTGTACCCTGGGGGGCTGACCCCCAGCTGGATGATGCTGGCGGTCATGAGCACAGCCATGCAGATGGGAGAGACGTACTTCCAGGCGTAGTAGTAGAACTGATATGGCCGGAAACCCAGCATTTCTGTCAGCTCCTGCATGAACCTGCCAAGAGAAAGAGATGGAGCCGTGCTGTTCCCCACCTTCAAGCGAGAAGCCTCCTCCCAGCAGCCTCCATTGTGAATTATGCCCAGTGTAGGGCCCAAGAAGAGCCCAGCTGGTCCAAGCAAGCTTCTGTGTCTCCAGTGCCCGTAGGACTGGCTGGGAACCTCCTCAGGAAAAGGCCAGCTGAGCATCTTGCTCTGGCCAGCTTCTGGCCAACAAGGATGGGCACAAGATCCCCCTTCCAGACTCGCCCTGAAGCCTCAGGCCAAAGGGTAACGACAAGTAACACAGCATCATAACCAACACTAGATGCCCTCTAGAAGGATTTGCTCCCGGGGCTGGGTTACACCTAGGACAGGGTAGCGGATCAAGGTGGACTGAGTTACTACTGCTTAGCCGGTTACTGCCTCTATGAGGTAACTGCATCTGGGGCATTTGCTCCCTCACAGCTGGCCTCCTGGGGAAAACATATTATGGGAAAGAGCTGAAAGGACAGGTTTTAGTTAGGAGTTACAGCACAGTTGGTTATTCTTGTTGTTGGGCAAATGCCTTACTTCTTGGTGCCGTAAATCCAGGCCACAGCGATGTTCTCCAGGATCACCACAACAGTGAGTGGCAGCGTGGCCGAGTAATCATCGAACATGGTGACAAAGTAATTCCCAGAGCGTTGCACAAAGATCAGGCCCACCAAGAAGGCGAAGATGCAGCAGCCAACTGCAGAGAGCAAAAGGGCATGGTCAGCAGAGCGTCCCAAGGGGAACCAAGGGCTCCATCACACAGTCCATTAGCTGTTTGCTCATGCCTCCGGGGCCCAGTACACATCCATCATGTCCATGCTCTTCTGGAGAGACTCCCCGGGGCTGTGGGGACCCTCCAACCCCTCCCCAGGAGGATGCAGGAGAAAAGACCTCACCTGTGAACACTTCCTTCCGCACCTTGAAGGTGTCGATGATGGGCGTAGTGATGCCGGACATGGTCCCAATCATGCTCCCCAGCCCCAGGTTTATCAGCATCAGGAAGAACATGACGGACCAAAATGGCGAAGCCGGGAAATGAGTCATGGCTTCTGTGAAGGCAATGAAGGCCAAGCCAGTTCCTTGCACCGACTGTCCAGGGAGAGAGAGGACCAAAAGGAGGGGAGAATCACGTCAGGGACAGAGCTTGTTATGGCACATCCTGTAACCTCATGCCTCAGGTTTCTCCCATCATGCTGAATGTCTCATCAGGGGAAGAAAAATACAGTCTAGTACCCCAGCCTCAGATTTCTGCTATACTTGCTATGGGCAGAACTTCTCCCCTGCCCCAGTAAGGACCACTGTGCACTGGGGAAGATCACGGAGGCAGGGAACCCCCATCCCTGGAGAGCCTCTAAAAATATTTTTTCCAGGTCCACATGCCAGGAGCAACATGAGTAGAGCAGATCCTACCAGGAAGGGGCAATGGGTGAGGTGACCTCCTTATCCTGTTAGGAAAGCTGCCAGGTACCTTGTTGAGTTCATCCTCCAACAGGCAGGCATCCAAGCCCAGTTCTTTGAAGTGCCCCTCCTTCACCGTCATGATCACCCTGTACATCTCATTGTAGTCCTTGGCCGTGAGGTGGGAGAAGTTCACATGGGGTGGGATGAGGTCGTGGCTCAGCACGTTGGTGTTCAGGTACCCCAAGATCTTCTCAGCATTCCTAAGGGAGAGCAGAGCCTGGTCACTCAGAGAAGTCCCCTTCTTCCCGGGGTGGAGAACATGGCCCGACCATGCAAGCCCTTTGGACGGGGCAGGCTGAGCCTTCCTGGGTCACCCAGGCACCAGTCAGGGTACCCCTTTGCAATGTCCCAAGGAGCAAGTAAAGGTTGCACTGGGCCACACGACAGAGGATGCAGCCAGGCATCCACCAGGGAACGGGGCCTCTGCTCCCCCCTTGGCCCCGCTCTGCTGCACGCTGCTGTGGCATCTCTTCTGCTCTGGGACTCCACAATGCACAGTCAGGATTTTTATGGACACAGCTCAGTCTGTCTAAAGATAATTCTTGATGCACAAATATGCCTTAGTCCAGCTGCTTCTGGGGGACAGAACAGCTGTTCCTTAACCCCATAACCAGGGGACCCCAAGATGAACGGAAACCAGGGGAAACCCAGATGATGTGACCAGACCTATTGGATTCACCCACAGTTTGCAGACTAACAGCCCACCTTGCAGCTGGATTTTACATTGGAGGAGCTGAATGCCCAGTTCTCACCTGGAGCCAGAAGAATTGTGCCTCAGCTACAACGGGACATCTTTGAAAAGCCAGGCCTTGATCATCAGGAACTTGGGTCTACCAAAACACAGTATCACCCAGCCTTCGGACACCTACTCCATCACCTCCAGCGCACGGACAAGAGCCAGGCAGACCCAGCACAAGCAGCGGGAGCAGACTTCCCCACCCCAGACAGAAAGAAAATCCACCTACTCCACCACGCATTTCTCATTCATGATGTTGGCCTTGAAGCCCAGCACAGCAAACACGACCAGGGTGGCCAGGACGGACGTGAAGAAGTTGATGAAGGAGACCAGCGTTGCGTCAAAGTGGCAGTTGTTATCTTGCTTGTTGTAACTGGAGAAGGCGATGACCCCCCCAAAACCGAGGCCCAAGGCAAAGAAAACCTGCGTAGCTGCCTCCCGCCACACCTGGGGGTCAAGCATTTTGTCCAGCTTGGAGGGGAGACAGAAGAGGAAAATTAGGCAGCTTGGGCCCCTGCAGCCCATCCTGGCAGAGGCAGAGCTAAGTTAGAAGGCCGTTGTGCCTGCAACATGGGCTGGTTTCAGAGCAACCGTGAGGAGACTTTCATCTGCCTTGGTCAGGTTCTTGCATTGCCCAGCACTTCTGAGTGCTCAGAGGTCCCTTTTCCCTCTCTTACGGAGGGGAAACTGAGGCAGTGAGAAAGGCAGGCAAAGATGAATTGGTCTGGCCATATCTCCTGGTGCTCCAGCTCCCTCCCTCTGCCCCAGGGCCTGGTCTGGGTGCCTGGTCTCCCAGTACGAAGCCCTGCAGCCCAGCTGTCCCAGGGAGCCAGCATCCCCATCTGCCCCCCAGAAGACCACGCACTGCCGTCAGTCTCCGGTCTCCTCCAGCCATGGGCTGTCTCCAGAGCACCTGGAGCATCTGAAATCAAATGTCTCAGCTCATAGGTTTGTTTAACCCCCCCCCCCCCATCCCCTGAATCACAACCCGCCTCCTGTGAGCCAGAGCTGCAGGCTGGAGGCCTCCAAGTGTCATTCATCAAGAGATCATAATTAATATCTTGTAACAGCTTCGCCAGCTGAGCTGATTCATCTACATCTCTGCTTAATTAATTAATTAGCTGGTTAATTAATGGATACACAACACCAGTGGAGGTTTCTCTGCCAGCCAGTATCTTCCTATGGGGTCTCTAAATACATCCCCTAAGGCACCCCCTCTCCCTTGCCCCAGGGTCTGGGCACCCAAAGGTAACAGGAGCGAAGCTAATGCTCAGACCCACACCAGGGCCGGCACGTTTGCAGTGCTCCTGTCTGTCCTGGCCGTACCCTGTATTTAGGGGGGCCGAGACCACCTCCCGGCTGACTCCTCAGGACTGCTAGGGTGGTTTGGGGTTGATGCTCTGACTTTTGGGGCAGAGAGCCCTTGCAGGTTGCTGCGTGCACGCGAGCGGCAGCCTGGCCGGGAGCTCATGGAGGGGTGCGAGGCTGCGTTACGGGGAAGAGGTGGCTGCAGCCACTGGGGCAACTGCACCTTCTCCCTGCAAAGCGAGCCAGCGCGACCAGCCGGGAGGGAAACCTCCTTGGAGCCTGCTGGGCTCGACGGCCCTTACCTTAGGCGTGAACATGTGCATGATCCCATCCACCGCCCCTCGCAGCAGAAGGCCTCGGACCAGGAAGCAAACCAGCACCACGTAGGGGAAGAGCGAGCTGAAATACATGACCTAGGGCAAAAAGGACGTGACGTGGACTCGATCTCATCTATCTCCTCCCGTGCTCAGCCACCTGCGCTCCTCTCCCTAAACCCAAGGACCACACGACAGGGGTGAGAAGGGGGATGTGGCCCAAAGCCAGTATCCTTCACCACCCGGAGGGGCCGTGATGCTGGAGCGCTGCCCTTTGCTCGGCCCTTGGTGTCCCTAAGCCCTGGCCTGGTCCTCTGCAGGCTGGCTCAGCTCTGACTGCCCTCCTGGGGCCACAGGCAGTTGTTACCCACCCCAGAAAGAGGTCTGTTCTCCATCCAGCGCAGGGTTTAGCTGTGGGACTCCTCAGTGCAGGATGCTACAAATGCTAAAGCTCACCGGGAATTGCGAAGTGAATGGACACACTTAGGAGAGGAAAAGAAAATCCATTGGGTCTCTGAAATGCAAAGATGCTGGTGTGGTCTCCAAAAATCTCTGAAATGCAAACTGCTGCTGCCTGGGGATGGGTAGCTCTGCACCCCACCTCCCCCCTTCCCCAGCGGCTGCCGGGGGCAGCCCCAGCTGGGACCTGGCACGGGGCACGTTTCCAGTGAGCAGAGGTGAAAAGGGGCTTGGACCTGGCCGGGGGAGGCCTGTTGTCCCCTGTCCCAAGGCCACGGAGATGGTGGGCTGTGGACTCACCACCCCGTGCTACCTGCCAACAGGACAGATGCTCTGCAGAGCACATCTGGAGATGGGAGGTCACTGAGTGTCCGAGGGGACCATGCCCTTCTGCATCCAACCCCACTGCTCACACAGCCTTGCTCAAAATATTAACAGCCTCTGAAAGTTAACAGCATCCGTCTCCCAAAGCCTTTTGTTCCTCCCTGCCCTGCATCTCGTGCTCGCGGCCCCAGAGCTCCCACCATGAAGGAGGGCGCAGGTCTCACCACTGTGTCCTACAAGCGAAGCTGCTTTTGAGATCTGCCGGGAACTGAGCTGCAGCCTCATTCTGGGCTCCTAAATCCCTTTCGGCAGATGACATCTGTGCTGTTCAGAAGGTCCGTCCAGACAGCACACATCAGGGGACCAGCATGGGATTTGCCCACAGGGACTGCAGCATGTTCCTCTCTCCTCCCTCCAGGGCCCATAACGACGTATAGGCTGTGCTGAGGAGGGATCCCCCAAAACAGGGGCCTGGCCGGGTTATTTGGCTCTCCTGAGGTGGCTCTTCCCTGGGCCATTGCTGTGGGTGCCAGCTGGGCAGCCATCCTGTGGCCCCCTCGCAGCAGGGCAGGAGAGCATGGGCCAAGCAGGCGGCTTCTGCCTCGACACCATGGTCAGAGCCCAGCACTAGGGATGGATCCCAGCTGGGCTCAGCTTAGCACCGACACCCACCTTCCCCGAGGACTGGATGCCTTTGATCATAGCCAAGCCGACAAGGCTCCAGGCCACCAGCAGGCACAGAGTCATCTTCCAGTTGAGGCCGCCGCTCTCCGAGATGGAGTCGGAGATGTCCAGGGTCTCCCGGTACCAGAAATAGGTGGTGGCCGAGCTCCTCTCGCATTCGGTCTCCACAACTGCAACCAACCAGAGGCAGGAGAGCATGAGGGGCTTGGGGGAGAGTCCCCGGCAGACTCACCTCGGCTAATGCCAAAGACCTGCCGGGGCCGGCCGAGGAAGGCAGGTGTCCCCGGGGACAGGACCACAGTTGATTTTTTTGCAGGAAGAAGAGGAGACAGGACGGAAAGTCATTGTCAAGCAAAAATAAGATGTTCAATATGGGGAGAGACATTTGCACAATAAAACCTCCCAGTGTCCCAAGGAGGTGTTCGGAAACTACTAAACACACTATTAACTCCACCAGAGTCTCAGCTGGGCACTAAGGAAGCAGCCAGGCGAGCCCTGGCACAGTCCTGCCTGGCTCTCGCTGCCTCCCTCCGCAGTCCTGGGTCAGATCCCGGCATCCTGGAGACCCAAGCCCTGGACCCCAAAACGGGCATCGCGCCCCAAGAGTGGGGAAAGACCCCAAGCTGCTAGCAGAAGCAGAGCTTGTTTGATCCAAGGGAAATATGTCCATCTAACCTAGACTCTTAGGCTTCCTTCAGCCGTTGGGGAGGCAGCACTGCCCCAGAAATGCTCTGCTCCAAGGGATGGTGTCTAAGCTCTATCAGAAAAATCACATTTTATAATACCTGGCTATCAAAGTGCCCCTATAAGGCTATATCCAATAGTCTCGATAGGACCCACATCCCACCAGTGTCCCTGCAGTAGCCACCAGTGCCGGGGCGGCAGCCCACGTCCCCCGGGAATTGCCCCCGCGCAGCTGCCGCAGAGGGTCCCTCACCCGCCACCGTGCCGTTTTTCACGAGGGGGCACTCGCTCCAGGGAAGAGGGTACTGGAAGGACTTAAAGAAGTAGAAGATGCTCCAGCCGATGATGACGTTGTAATAGAGACCGACAAAAAAACACACCTGGGGAGAGGAAGGAGGAGATGATATTTAGTCGCAGGGCAGCGGCGCGGTCCCCAAAATACCTCCCGCTGGGCAGGGACCCTGGGGGCACAGGGATGGGGGACCAGGGGATGGGATCACTCGCCGAACCGGCCCCAGACCCACGGAGGCAGTCGGGCAAACAGGGTCAGAGGGGGCATTTGTGGGCACACTCACGAGACAGCTGGCATAGCCGATGCCCCCCAGGCGGGGGCAGATGTAATTCCAGACGCCGATGCTGCCCCGGCGGATCCGCTGCCCCACTGCCAGCTCCAGGAAGAACAGCGGGAGGCCGATGATGATGAGCAGGACCAGGTACGGGACCAGGTAGGCGCCTGCCGGGGAGATGAGGCTCGTCACGGACCCCAGCCCACGCTCACAGACAAGGACAGACGGACAGGGAGGACAGGGCCGGACGGGCTCTGGCTGGTTCATCAGCTCCTGCTCGTTCACACCAGGGGGGAGCAACACCCGCACACCGATACCCCCGAACACACAAGCATGCGATGATACACACGCACCAGCATCTGCACACACACCCCGCCGCAGATGCAAGGAGACATTTCCGTGAGCGGGCACGTGTCCACGGACACGCGGTCCCAGCTGTCTCGGATGCAAGGGCAGGCACAAGCCCGTCCGGTGAGACCGGCACCTGCACGCACACACGTGTGTCCAAACACCCAGGCACCGCCGAGCCGCTGGCACGGAGACACGGGCCCCCACGGACGCCCTGTGCCCCCCGGAGCGAGGATCCCCGGGAGGGCCGAAGCGGGAACCTCACAGCGGAGAAGTCACTCGAAAGAGAAACGTGCTTCATCTCTGCCTAATTGAGGAGGCCGGGGAGAAATTAGCAGCTCAAGAAGCATAACCAAATGCCCATAAAGGATGCGATGACTCACGCTGCAGCGCCCGGCTGATGAATTACTCCGAGCCGTCGTGAGGCGGGGGCTGAGACGGGACCGGGAGCATGTGGCTTATTTCCAGCTGCCCGTGGGGCCGCGGGTGTTTCAAAGGGACACGTCGGAGCCTGTTCGCCGTGGATTTACAGCTTGGTGACAGCAGCTACCCTCTGTCCCACGGCAGGACCTGTGGCTCCCTCCTTGCATCTCTGCTCCTGGCCCTCAGCCCCACACCTCTCCCGCATCTCCATTTCCAGACGGATGGACGAGTGGGAGCACAAGGTGGATGGACGGATCTGCAGGTGCAGATTCTCCCTCTGACACTGGAGATTTTCCCCGACGGTCTCTGGTGGGACGGGCACCGGTGGCATCACGCGCGGTGGGCACGAGGCAGGCGGTGCTGCCGGCCAGCTCAGAGCACACCGAGTCCCGGCGATTTGGCTGCGGCCCATCTCGCTGCCGACACGCAGCCGCTCTCTCCAGCGGACGCAACGCTCGGGGACCAGGAAGGGAGAGAAAACAGCAACCTCCCACCCGTCCCAGGGCTGCTCGCGCGGACTGCTCAGCACGCCCAAACGGGGTCTGTCCACCACAACCCAGCTCCCACCTCCATCCGTCTGCCACCTTCCCGTGCCCAGTGGGAACCAGTCTGCCCAGAAGCCCCACACTTAAGCCTGTGCTTGTCTTTAGGCCCTTGCTGGTGCATATTGGTCTTGGTTGGATCCGTTCGTATGACGCAGGCACCTGGGAATGCCAGCCGGGGCCAAGAGGGTTCGGTGTGGTAGGAAGAGGGCAAAACAGTGTTTATCCCAGGGGACAGAGCAGACGATGCCACATGGCCAGGAAGGAAAGAGTGCAGGAAAGCTCAGCAACTTGCTGGTCACACCAGTTCCCAGCTCTGTGCCTCAGTTTCTCCATCTGTAAAATGGGCGCAGCGGTGCAGGTAGCTTGGAAAGCCTCTGAGACCCGCTGCGGGAAGATGCTAGATAACAACACGGAGTTCCTAAAACCAGCTGCTTGTCCGGGTACCTGCCTGGCTCAGCGCCCCTCCACCCCGCCGCAGGACGCAGCCGACCCGCCGGGTTAAACCCAGCACATCCGTCTCCCCCGCTGCAGCAGGTCTCACGGCTGCTGCCGCCCCGGTAGGTTCGAATCCCCGTGCCCACGTTGTGTGCAGCCTTTCTAAGCTCACGCTCCTCGTTTAAGCAGGAGACTCGCTCAGAGGCCGCAGGCCAGAGCTGGGCTGCGGCGGGAGGGATCGCTAGCAAAGTCAGCGGGACCGTATGGATTTACCCCAGCCCCGAATTTCGCCCAGGCTCTGCCTCCAACCTCCTTCAGCTCACGTGTGCGACCGCCGCCGCTGCAACCGAAGCGCAGCCGCCGCAGGCACTAGAGCGAGCGGCGAGGCACGCGCACCTGCGGCAGACGCTGCAAGCCCTGCAGACACGCCGGCCACCGCGGGCGCGCAGCCCCCGTGCAAACCCGCCGTGCAACGGTGCAATGCACCTTCCTCCGCTCTGGCCCCGCTCGGACCCAGCCTAGGGCGCTCCCAGCTACGCGTGGCAGCTCTCCACGGGAACCGGCTGCCGGGAAGCACCAAGCCGCAGGAGCTGGCCGCGGCGCGCTCCGTGCCGGGCGGGAAAGGGGGGCGCGGGGGGTGCGAGCGGCCCCGCGGTGGGAAGTGCTGACTGCACAGGTCCGTTTGGGAGAATGACTCATCGCGAAGATGACACCGGAGACGTTTTAATTATTGAGAGCACTGCAGGCTTCCAGCCCCGGGGCTGGGGGCTCGCTGGGTTATGCGCTGCCGGGACCGAGGCGAGCAGGAGGCAGGGGAGAGGCACAAAGCACAGCGGATCCTAGGAGCGGAAAGCCGGGTCCATCTCGGTTTTGTTAAACACCGCCCTGCAGCAGCTGCCTCCCAGCGCTGCAAAGGGCAGCACTGCGGTGGAGAGGGCTGGAGCTGGACCACTGACGTGCAACCCGCCGCTCATCAGTGTCATGAAGGGTGTCGGGTCTCAGCCCGGCTGTAGGAGACCTGGCCCTCCGGGCAGCTCCTGGGAGCCAACAGAGGTTGCACAGGGTAGAAACTGGCCTGGGTTGTGAGAAGATGAAAGGGTGGGTTGGCTGGCAGGAGGATTTGGGGAGGGGGCAGGAGGCCTATACAATACAAGCGGCTTTGGGAACTAAAGAAACGAAGGGACTCTTTCTTTTCTTTTTTCCTCACCCCTCTAATTTCCAATTTGCCCCAACAGGAATTGGGAACTGCAGCCAGTCCTCCTGGCTCCCAGGCCGGGATCCACCTTGCCCCCGGCGCGGTTATCGGACCCCCTTTGCAAAGGGGCAGCACTGGAGGTGCCGGAGCCTCTGCGCTGATGCACACGTGGGGGTAAGTGGTGCCAGGGCTGAGGCTTTTCCAGCAGGTCCTGGCTGCCCGTCTCCTCCTTCAGCCACCCCGTGAAAACGCCCCATTTCCTCACCCGTATTGGGTGCCAGAGCCCCAGTAACCCCCTCGGTCCCTCCCACCCCCAGATCCAAATCACAGCTACGACGGGAGTCACCCGTGGGCGGCCGGGCAGGATCGGGCCGTATCCCCCGTCGCAAGGACTGAGCCCTGCCCTGCCCCATCTCTCACCTCCTCCGTTCTTCTGGCACAGGTAGGGGAATCGCCAGACGTTGCCCAGCCCCACGGAGTAGCCGATCTGCGCGAGGATGTACTGCAGCTTGCTGTTCCACGCCGGCCGGTTCTCCGCCTCCAGCTCGTCCTCCGCGTCCTTCTGCTTGTCCCAGGTCTCGCCCGTCACGTTGAGGACGCTGCGCTTGTAGTCCACGGGCTCCTCGTGGGCCAGCAGGTCGGCCACCGACTCGGTGACATGCTCGCTGCTGTGCTCCCGCTGCGTCACCTTGCTGTTCTTCGGCATCGGGATGGCTCCGCGTGGCCCCGAGGGGCCGGGAGGGGAGGGAGGAAGAAGACGAGTATCCCAAAGGGAACGGCACCAGCGGTAGCTGCAGCTCGGGCCTCACCTCCTCTTCATCAGCAGGACCTGCACAGGGAAGGAGCCAAGGGAGGCTGAGCAATTTTTACCTCGCCCTAAAGTGCAGCAGGGTGTCCTGGTGCTGGTGGAGGTGGCAGGACCACAAAGAAAATGGTCTCCAACATCCCTGTGCCTTTGGGGACCTTCCTTGGCTCTGGGGAGATGCTAAGGGCCAAGGGGGAATGAAGCCGCTGGTTCATCAGCCATCAAGCAGAGCCTCCTGTGACCCACGGGCAGGACCTTCCCCCGGCTCAGGGGCATCTGCCTCCCTGAGCCTGAGCCCGAGCCCAAGCCCAGCCCTAGGACGGCTCGAAAGCCAAGAGCAGGCTCGGCGTTGCGCTCAGGTGACAGTGACAAATGCCAGCGCTCGCTCGCCTTCCCTGGACGTTATCAGGAACGACTTAAAAGCCTGGGAGCCTGTAGCTAAATCTTCCCAAGCAGTTTTACAGCAGATAACGTCTGCAAAACAGCCACAGGCGATGCGAAGCCATCAATCGTTCTGGCCTTCGTCACGGGCCGGCCTTGGCTGGGGAATGCCACGCCGGTCCCACCAGCCCTGGAGTTACACCCGTTCGCCCCCACCGCGGGGGCTGCCTGCCTCGTTTGCAAGACTGATGGCACCACCGTCACCCTTTTTCATTAAAGCTGCGATGAGAAAGGCCTTTCCAGCAGCACAGCAATCGCTCCGCAGTGTGACTACCTCGGTCTGTCTGGCTAAGGAAAGCAGGGCGCAAGGTGGGAGATGCAGGTCCACGAGCCAACAGACCCCCCTGGGTGCAGGGCTGGGCGTCCGCGGGGCTACGATGGGCACAAGCCGCTTGCACGCCAGGGCACGTTTGCAAATGTGCAGCTGCGTGTTTGCACCCAGGGATCGGCACACGCGCAGGGGCCGTGCTGATGTCGCAGCTGCCTGGCTCGAGGTCTCCTCCGGCCACGTGAGCGACCACACAAGGAGACGTTTCAGAGGATGCCCATGACCCCGCAGCCCTCCTCCCACTTGTCCAGCCTGGAAAAGCTCTAAGGCACCAGGGAAATCTGCTCTGCTGGGTCTGGGCTCCCCAACCCAGCAACAGAAAGCACCATCCGCTGCCCCCCTTCACCACGCTGGGGTCAGACGGCAGCTCCCACCCCAGCTGGGACCATGGAGTTACAGCAGCTGGCGAGAAGATACAGGAAACCCACGGGAAGCCCCGCGTCTTGGAAAAATGATTTTCCCGAAGGGTCACGCTTCCTTCTTTTCTCCCCTTTTGGGTGAGAGCATCTTACATCTGGGACAGGATATCAGAGGCCGCTGCTCAGCACCATCTGGCACCTCCCTGTCACTCCTGCACGGGATTTTTCTCTTCCCTTTCTCAGATTTGTAGTGATCTCCACCCAACCTGGAGCCCGACCCGGAGAAGGGACCAGCACTACCCACTCGTACCGAGAAGGGCTGGTGCGTACAGCACGACGGCCCACGCACCAAACCCACATGCAAACGCTCCTGTCCCTAAACACAGCCCAAGTGCCCTCCATCGCTGCTTCCCAGGGGCACAGGAGAGGTCACCAGCAGCTGCAGGAGTGGTGGTGCCCTGCCCAAGGACCTGTCCCACCTCACGCCCTACTGCGGCTTTTCCAGAGCTGTCCCCAGCTCTATATATTTCTTTGGGCAGATATCCATCTTTCTGACTCAGTTTAGACCCCCAGCAAAGCCTCAAATCCTGCAGCAAACGTTTGCAGAGCAGTGGGTTCAGGCCAGGCAGCAGCGACCGTCCCCAGGCAGCGCGTCGAGGCACTGGCACAGCGTGGGAGGGAAGCAAAGCGTTGGCAGCAGGAAATCTCACATTTCCTCGTCCTCACCTCGCTATTTTTTCACCTCTGAAGAAAGTTCCCTGTTTGCCAGGCCCAGTTCCTGTTCCTATTAGAAAAGCTATTTTAGGCTGTAGTCTGCATCCGTTGCCAGGCAACCGTGCCGGCTCCACGGACTTTGCTGGATCAGGCTCCTTCGGAGAAGCCGTTTGATTTATTCTTTCCAGCCCGATCCAGCAATGTTTAATTTCCTAACAGCGGCCCATTCACATAAACAGCTCAGGGCTCCACAGCAGCAATTACCAGCAAGCGGCTGCCCGTGGCCGGAGCATCCTCAGCCCCGAGCCAGCGGCTGGAGGGAGCAGGACAGGGAGCCTCGCACAGGTCCTGATCCAGCAGCCGGGGAATTGCTGGGGTTTCCATCCGTTTTGGATCAGGCCCTGCGGAGGATGAGCGCAGGCCTTGAATTTGGGTGCTCCGCCGAAACGCCCGCGGCTCAGCAAGCACTGAAGCTCCTTCTGAGGGTGACTCAGACCTCCAGAAGGACTCGGCCGCGGTGCCAGCGTCTCTCCTCCCGTTAGGGACAGAGCCGAAGGGAATCAGGGTCTGCTGGCCGAGCCACCAGACCTGCGGCCCGTGACGCAGGACGCCGACCGGCTCACGTAGGAGCCCCGCAGGGGACGTCAGAGCCGGTGATATTCCCAAAGGATTTGGGGGAGCACAGGAGGAGCTCAGCTGAGGCAAGAGCTCCGGTGGCATCGGGGCGAGATGACACTGGAGGAAAAGGGGAGGGTGAAAGAGCAGAGGACAAGCCTTCCTCCCTGTGGGAGAGTCCTCCTCGCGGGACACGGGTCCAAATTGTAGCAGAGCAGGGAAAACCGCAGAAAGGTCATCAGTGCTTCAGTCCCAAGGCCTAATCCTCCCCCCCCACACACAAATTGGAAAGTGCACTCCAAATCTATGAGAAAGCTTTTTCCACCTGTTTTTTTGATTGAAAGGGAATTCAATCAAAAATTCCTCTGCCAAAAATAATAACGACCCTGAGAGAAAGACTAGTCAGATCAGCTGACAACCATGAGCTTTTCCGGGCTGGATAGAGAGAGCAAACGCTTGTCACTGACAGATGGAGATTCGGCTTGTTTATGCAGCCCCCCCACGACCTTAATTTTCTTAAATGTGCATTTTTCTCTCTCTTTAGAAGAAAGATTAGGGCCTTTCGGGGCCCGTGCCCTGTAATAACCTCATGAGCTCCTGGAAGGGAGGTGTCTTGGTGCCACCACGTTTCCCAGGTAAAACACGGCTGTGGTCTCTCCCATGGGGTCAGTGCCAGCATCCTTGGAGACACCTCCAGAGAACGCTTCCCAACATCCCACCGGGTGTTATAGGGGAGACGCTGGCAAAACCATCACTGGATTGTCCCTAGGGATAAGTCGTCTCCTTCATCTCCCACCACTTAGTCTCCCCGGGCATCTCCTTAAAGAAGATTCCCACTTTAAGGGTCCTCGCTGGCTGCCTTGGTGCTTGGGCCACTAAGGGACCTTGGCCCCCAGGCAAAGCGACCGTGGTCCCCCAAGCCCGGCCCCTCCGCAGGACTCGCAGGCTGAGCCCAGGCTCCCATTTGCACCAGGTGACAAGTCCCCAGTGTCCCCCCCCGCCCAGCCAAGATGGGGGGTGGCCTCTGAGCCGTGTACCCCGCCTTGGCCCATCCTTCCTTCCTCAGGAAGGTGGCTGGGGAGCGATAAAACAGGCTGGAAATGTGTCAGCAAAGCTTTCAGCTAGGTCTGGGCCTGGTGGTGCAGATGCAGGCTGGGAGGAGAGGTGGGTTTCCAGCAGTGCCTAAGGAGAGCAGCCCCTGGAGAAGATTCAAGGAGGATGAGCACAGCAGGAGCTTTCTCCTCACCCAGGGACAGACCAGGTCCCGTGTCCAAATGCTACATTTATACCCCATTTGGGTCCACCACGAGGAAACTAAGGTGGGGGGGGGGGGGGAAAGAAGGTGGGATTTGATGAGCTTGGAATAACATCTAAATCACAGGGCCTCTCTGCTGGTCCCTTCCCCAGCAGCTCTCTCCAGCAGCCTTTCTGGGATGATCTCAAAGCACGGATACGCAGGGCCCAAAAGCCGCAACGTTCCCAAAGAGCCTTTTCTTTGCTCCCCACAAAGCCAGGATTTGGAGGCAATAAATGACTGACGGGCTCCCTCCTCGCAAAGCTCAGGGGGAAAACTGAGGCCCCGGAAAGGAGAGGACTTGCTGAAGGTCACCGAGCAAGGGAAGGGAAGAGCAAGGAGTCCAGGGCCATGGAGGGCTCTCAAGAGGAGGAAGGCCACTGTTTGGCTTGGGCTGGGAGATTCGAGCAGCAGCTCGCGGTCACCTCTGTGGGAGACCCCGGAGCCAGGGCAGGGCTGTTTGGTGCAGACGGGGAAACCCGAAACGCGGAGAGAAAGGGACGGATCCAAGGTCAGCGGGAAGCTGGTGGGAGAGCCGAGGAAGGAGAGGTGGAGGGAAGGACGCAGGCATCTCCTGTCTTCCCCCTCTGCGCTGCAAAGCCAAGCGGCAAAGGGAAGGAGCCCTCGGTGCGTACCTCACCTCAGGCACCAAATCATGAGAAAATCAGCTCCTGGCCCTGTGCTCTCTCCCCACAGTCAGGGACCAGCTCCTTTCCGAGCACAGGGCTGCGGGAGGGACTGCGTTTGCTCACACCGAGGAAATTCAGAGCCCTGCAGCAGCGTATTCCTGCAAGCGGCAAGAAACCAAGGGAGGGACCCTCCAAGAAGCATCCAAACTCCACTTCAAAGCCCCCAGAAGGGACTTTTGCCTCACACAGAAACATTTCAGCTCTGATCCCCCCCAGCCCTGCTCCTCGGGCCTTCCTGCAGCCTCCTTCGTGCAATCTTCCCTTGCACGAGGAGAGGCCAGCACGAGATGCGTCCATTTTAAAAGCTATTCAGTGCCAGGGCTTGCTTACAAAGCGAGAGACTCGGAGCTCCAGATCTGCTCTCTCTCCTCCCTGCTCGTCCTCTCCAGCTCCAGGGGGAAGGTTTTTGCCATCTGGGCTCATTAGGGTTGTTCACTCTCTCCCCTTCCTTCAAATGATCCCTGCTAATTAGCGGCAGGCTCTGGGCACCTGCAGAGCTGACATGCGGTGGCTCAGGCACACCAGCCGGGATGCTCGTGCAGGGCCGCATCGCGGGGCACCAGCGCACTCGCTATCCCACACCGGCACGCGGAGAGACGCAGACTTTGGACAGGGCCGGCGTGAGCAGATGGGAGAGCGCAGGGGTGTCGGAGGACAAGGGACCCGCAAGGAGCCTCGCTGGAAACAGGGCTCAAAGCCCCAGCGCCTGGCTGGGAGCAGCTCGGCTGTGCGTAACAGGCATTTCCCTCCCAGAGGAGCCGGGTGCTCGGAGCTGCATCCTTCCCATGCGAACGTCTAGGCCCACTTTAACGTCGTGACACAGGAGCAATTCACATTCCCTGATGAATCAGACCTGCCTCTGCTTCTGTCTTACACCTGCAGCATGGCTTTCAGCAGCAAGACTGCACAGATGTTATAAATAATCCCCGGCTCCTTTAAAGGCAAGCGGAGGAGTGGCTGACACTACACACCGGCTGCTCCACCCCAGGGGTGGGTGCGTTTCCCCAGGGCCCCTCACACTGCATTTGTGCTAACGATGCTTAGTTTTGACATTAGAAAAGTGACTGTTTTCTTCAATGGATACCAGAGACGCCTTCAGACGTAGGGAAAGGGCAATTCTGCAGGCAGGTAGTGAGCCAGACATAACAGCTGGATGATCCCACTGATTCATCCAATTTGGTCTCCTTTCATGTCTCATTTAGTATCATGAAAACATACATCAGCTGCAACAGTGTGACACTATATCAAAACCAACCATCATATGATCCCTTCGGGGCTCTGTTGTATTCACAAGATCATCTTTTTCCAGTTGGCTCTGACTGACCCCTCTTAACTCACCCGCTCTGACGGTTAGCGACTGAACCCCAAAGCAGGCCAGGTTTATCCTAGAAGGCAGCAGATAGGCAGAGTCCAAATCCCACCGCAGACTCTGCCTTCCCCTATTGTAGTTCGTGAAGCTTCTTTATTTGTAAACAAACAAGTTCGCACACAACCCGGGTTAGGGTAAAATCAGAGCATCTTCCAAGGCGACCATTTAGTCTGGATCTGCGTAGGTCAACATCTGATCTAGGGCAAATTTGATCCTCGTGATTCCCATCTGACTTGGCTCTGGGTTAACTCCAGATTCTCCACTCTGTGGAAGCCTGAAGTGGCACTGGAGTCACTCCAGATTTATACCAAAAGCTCTCATTCCTATCGGTTTCAGTGGAGCTGTCTCCAGTTTATCCTGGAGAACAAAAGATCGGACCCAGATTTTATTTCCCTTCCAACCAGCTAAACTGCAGACAAATCGCCATCCAGGTTCCCTGACCTATTCACAGCACCTCCGGAGAGACATTTCACGAGAAACTCTGGGTCCTCCTGAGAATAGCTCAGTTGCCGAGGCGTTTTGGGTTTTTTCCTACTACAACCAGAAATAGTTACATCAGCTCCTGACGAATTCAAACCTCAGGTGCCTCAGATGCAAAGCAAGGTCCAAGAATCAGAACAGTTTCACCCTTTAGGTCCTTTATGAAGAGTTGGGACCAGGTTTCTCAGCTGGTCTAAGCCCCAAATCACTGGAGCAATGCAGCTCTGCACCTGGCTAAGACACCAGCCCAAGAGCACGGCTGGAGGAAACACACACCTCTGGGCGCATCCAGCGATGCAATGAATGCACAGCAGAGAATAAGGAATCGCACACCAAATACTGTGAATGGCACGAAATCAGGAACCCGACCCTCATTTTTTTGCCTCGGAAACCAGCCACGCACGTTTAGGAAGCGGCAGGAAAAAAATTAAAATAAATAACCCCCAGCACCTCGGGGGCCAAAAATTAAATATTCATTGCTGCTAAGTGCTTTCTCCCCTCCCAATGTTATTGTCAAGGTCAACCTGGGAGCTGCGTTTCCACCACCCTTGGGCAGCGGCTCGGCGGGGATGAGCCCCCCGCCAACCCCAGCCGTCCTCCAGAGTTACCCCCGGCCTCTGCGGGGTGGCCAGAGCCATTTGCTGGCTCTGAAGGTCCCCCCAGCCCCCGATGCCACCTACCTTAGGGCCACGCCTGGTGCCTCTAGGCTTCGGGTGACCCCCTTAAACTCCCCTCCCCGGCTCAGCGCTGCTGCTCCCCGAGCATCCTCCCCGGGAGAGGCCCCGACAGCAGGGTTAGGGGAAAGGCGGGGAGGGGGGAACCAAGCAGGCAGGGCCCACCGTGGCAGGAGACCCCCGGGAGCGGGGACCAGCGCGGGGGGAAGCGGGAGGAGGGGGCGGCCTTACCTCCGCGCTCCGGCGGCGGCTCCGCGGCTCCGGCGGGGGGGGGGGGGGGTGGTGAAACTGACCAAATTCCGGCAGAAATTGACCAGGCTCCCGGGAGAAACTGACCAGGTGCCGGCGGGGAGGATGGAGCGGCAGCCGGTGCTCTCCGGAGCCGGGCAGCGGCCGGCCCCCCCCCCCGGGCCCCCCCAGCCGCGGAGACGCCGCTCCTGCCCTCCGCACCCAGCGGCGGTGGCTGCGCGCCCGGCGGCCGCTTTCCGCGCCCACCGCTCCGCGGATGCGCGCTGGGCTCGGCCCGGCCCCGCTCCCCCTTCGCCGCCGGAGGGGAGGCAACTCCGCTCGCCTCCAAAAAAAAAAAAAGGAGAGAGAGAGAAAGAGAAGGAAAAAAGGGACACGCAGCCCCTGACGCAGGCTTGAGTCACCG
Organism: Dromaius novaehollandiae; assembly: GCF_036370855.1. Classification (NCBI taxonomy): domain Eukaryota; kingdom Metazoa; phylum Chordata; class Aves; order Casuariiformes; family Dromaiidae; genus Dromaius; species Dromaius novaehollandiae. Next base: position 2,537,026 of record NC_088124.1, on the reverse strand, counting down.
GGGCTGCACGTCAAAGCCGGGGTGCCGGGGGGTGGCTGTCGTCCGTGTCCCCCCCCCCCCCCCCCAACCCAGGTGAGGGGAGGCTTTGCCACACCACGAGTTTTTGGATAAAAAAAGCAGCGGTGGGTCCTGGCAGGGCAGCTTCACCCCCGCCCACCTGCCCTTGGCAGTGTGGGGGAAGGCAGGAGGTTACTATAATGCCCCCCCACCAAAGGGCAGCCCGGAGAGGTGCCCTCGCGGCCCCCACGGTGCCTCTGCGCTGGGGAAGGGGAGCGCTTTGAGCTGGGGGGACTGCAGGGTGGTGGGAGCCGGGTTTTGGTCACCCCTTTCCTCCAAGGGTAACTTGGTTCACTGGAGGCATCGCTTCCTCTTAAATCACGTCCTAGGGAAGGAGCTAGGTCAAGACCTGAGTTCTGCTCCCCATAAATTGGGGGCAAATCCAGAGCCTTCCCTTTCAAGCCAGGGACATTCGGGGGCCCTAGAGCCAGCGACAGCTCTGGACTCACAGGACACCACATCTCCAGGCACGCTAGTTCCCTTCGGTGCCAGAGCTCAGCACAGGAGCAGCATGGGCTCAGGTAGGGCTAAGCTAATGGTATAAGCCAAATTTAGCCCACCTTCAATGCCAATGGTGAAATTCTTCACGTAAAAGGTCCCACTCAGGGGCTGGATTCCCCCCAACAGGACACGGTGGGATATAGTGACACCAGGAATTTTGTTAGGCGGAAGAGAGAAGTAAACACACAACCCTTGACACGAGTCCTTCCAGGCAAGCAAACTCCTAATCCGGCTTCTGACACAGGATTAATTTATCACACAGCCATTTAGGCTGCTTTGATGCAGTTACAGCGGTGTGTTTAACAGAAAGCCCAGACATACCTGTAGAGATGAGCCCTCCACTCTTACTCAGTGCTGCCTAGTGAGTCCTGCCCTCAAAAAGCAGCTAATTGAGTTAATCAAGAAAGCCAGAGGGATGTTATGATTTCTTGGTGAGGAGAAGGAGTTTTCAAAGGAGTTAATTGCTGGCTCAATGCCTGGTGGAATCAGTTAAGGTCTACAAGTCCTGAAGACTTGAACTCAGCCCACCCAAACCTAACAGCGCAGCCCCCAAACATTTCTCCTCTGATCCGGGTGCTGCTGGTGCCTGGGATGCTGGTAGCAGTGGCGAGTGCCTGGGCCACCCAAGCCTGTGAGAAAGCACAGCAGGAGGAAAGACACATTTGGAAGAGAGAAACCAGGGGTGACTCAGACCTCCAGCCCCAAATCACGCTTCTTCCAGCTCCTGGATCTCAATTATGCACATTTCTGGCCTTTGCATGCACTTCTCTTTCCAGCTCATTAGGTACAAAAGGATCGATTCTTGTAGGTACCTGGGACTTCGGCCAGCACTTACGTGGAGACCTAGAGTGCGAAAGCAACAGTCACACTTTTCCTATCTCTCCCCCCCGCCAAGGAGAAATGAGGCTATATTCCATTAGATCTGCTCCTTAACCCATCCCATCCCCAAGTCAGGCAGGAATAAGGCTGCTTAACATGGCTTTAAAGTGCTGCGAAGGAGAAGATGGTGCGTGCCTTGCTCCTGTTTTCCTACTGCCACCGTTTTGCAGACAAGCGTTCCCAGCATCTGTGTGGTTTGTGGCGATGTCGCTTCATCTAGGGCTGATGCACCGTAGTGGGAGGAGGGGGGCAAATGTCACGCTGAAGTCAAAGGAGTCACACTGAAATGAGCCAGCCGGGAGGAGAGAGGCACCACGCACATCTCAGATGTTATGTAAAGCGCTGCCTCACAGGGAGGGAACGCTGCATCCCTGCTCCGGCTTCTGCTCGCTTTCCAGGCAGGAACGAGACTTCTGACCTGCGTTTCCATCGAGCAGCGTGATGGGACGCGGATCCGGGGTGCTCACCTGTCCCCACACGCAGCAGCGAGGCCTGGAGAGGGGCCAGCGACTGCTGGATCTTTGTGGCTGGATCAAAGCCTGGCAGGAGCCTTCGCTTTGCAGCGAGGCTGGTCCTGCAGGGACAAAGGAGGGCGGCAGGGACGGCTCTCACGGCCTCTCCAAAGCCTCGATCCTTTCATGCTTTAGAAATACCATCTCGTCGCAATCCTTCGTGCTCATCCCACCTTCTGATTCACAGGAGAAGCAAGGAAATGGCTGCACAGCAGCCAGGAACACCGTGTCCCAGCCGGGGAGGAAAGACAAGACTTTGAGCCATCCCAGGGGGAGGTTTTACACCTTGGCTGGAGCACAGCTCCCACACGAGCTCTCTCCTGCAGAGCTACCGGCTTTTTTGGCCCTCTCTGCTCAGTAGGAAACCCCAAAGTCAAAGGGACCCGACCTCAGCAGCGTCCTTGGACAGCACCACCAGCACGGTCCTGCCCGCCGCGGCCAGCCAGAGCCGGGCCCCGCGGGAGCTGACCTCGCTCTCCGGGTGCGGATCAAGTGCCCTGGACGGGAACTAACGAGCTGCGAGACAGCAACGCGCCCGGCCAGCGCGTTGCCTGGTGTCACTCCCTCTGCCAGGATGGTCCTTCCTCCTCTCCCATGCTTCTGCCCAGGACACGGCGAGCGCTTGCGGTCTGAGACGAAGCCACGAGGAAAAGGGGCCAGGAGACATCACAGTGCAGCCAGGAGCAATTCAGTCCTGCGCAGGGTTGGCGTGAGCTGGGCTCGAGGTGGATGCTCCCGCACAGAGACCCGGCAAGGTGACGGCCATCTCCTGCGCAGAGCAGCGTCAGCAGCTTCTCGGACCTGCTGGGAAGAGGGCAGCGATGGGAGAAGAGGCATTGCTGTCTGCAGGCATGAGAGCAACTTCCTAATTGCTAAAGACAGATTTTTATTGCATCCGGGCGCTGCCTCTGTGGCTGGAGGGATGCCGCCTTCGCTCAGGAGGGCTGGGGAAGGGCAGCTGTGGAGCCAGCTGGCTGCAAACGCCACCAGCTAAAGCCCTCCAAGTACCCAGGCTGAAAGCGGAGGAGGACTGAGCGACCTTACCAAGAGGGTCCGAACTTGCCATCCGGCTCTCCCGATCCTGCACATCTCGGCGTGATGCAGGGGTGAGTCTGCTCGAGCTGGGGAAGGGGGAATTCCAGGGTCACGACTGGCTTTACAACACCTCCAGTCAAACACAGTGCACATGTTTAAGTCCCTTGCACACTTTGGGAAGGTAAGCAGCTTCTTTAGCCTTGATTCCTCTACAGATTTAAAGATATCCCTTCGGTAGCCACACAACCACCCTTGCTGCAGCTGATCTGGAGCACACTGCAGGTTGGTAAACTGAGGCACAGACAGGTTTCCCCAGATGTAGCAAAGCTAAAACTGGCCAGGATCTAGGCCTAGCACGAACACACACTCGTGGTCAAACCAAGACAAAGTCTGACTTGTAGCCATGAAAGCAGCACACTAGCCAGGCCAAGGGAAGAAGCTGCTGTGCTGAAGATGATGCCAGTGGTAGAAGCAGAAGATGCCAGAGGGAAATGCAAGAAACTTAGGATATGGCTGCATCTGTCTGTCCTATTGAGACAACGGGAGCTGCTCCAGAGACTCGGGCTCGGATACAGAAAATCAGAGCGCCCTGTACTTTTCCGATGCCAGCCCAAGCAGCCACCGCAGGATGCACGAGGAACGTGGGCATGAGTAATGTCTCTCCTGGAAGAACGATGCCCCGGAGATCCAGCGAAGGGTTGATGCCACGGCTGAAGACAGACGCATTTCCATAAATGCTCAAGCAGCAGCCTATAAATAACTGCCTGAGTTTACTGCTGCTCTCATGTGACCCTGATCTCCTGCATTTTCGGCTGCCATCTGTCACCATGGTGATGGCATCACAGGGCCACCAGCCCTTCATTCATAGCTACCAGCAGCCAGCCCAGGGGAGGGGGCCCGGCGCGGGGGAGGCACCCGGGAGCCTTTTTAAAGGAGAGAAGCTGCAGATTCGGGACAGGAAAAATACCGAGGGGAGGTTTAGCAGGGAGCAGGTGACGATGCAGCGGCCAGCCCCCCCCAGAAAGGCGGCTGGAGAGGCCGCGTTTCCCAGCGTGGCCTGCCGGGATAGGAAGAACCACAGCCAGGCAGCGGGACCTGCAGGAATGCATGGACGTAGCTATGGGAAGCGCGGGAGAGACTGATGAGCACGGGCAGACGTCTGCAGGGAGGAGCAAAGCCCTCCCGATTTGGTCCCCCGTGGTCTGGAGCATCAGGAGGGTCCTGCCAGCATGGGGATATTTATTTACTTCTCCCCTCTCCCGCCTGCCTCCGAGCCCCCCCTGGCCTCAGGGAGCACCTTCCTCCCTGTAGCTTTGGGAAGGGACAACTGATTTATTACCTTAATGCCTCCTCTGCCGGTGGACGGGCTCCCGAGCCTCAGCTTGCCCCCCAGGCAGGGTGCAAACAGCGGGGGATTAACAGGGCAAGCGACTGTGGCGCTGTCGGTACGTTCGGAGGACGATTTTCCACATAAGCTGTCAAGCTGACCTATATTCAAGTGACAATAATCCAAGGGGATAATGCCCTCCGGTTTCTAAATGTGTCTTTGCCTGCAAAGCCACTTTCTGTCATGGTTTATTCCAGGCCCAGCGCTGCCTTGCGCTGCTAACGCGGAGGGAAAGGAGCCTGGGAAAGAAGAGGCCGTCCTGAGTCAGGGCAGAGGCATTTCCAGCTCTTACACAGCGTTTTCCAGCCAAAGATCCCAACCCGCTGCACTCGCTGACCGGCCGAATTAGCTCCCGACTGTTGAACTGGCGCAGGCACGGTGCCGCCTCCGAGGGCTCCCGCGAGCCCGGACCCCCGGTTCCTCCAAGGGCAGGACGGCAACTCCGCAAGGTATCTCGGGCCCAAGAGCGGGGAAAGTGCCAGGCAGCTGGAAACATCGAGAAACACGGGCAAAATGACCTTTAAAAGAAACAGATGCCATTTATTAGAGATCTCTGTAAAACCAGCCCCAGTGCCCTCACCTGTCGGCTGTTTCATCCCAGGCTGGGGGCTGCAAGAGCGGGAGCTCCTATTTTTGGACTGGAGATCATGTCTAAAAAACAGAAGAGCAGGGGGAAGCAATAACGAGCACAAGAAGAAAACCGCAGTGATGGACTCAGCCCCGGGGGGACAACCGTGCCGCAAAGAGAGGGGACGCTGCACAATGGAAGGAAAACTAATAAACCCCAGCGCAGGAATGAGAACCACGTACCGCCGCCTCCGGGCAGGGCTCCCAGCGGCAGGGCGACGCGCTTGAAAGCGCCGCTGCTTCAGGGCTCTGGTCTTAATTTTCTCCACACGCCGCCCTGCCGCCACATGAGACGCGGCCGAGCTCGCGTTGTGCAACGGGGCGAAGTCGTTGCACGCGGTGCCGACGGCCCCGGCTGCTGCGGTGCGGGAACGGGCGCTTTGGAGAGCTGCTGGCCAGCGGTTTCCCAGCCCCGGGCACCCACCCGCTTGGCAGATCAGGCTCCATTTCCATGCATCCAGGTGGTTTGGGTTACCTGGATCAGGCCACCCAGCAGGAAACTCCTCTCACAGCTGGATGCAGCTTGGAGAGGTCTGAGCTGGGATCTGCGGGGGGTCTCGGCAGTGCCTGCAAGCTCCCAGGTCCTGCTCCAGGGAGCCACGGCACCCTTGGGTGCTGGGGAGGGAGCACCAAGGTTTCATCCTTGGAAAGAAAACCAGAAGCCCTCGAGGGGCTGCTCAGCTGCAGATCTTCTTGCAAGGCCACCACCGGCTGCATCTCTTATTCCCGCAGGGATAAAGAGCCTGTCTTTGGGCCTGCTCCTTTGAGAGGGGCATTCGTTCCCTTCCCGAATCGCAGCAGAGGACGTGGCCCAGAAGGGATGAGGTGTGAGATGAGCTTTGCTACGGCCGTGTTTGATGCTGCACAAGTCAGGACGTGGCTTGCTCCTCCGATGCCCACCCTAAGCGGGCGACCTGCCAGGCAGGCTTTACGGGGCTAAAGATTTCCCACCCCGTGCTGCATCCCCTGGGGGAACGGCAAGCCCGAGGAAAAGCCCCCAAACCAACACCGCTAATTTGACCCTCCCCTGGAAAACACCCCCAGCAATTTGGCACCGAGCTCCCAGCTTTGGCCAAGGGACAGCTCTCGCCGCCCGCCAAAGCCTCCCACGGGGCTCCGAGCTCGAGCACGCCGGCTCGCGTTTCACCAGCCGTCATGTGATTTTTGCCCTGGGTGTATTTTAAGCCCCGCTTTGACGTCACACCTTTCCCCCCCCCACCCCGGCTCGCCAGGACGCTGCTTTTGTACATCGCCCGGCAGCTGGGCCCCAAATCTCCCCTTCAGCTCCCCTTCGCTCCCAACCTCCCCCAGGCCCGGCAGCGAGGAAAAACGCCGGCCAAGATGCCCGGATCACCTGGCAATCAGGCTCAAGGCAGGAGCAGCCCGGAAAGGCAGATGGGGGAAACCGGGCGTCGGGAGATGGAGTCACCCAGGGCAAAGCTGGGTGCTGGGGACGCTGACCTTAACCTCAGCCCCCTCCTTCCTTCAGCACATCGGTGCAGGACAGGCTGTTTTATCCCGGGTGCAAGGGAAACGGCCCCGAATCCCAGCCACCGACCGCCCCGACACGAGCACCGTCGGGCCCGGCAGGGTCTGCAGCTGCCGAGGAAGCGGAGCCCGTCCCAGCTCCTCCGTCCCCAGCCCCGAACATGCCACCGTCACGGCATCGTGCTGAGGACAAGGAGCAAAGCCCCCAAACCCCTCACCTCCCGGGCCCAGGGCACCTGGAGGAGCAGGATTCGGCCATCTGGCAAGAAGGACACGGGCAGGGACGGAGCAGCACGTCCGTTGGGGGAGCACGGGGGGGTGTTGCATTGGTTCCAGCAGCTGGGGAGTGTTTTGCAGCACTGCAGTGCTATCACATGCCGAGCTCTCCTCGCTCGCGTGTCTCGTCCCAGAAACAGCCGCTCTCCGTCTCCGGAGACCTTCACAGCCGGAGCCTCGGTTCACCTCCCGTCCGAGCCCTGGGGCGGATCTGCAAACGGCGGGGAGCGGCGGCACAGGGCAAAGATCCCACCTGCATTTCCCCTCCTCCCGAGCGTTTTTACCTGCAGGGCCACGATCTCAGGGGTGACACCGGCCACACAGGTGCCTCCGTGTCCTTTCTCAGAGGTCCTCGAGGCCGGGCTGGGAGATGCCTGAGCCGGCGAGTCCGTGCACGGAGCCAAGCGCCCTGCGCTGCCTGGGCACGGCCGTGGATGGCAGAGCCCAAACCCAACCTTCGGCGTCCCACATGTCCCCCTGGTCCGAAGGAAGCCAAAAGCATCTGCGCCCGGGAGCGTTTCCTCAGCCTGACCCCAGTGCAACACCAGGGGCTGCTGAACCCCAACATCAGGCGTTGCTGCTTTGCATCCTCTAGCTGCAACCCCGCACGGGCGTTTCCACCCGCCCTTCTGCGTCTCGCCTGCCGGCGGGAGGTCTCCGACGGCGGTTTGGACCCCTCCGAGCTGCTGCAGGAGTCCGGAGAGACTGGTAAATCCCATCCTAGCAGCTCAGCTGGAAATGATCATCCACGCGAAGACAAGTGGGTTTGGCCGAACGGCCCTCCCCTCCCTCTCGCCCCCCAGTCCTCCGAGCTCCCCCGCGCAAGCCGGGGTTTTGCTGCCCTTTAAGGACAGAGCAGGCCCCAGGGCATGTGAAAGGCTGCCTGGGAGAGGAGCCTGGCTCCCGTCCGCGGCCTCCCACGCAGCAGCACGTCGGGGCCGGTGACAGCGGAGCCCTGGCTCCTGTGCAGCCAGGCCAGCGAGAGGAACCATTATGGGGGTCTCCACGGCCGGGTGGGAGATGGAGGGGAGAGGGCAGTGGCTGGGGGGCTCGTTTCGTACCTGTTCAGTCCTCTGCGATTCCGGCTTCGTTGTCCTTCTCCCCAGCACCCGGGCTGCACCGGCCAGAGCGCGGTTCGGAGATGCAACAAAGCTGGCAAAGGCCGAGCGTCCCGGAGGGGGGGCAGAGACAGAGAAATCACCCCCAAAGCAATGAATGCCTTTGAGCCAGGCCAAGCCTGTCGTCCCCGAAGCGGGGCCCGGCTGAAGGGCACAGCCAGTGCCTCCGAGAAAGGGACCGCGGCGGGGGGACATTTGTGTTTGGCAGCAGGCCGGCGCAGGGACCGCAAACCCTGTGGCCGTTTGGGCTGCGTCCCCATCGGGAGCGAAGGCTTCGCGGCTCGGTTTCGGCTGCATCACCTGGAAACGCATCCCCAGGGCAGAGCCGGGGGGCTGATCTCGATGGGGGAGCTGGGATGGGGGGGAAACCAAGGGGAGGACCCCGGGGGTGCAGAAGGAGCCTGGACAAAGTAGAAACCATCTGACCAGGCTGATCTGATGGACATTTAACCCCCCTCTCTGCTCCTCCTTCATTGCCTGGGATTTACAGCCCTGAAAGCTGGAGCCAAGAGCACAAAGCACGGGAAGAGCTGCAAGGCCCTGGGGCGGGGAGCCCCGGACGCCTGGGGTCTGCTCCCAGCTCCCCCAGCACACACCCAGCAGGTCCCAGTTCCCATCCCTGCCTCAGTTTCCCCCTTCCCAAAGATGGGGATCCTCATCTTCCAAGCACAGGAACACAGCGGACGAAGCTTTGGGGTCGCCAGGTTGCAGTTTTCGAGGGCGTCTGCTCAGGGCAGGGACCCCCCCGGGCCGGGTGCCCCAGATGAGCCCCCAGGGAGAGCGAAGCAAGGCAAGACGCAGGCTAAGCGAAACCAGAAATGAGAGGAGTCGGGAGAGAGACTGGGGAAAGGGAAGAGCGAGGAGGCGGCGGCGGGGAGACAGGCTGCTCCGACCATCTGCTCTGGGTGCTTTTAATTCCTTGGGCTCGTTTCAGCTCGGCTGCCTCGGCTTTGCCGCAAGAGCTCCCGCCGACGGCACCGGCACCAGCCTGGCCCCGGCTCCCTGCCACGCGCGGGGCTGCAGGGGACACACCACGAAGGGGACAAGCCACCAAGGGGACACGCCGAGACCCAGCCTGGACCATGGCTCAACTGAACAAGGAGCAACGGGAGAAAAGAAGGGAGCCGGTTTTGCAGGGCTGCGAGCTGCTCCGGCCCCCGTGCAGGAGCATCCTTGCAGAGGATGGGGCCAGCCAGGGCTCCTCCACCAAAAACACCCGCTGGGCACGGAGGGCTCCGACCACCTGAACCACCGCCCTGGCAAAGCCTGGCCTTAAGCCAGAGGATGCAGGCAAGGAAACGATGCTCTAAGCAGCCTCGGATCCTTTACAGGTCTTTAAAAGACACCCTGATTTCAGCAATTAGGCTCAAGGAGAGGACTTGAACACAGGTCTCTCTGCCCCATCCTGCAATTCTCCTCCCTTTCCCTCTAGCAGCTCTTTCGCACCATCTGCACCTCTCCGACACCTCCCTCGTTCACCCCAGCACCCCTCGCCGCTGCCCGGGGGGTCCCCGTCCCTGCGATACTGCTCTCGCAGCGCTCCCAGATCCTCCCGAGCAGCCCGGAACGGCTGGGAGCACGCACAAAAAATCACCAGCCGTCAGGAGCAGTGGGAGAGGCTGCGGAAATCTCGACAGTTGTGCCAAGATGCTGCTGCGATTCCTCACGAATGAAGCAAAATACCCCAGCTTGGAGCGGGAAGGACAAATCCAGGGGAAGAGCCAACACACGCTGGGCACGGCTGCACCACGTGAGCCAGGTTTTCCTCCCCGGGGAGCCGAGATGGCACGGTGCACCCAGGTACAACCTCACCTAGGACAGCCCTTGTGGGCTAAAGCCCTTGCGATGGTGGGGACCTCCCCAAAAGCCACCCAGAAAGGGCTGCAGACAGGGGCCGGTGGCCTCAGCCACCAGCACGGTGGTGGCCCTGCTCATGGTGGTGGTCCAGGGACCACAGTGCAGGCAGATCCTCCACCAAGGAGGGCAGAGGACGTCCAGCTGCTTGGGCTGGGCACCCAGAGGAGCTTTTTGGGGTGCTGTTGCCTCGCACTGGGGTTTGGCACAGGAAAGGCCTGATGCTGGTCCCAGCGAGAATGCTGCGCTCTCCTTGTCACCCAACAGCTCAGTTCTACCCATCTCCCTCAAAACTGCTGTTTAAAAAAAAAATGGGGAAATAAGGGGAAATGAGGTTTGCCCTAGGAGCAGGGATAAAAGCATCCGTCCCCACGCAGGATAGTTTCTGTGCAACACGTTTCCAGCCGCGTAAACCCGCGGGAGCGCTGGAGCTGTTCTTTCCTCGCCCGAGTGTTTGCAAACAGGATTATCGCTGCCTGCAGATTAAATGCGCCGTGCCTGCAGCTTAATTTCCTTCCTCGGGAAGGCTTGATGTTTAAACGCGAGGCTCAGCAGGCAGCGCACCGGCTACAGCCTCGCGGATGACTGTCCCCCCTGCACTGAGGGGGGATCTAGCAGGTCTGGGGGTCCCGTCAGACCCTAGACCCGATTTCTGGGGCCCATCCAGGCCAAGAGAAACTGGGGCCAGTGCCTGGCTCTCCCCCACCTCGCTCCACACGGACCTCTCCGCACGCCCAGACTCACCCGCTGCCGGAGCCTTGCCGAAAACTTACCCCACGGGGACGGCGCAGACAAAATTGGGAAGATGAATCAAGAGCGATTGCTCAGCAAGCGGCTTAGCGAAAGCAGCTTTGAGCACAAGCGAGAAAAAGCGACAGCCGAATCAAGCCAGGCTCTTAATCGTGGAGCAAATCCCGCTCCCAGCCCGGATCCCTGGGCTCCCAGCCACCATCCTCTCGCGTCTCCGTTGTCCTTTATCCGGGCAAGGAAGGGGCAGAGGTGGCCACTGGAGAGCCGGGCTGGTCTGAGACCCCCACGGCCGCAGCCCGGTCGGGTTTACCTGCACGGACCACGGCAAGTCGGATCATCCCTGGAGGCTGGGAGCAAGCTGAGGTCATCGATCCTGCAAATACAGCAGAAGAGAGGCAAAAAGAGATGCTTTGAGATCCTGCAACAGGAGATGTTGCAGGAAAACAGGTAAGGAGCTGGCAAACACCACGACTGCCGGTCCCTCTGGCCTTGCCGCTGCTCCGGATTTACACCAGAGCAAGATGGGAACCGGTCCCACGGTGTTGGGAGACTGAGCCAGATCCTTTTCCTATCTTATTTCACCACGTAATTGCCTCTTTCAATTACACAATTAATGTAAGCAAAGGTAATTACAGAACGGAGGCATATAATCATGCAGCGAGTGCCGTAATTTGGGGTGGCAAGTCGAGGGGCGAGACATGTTTGGGGAGATAACGCTCACAGGGATATCGGTCCTGGAAAGGGCGACAGGAGCAGCAACCACCTCGCAGGATCCCGGGGCTGAAACACGAGCTCTCCTCCGTGCAGAGCCGGCAGCGCGCGTGGACACGTGCGTGTGCACACGCGTTTGCGCTGGCAGCCCGCGGGGTCACATTAATGGCTCGGTGGAAGGATAAATTACAGGGCCAGGCAGCTGCTAGCAGTCTGGCATTGCAACGTGTTAATTATGGCAACACACGGAGCCTCTTCCCTGCATAGCCCTTTCCTCCTGCACTTTCTCACGCTTCCTGTTTCGCCACCCAAATATCCCTAATTTGGAGGTCCAACTCATTAGCAACGCCCCAAAGATGCAGCAGAAGGGGTGCAGATGGAGGGGTCCAAAACACGCACCCCTTGGTCCCCCCAGCCAGGCTTTTGCGATAGAAAGCCGCCGTGGGGCGCTCCCTGCTTTGCTTTTTCTTCTGGTGCAGGATTCAGTTTTCCAGCATTTTTCCCAGAGCCTGGAGAGCTCAAACCCCCCAGGGTGAAAGCAGAGCTGCTACAGCTTAGCACACCCAGGCCAGGCAGGAGCAGCGAGCACAGAGACGGGGTCTCGGGCCGTGAGCCCAAGGATCCAACATGCAAAATACACGGGAGCATCCCGGGAGCGAGGGACAGCCCAACCCCAGCGCTGGGGAGACACAGCAAGCCATCGCCATGTCACCCACAGGCACCTGGACCAAACCCACTGCTGCTTTTTCCATCTGTTGCGGCCAATCTGTGACTCTCAGCCAACATCTGGTGCAGATCTTGGTGCTTTTGGACCTCCCCAAGGCTACGAGCATCTCCATCTCGGGGTGGCACCCACGACGGCCTCGATAGAAAAGGCAGCACTGGGAGAGCAGAAACGCGGACATCGGTGGGTGCTGGCGTTCCTGCCTGGGTCAGGGCTGCTTTATGGTCACCCTTAGGGAGGCATTAATGGCCCAGCAGAAGGATAAATTACAGGGCCGAGCAGCTGCTAGCAGTTTGCGATTGCAACATGTTAATTATGGTGAAGGCACTAAATAATTTCCCTGCACTGACGAGGGAAGGGAGGGAGAAGGTGATGGAGAGATGCACCAGGAGGCTGTGGCACATCCGAGGAGCCCAGGGGAAGCAGTTACCTACAGCTAAGGGGGCACAGGCAGCTCGTTCCCATCAGCTTCTTTGGAAAAGACAGGTTTTAAAAGTCCTGATCCAGAGACCTCAGACATGGGCGTGTTGTGGGACTGAATCCAGCCCGGCCCAGTGGCACTGGCCTTGTGATGTTTCCTCCTAAAGCCCCAGCTCCCAGAGCCAAGCCAGCAGCAAAAAAAAAAAATCCCAACTTGCACCAGGCGGCAGGAAGGAGGATACTGCACCTTCTTCATCGGAAAACTCCTACAGGTCCCCAAATTCGAGGAGAAATAAGCAGAATCCAGCCATTTTAGATCTTGACCTCCTGAAGAGGCCTCATGACAGAGGAGACCTTGCTGCCAAACCCTTCAGGGCCCCCAAAACCATGCTCATCCCCAGGAGCCCATCAGGCACCCAGACCACTCTCCATCACCAGCCCAGCTGGCTCCTGGCCACACTGCAGGCAGCTGGGTCTGAGCAGCCCTTTCTCAGCCCCATCCCACCTGCGAGATGTTTTTGCCTGCTGAAGGCACCTGAAGGGGCTGTGGAGTCCAAACATGCTCCACTTCTCCAGCTCCTGGGGCTTCCCTTGCCTCCCCAGCAGGTCACATCTGCCCTCCGGACAGTGAGGCCTGGAGTAACATTTTCCCCTCCAGGTTTATCCAGCCAGGTGCCCTCCGGAGCCCCTTGCACGGAGGAGGATGGTCAGGAAATCCTGCATCCTTGCAGCAAAGCAATCAATCACGGCAGGGGAACCGGGGAGGTGGTTCAGCTCCAAAACCAGCCATCCAGAGGTTGCACCAAGGCAGCACCCGCTGCAAGCACATCACCGAGAGGCAGAGGAGCGAGGGTGCAAAGCCAGCAAGCGCCAGCCCCGCAGCTTCGCCCCGCTCCCGGGCTCCCGTTGACACTAGATGGCAGTGGCGGATCCCTGCAGGGCCCTGCAAAGCTTGTGCAGGAGCCCAGAGCAAACCCCGCACCTTGGGAGACCCTGGGGACCCTCCGCGTCCCCTCCGCGCAGGCCCCCGGCTCCATCCTGCACGGCCAGGAGCGATGCTGAGAGCCATCAGCCCCTGCACGGATGCAAAAGGGGTTTTCAGCTGGCTGCTGCCAAACAGAGGCTGCGAGGCATCCGCGTTACCCTGGATACGGCCCTTTTTCTGGCTGCGACTTTATTTGGGTGGAAAGCGAGGATTTTGGCTGCTTAGCAGGCACTGCTGCAGAGCCGCCCTCGTCTCGGTGCGGCGTGGGCAAGGCTCCGCGCTCCACGTGCACGGCCCACGTTTCTGCCCGCGAGCGCCCGGGGGGGAACGCGACACAGGTCTGCTGTGTCCGGGGGCAAAAACAGATCATTCGGCCCCGCCATAATCCAGTGGGAACCAGCTGGCCTCTGTGAATTAAACCTCCCAGCCAGACTTGCACCAGATACGTCGCTGCCAGCTTCCCCCCCGGCCTCCCAGGCCAGGAGACTCTTAACAAAATCAGTTTAGTTCAATCGCTGCAGCGCCTGGTGCATGGCTGCAAACCGATCTAGAAACCATCTCCGTTAAATCAGGGCAATTTCTGGGCGTGCATCAGCTCTGCTTGTCCAGCGCTTCGCACAGGGCACCGGATCTAAACCGGACCAGGGTCAGCCGGCCTCGCGGTGACGTCTGGCTTTCCAGCGTAAGGCTCACACCTTCCCTCTGCCCCCCAGCACAGGCAGCCAGGATGGGGCAGTCCCAGAGCTGGACCAATTCCTGCTTGGGAAGGGGATGGAGAAACCTGGAGATGGTTTCTCTCCAGCATGGCTGGGCCTGGGAGGTGCTGCTCCAGGTTGCAACGCCTGGCAAAGAGGGGCCGAGCCTAATACGCAGGGATGGAGCCCAAGACCTCCAAGGTCTGGCTGTGCCCGACTTGCCTTCCAGCCCGAGCAGCCCCATCCGGTCCAGGGGCCCGTTTCAGGGATGCTCCTGTCCCGTTCAGCCCAGCTAGACACTCCAGCTCAAACCCAGGCTGGGACTGCACCCAGCTTTGCTCCAGTGTCCAGCACCCTGGGACCAGCCCCTGCCCCATTTCCATGCAGCAGGTCCCATCAGCCCTGCTTCGGCAGCACCTGGGCCACCATCAGACCTGGCTAAACCACCAAAATCTGTTTGCAGACCAGAGGCAACGTTTGCACTCTGCCCAAGGTCTTCCTGGCACGGGGACAGCAAGAGCAGGCGGGAGTGGGGTGGGGGTCCTTCACATGATGTCCCTCTCGGTCCCACGCCAGGGTCAGGGAGAGCTGGGGAGTGGATTAAGAAGGAAAATAGCAGCAGAGGTTTTCAGGCAGATTTGGGGAGGACAAAAAGAGGTGACTAGGGCAGCTCTGCTCTGCAATGATGCTATTCAGAGTGGGGATAAAGGGTGTCAGGGCCAAGCAGAGGGTCCAGCGGGGGGGGAAAAGGTGCTAGCAGGACCACTTCAATGTGGGGCATCACCTTCGAGCCCAGTTAAACCAGTATCCCATCAGTATCCCTCACCTGCCAGACCCCATAGCACCCACTGCCTGCCAAGTATTGCCTCTCAGACCACCCCAGGGGAGAGATTTGAGGGTTTTCTCCCTCCTTTCACTGGCAGCCAAGTCCCCTGTTGAACAGGGCTAGTCCAGACCCCAAGTAGGGTGATGGGAGATGGAAAAGTGTTAGGAAAATCACAGCCTTTCTCTTGGATCAACTCTTACCAGAGAGCAGGTGGCACCGGCGAGTCCCTGGGACTTCAGTGACGAGGCAAAGGGACCACAGCAAAGCCTGGAAGGGACAAAATTACACCGTGAGAAATATTCAAGTTTTTATTGGGTGTTTCAGTAGGCACAGTGGGTCCAGCAACTTTTCATTGCACAGAAACCAACGCCAGGATGATGCACTCCAACCTCAGCGCCGGAGAGCGGCACTAAGACCATACACATCCTTTAAACACATTCATTTTCTTGGCAGAGAGGATGAGGGAAACCAGCAAGATCTGCTTATTCTCAGCTGCCTTTCCACAGTCCCTGGGGACATTCATTCCCTGACACCAGGGCATCAAGTTTCCACAGCTGAGGATCAGCCTCTTATCACCGCAGCCCGCAGGAAATTGGGCCTGATGGGAGGCCCTGGGAGCCAGCACCACATTTGGAGACTGATGCCTTCAGACCAAAGCTGCCTGCTGTCCTGGCTGCTCCTGTGCCATGGGGGTACACGCGAGAGGAGCAAGCGGGATTCACCCTGGGGCTGCGCAACAGGGCCTGGAGCGCACATGAAACCATCGGGAATTGCTTTTCCGGGAAGGATGTAGCGCTCACCTCTTGCAGCCACGCACACCCTGCACCGAGGCTGCATGCAAGCGTCCGCCCTGCTCAGCTTCATGTGCAACCACAGCAGAGACAGGAACCATTTCCAGGCGGGAAGGACAAAGGGATGGGGAAGACAGAGCACCAGGCCCATCACCCCTTGGGTCAGTCCACCCCTACAGCTCAGCTCCAAGCAGGGTTTAGCCCTGAGCCTCCCCAAACCCCCTAAAAGCCAAGAGAGGAGAGGAGAGGAGGGGAGACAACAGCTATTTAACAGATGGAGCCAACCCTTCCTCAGCTGCTGTCAATCCTCCTGCACAGGTGAGGGCTGTGGTTGACAGCACCTGGGGATGGGACCATGGTTTCGCCTCCTCCTGCATCTTCCCAGCTCCTCTCCCTCCGGGTCTGTCCATCAGGGAGAGCTTCTCCCACCACAGACCCATCTGCTCAGTATTTATTAAAACAATAAACACGGGCTTTGCCTTCAGGTGCTCTCGCACATTCCTGCGTGGCCAGGAGAAGCTGGAGCCAGCAAGCGGGTGCTTGGTCTTGGCGCGGCAGGTCCGATGAGAGCCGCAGACAGCATGGAGAAGTCACAGGGCTGGAGGAAGGGGGTGACCGGAGGGGATGGGGAGGGATGCAACGAGAGCAGCACCCAGGCTGGGCTGGGAGACACCACCGGTCCTGGCAGCTCGGGAGCAGGTCGGAAGGGCTCAGGAGAAAGCCCTCGTTGTGCCCGGCCAGGTTGGATAAGGCCAGGCTGGAAAAGGCTAACGGTTCCTCACACAAGAAGCATTTTTCCTCCAAAAAGCAACGGCCCTTCCGGCAAATCCAACCATGCTGCAGCAACATCGGGTGCAGATGGGAGAGAAAGCTGTCGCAGCAACCTCACTGCTCCCCGCTGGGAATTAACCTTCGCCTCCAGCTTCATCCTCTGCCCAGCAGGTCCCCCGGTGCGGCCTGGGCTCGGGGGCCCCCTGGCACGGCTCCCTGGGGCACATGGTCGGCATTTCCCGGGGGGGGGCACAGAGAGGGGTATTCTACACCCCCTCGGCGACCCACAGCCTCGGCTAACAACCGTGGCTCCGCCACACGGCGGAGGAAGCGGGGTTAATGCTAAGCAAAGCCTCGGCTGAGCTCGTGCCCTCGGTGAAGTTATTAAATTTGCTTCCCCTGATGAGCTCAAAGCCCGGAGATAAGAGCACCGGGGGCTGTTTCAGAGCGCGCTATGGCCAAGGAGCCAGGTGGGACCCATTAAACCCCGTCCTCGGCACGGGGGAGCGCAGCCCCGCGGGTCAAACAGGCCCCTGGGAGAAGCGGGAGGGCTCCGTTTCCTCCACGTCCTCCCGAAAACGGGGCTGGAAGAAAACCCAGAGAGAAGGGAAGGACGGCTGGACTGTTGGGGCAGACAGACGGACGGACAGAGGTGCTATTGGGAAGGAGGGAGGGGAGCAACTGGGACCAGCAGACACAGCCAAGCTGGCCTGGGAGCAGCCGGCTCGGATCCGGCTCATGGGGAAAAAAAATCCCCATTGAAGGGCCCAGAAGAAGCAGGGCTAAAAAGACAGTAATGAATCAACTCTTCTTCCCCATCATGCCCATCTCCCGTCATAAGTTTTCCCCTGACCAAAACCCCCTAAAATGTTGGATTCCCCCCTAAACTGCCCCGATTTGATGAATTTCCCAGTGGCGGCACATCCTGGGCAAGGGGAATCGCAGATCTCCAAACCTCGGCCCCTGTGATACCTCCCAGCCGGGTACCGGGAGGCTTTAGGTGCCGTTACCCAGGGAAGGGCCGCTTGCTTGGCTCGGAGCAGAAAGGGCTGATCCTGGCCAGTTCTTCCTCCCCGACCGCTCCGGGCATGGAGACTTAATGTGAAAATGCTGTGGGTTATTTCGGGAGCGGAAGGAAGACATCTTTTACGCCCGTTTGGCAGGGGTCACCTCCACTTATTGCTCCGAGCTTTCCCCCCTGCTGCTCCGAAGGCTTTGAACCAGCTCAGATCCCGTTAATGGGGTTAACCAGCAGCAGGGAGAATGTAGGTTTAATATCAGAGGAAATATGGGGAGGCTGCTGTTGTTTAGGGGCGGATTTGGTGGCGGAGCCAGGCTCTCCATCACCCAGGATGGTCCAGCTTTCCACGCCATGGAGTATTTGGGCCAAGTACCGCTGCACGCTTGCCCTGGTCTCCTCCACCCCCTGGGGCTCATCCGTAGCAAGACACGGGCCGCATCCACACCGCGGGGAGAGTAACACACTCCCTAACCTAATTTTGTGGGGTCCCAGCAGCGGTGAAGACGTGGGACCTCTGCCCCATCCCGCCAAGGACCCTGGGTGCATTCGCCAGGCCGTTTGCAGGGCTGCTCCATCTCCTGCTGTTGTGTTTATACCAATTAAATCAATTAATGAGCTCCAACACCTCCAGCCATCGTCTTCCTATAACGGGGGCAGCTCAGGAGACGTAAGCAGAGAGCAGCACAAGTCACCGGCACCCCAGCTGGCTGCAAACTGGACCATCCCTTTTGGGGACGAGAAAGGGAACAAGGATGGAAATGTGCTTATAGAAAATTTGCACGTGAAGCATTTGCTGACATCCCAGGCGTTAAATCATCCTTTCCCAAAAACCATTTCGAACAAGCCTCTCGCAGCCTGCGAGCAAACTTGCACCACAGTCCGGTGGCCAGTCCATCGCTCCAGACCCCCGATTAACCCCGGGCTCCTCTTACACAAGTTGCACATGCTGGACCGGTTCCTCAGCAGGGCTAGAACTGCCCGATGCTCTTCAGCTGAGCGTTTTGTGGGTGCCTGGGAATTTTGGCGAGGGGTAAAATTGCTTAAAAGACCAGCGGCACAGTTTTATTTCCTAGCGTGTGATCACGGGACCTTTGAGATGTGGAACAGCTTACGGCTCCTTGCGGGGAGATTTGCAGTTGAAAGGTCAAAGCTGTTTCTGGTTCTCCTTATCAGAGCTGGGCGAGCAAGGAGGAAACCTTTCGCTGCATGGGTCAGGTAGGGGAGGTCATGGCGGGGACAGAGCACCGGGGCCCTGGGGATCCGGAGATGAGGCACCGACGGCAGAAGGTGGGAAGAAACCCAGGAGACAGGCAAGACGCCCTGTCTGCAGACCTACAGCCAAGCCACGGAGCAAAAGCCGATTCTTCCCACCGCCCCGGCAAGGAGAGCGTCCGCTGGGATGGCGGTGAGGAAGATTATAAAGGCGGTGGGTCAGGGTGGTCATGGGATACCACTGCCTGGAGTGGATTCGGGTGCTAGGACACTGGGGCTGGCGTTCCCGGTGACCGCTCCGCTCCCTGGAGCTGCTCCACGTCCCTCCCAGCGCCCCTGCTCGGTTCTTCCCATCGACACGGCCTGGAGGTGAGGACCAGTTTGGGGGCTGCTATGACCCATCCAGTGCTCTGCAAAAACACGGTGGTGGTGGGCACAAACCCCCCAGAGAAACCCGAACCAGCCTTCGCTTGCCAAGGCCAAGGTCTCCTGAGCCCAGACAGCCTCCGGGGTTGAGGGAAGAGCTTCTCCACAGCCCAGGGACATGGTGTGTGTGAGGTCTGGCCAGCTTTGCCTTTCCGGCCCAAATAACTGATGCTAGAAGGTGCCTCCAATGCTTAAATGCTTCTGGACCATCCTTGTCCGGCCCCACTGCCTTGTCTCATTCGCAGCCCTCATCCTCCTCTTTCCATCCATCCGTCCATCCGTCATGGACCTGAGCACCTCAATCCGAGCTGCTGAGGACGTCGATCTCCCCCCTCCCAGCACGGGGAGCCGGGGCAGGCGCCCAATATCGTCTCCTCGTCCAGCCCTCGGGGCTGGGAAATGTCCTGTTCCCTCCGTTGAGGGAGCAAACCGCGGCCCGAAACGCCCGGAGCACTGGGACGGAGGCTCTCCCGGCCGTACAGCGCCGTGCACCCGGGCTCTGCCGCCGTGGCCGAGGGGCTCGGTCCATCCCAGGTGGCTCCATCCATCCATCCGAGGAGATCTCGCCCGGCAGCGGGGCTCATCACAGCCTCTGCCGCCCGCAAAGGGCTCCTGCCCGGGAAGCAGCAGCCGAGCGCCGCTCCGAAACGCCCGGGAAGGCCGGGGACGTCCCCGAGCCGGGACCGCGGCGGGGGGAAGGAAAAGCAAGCGGGAGCGGCGAGAAAACACGGCTCCCCCCGGGGACGGCTGCCCCGTCCTCCCCCTCATCGCCAGCCACCAAAAAGAGCCGATTGCTTTCAGGTGTCGGCCAGCGAATAAAATAAATCTTCCCCTTAAGGAAGGAGGAGGTTCGGAAAGGGGGGGATCCCCCCCAAAAGAAAAAAGCTAAATGCAAACCAGAAGGCAGCGGGCCGCGGCACGTTGGCTCCGCTTAGGTTTCGCTGCCCTTTCGCTTTGAAGACAGTTGGCTCGGGGTTTTTCCCCCCTTTTTTTCCCCCAAAAAGTCTCTCCCCCGATTTTGGGGGGCTGATGGGGATTCGCCTCCGGGGGGGTTTCTTGCATCGCTGTTTGTTGCGGACTCTCGGGAGAAAGCTCGTTCTTTCCCTGCAATAAATTTTCCCCTTACGTTTTAAGGGAAGAAGAAGTTTTCTGGTGCTTTTTCTGGCTCTGTGTCGGGAATGATTACTCCCAGATTTATTGGGATTTTGCGAGGGAGGCGGCGATACCTGGGCTCTCCGAGATGCCGCTCGCTGGGATCACGGCGCAGGCGGCGCTCGACAACCTCGGCCCTGATTTATGGAGCAAGATTTCTTCCATCCCGGTGCGTATAATTTACGGGAACGGCTCATTAGGGCACGAGATGGGTAAATCCATCCATCACCAGGGGAGGGCAAGGGCTTCCTCCAAGGGTTTTAGGATTCCCGAGTCCCCTTCTGCTCCCGAATATGGCTTTAACGGGGCTCGATGCCGCGAAACCCCGAGCGCCGAGGCCGACGGCTTCCCCAAATCCCCGCGGCACCCGGCTGCCGCCGGCTCGCGCTGCCGTTTGCCCTCCTCTCCGCCCCATTTTAGTTATTTTAATTTTTTAAACATATATATTTTGTAATTTTTAATTTTATTTTTTTTAATTTTATTTTTAATTTTTTTATTTTAATTTTTTTATTTTTTATTTTTAAATTTTTTATTTTTAAATATTTTTATTTTTAATATTTTTTAATTTAAATATTTTTATTTTTAATATTTTTTATTTTTAATATTTTTTTCAGTTTTTTAATTTTAGTTCAGGAGTGCCACGAGGGACCCAGCACCTGAATGTAGCATCCCAAAGCCCTTTCCAAAGCAGCCCCAAATAACCTCCCTCCCCATTTTCCATGCACAAAGCACAAATCTTGCCTCAATAAGGCACAAACCAGCCCCGAGCCACACGGGCGCTTTGCACCGCCAGCTCGAGGCACTCGGCTCGGGGACGCAGGAGGGGACCGAGCCCGGGGGCGGCAGCAGGCTCCATGCAGCTCCGCAGCCGTCGTAAAGCGGAGTTAATAGAGACCAAATTAAGCAGCGAAACGAGCAGGCGAGGCGACCGAATGGGTGTAAATCCAACCCCCATCCTTGCCTGCAAGGATCCTCGGTTCCTCGGAAACAGCCTAGCTGCACCGAACCCGAGGGAATTAAGCCGATTTGCTCAGATCACTCATCCAGAGGCCGTCGCATCTCAAAAGCGCTTTGCAAACACTCGTTTTTTTCCTTTTCTTTTCCTTTTTTAATTTGGCAGCTGCAGAGAACTGCTAGTTTTGACGTTGCACTGAATCGAGCCAAAATAATGATTTTTTTTTCCTGCATGAAATGCAAACGGAAACCAAAGCTGCTCAGCCTGGCTTTCCTGCCGCGTTCGCTTCAGCCTGCAGCGAACGCAGTTTGTTTTCCCGGATTTCGTCTCCTCCCTCGGTATTGCTGTCCTTAATTTACGGCACGCTCGGACGCAGAGCGCCGTCCGGGAGCGACAGCTCCAAGCCGTCGCCTTGAAAGCCCTGCCAGAACGACACGTTAACTTGCTGCTTTTAAAAACAACACTGCAAAACTCTCCCAAAACTGCAATTTTCCATGAATTAGCCCAGAAAATCCTACTTGTTGCCATCGGTGCGGGAACGCACGTTATTGCAACACGCGTATCCCCGCCTGCTCCATCCGCAGGGCTGTAACGTGGCTCTGCAGGGTTATGCGAATAGATGATCCGACCATAACATTTCTGTACCAACTTCTGTATTTATGCAACTACGTGGGCAAGACGCGCGTCTGCGTCGCCCCGCGGCTGCAATCCAGCCGCGTGCCTGCGTGGTCCAACGTTCGTGGGCTGCTGTGCAGAAATACACGGTGTTTATGTGCATAATACGCATTTGCACGCAGTGAAGTTGTCTGAGGATATATCTAGGTGGCTGCAAATGTGTGACAAAGAACAGGTGGCATTCATGCATTATTATTATTATTATTATTATTATATGTGGGAACATGTTTGCGTTTGGGCTTCCTTTGAGAGAGATTTTCTGGGATGTTTGTGAGGCCAAGGGGGACGTGCGGATGGGCAAGGGCTGAGGATCGAAGCTGCGGTCTCGCTGCTGTTTTAGCAAAAAAAGAAATGCAAGCGAAGAAGCGGATTCCCTTCGCCGTCGTAGGGTTGCCCTGAGGTTTTTTTTTTTTGCTGCAGTTTTATGGGCGCTTGGAAAATGGAAAATTACCACCACCCCCCTTTAGAGAGGGGCTGCTGTTTGATCCGAGCAAAGCTGGAGATCCGTAAAAACTAATTGCTGGAGAAGAGGCTGAACCCTTCGCCGTAAAACTTGCCCAAAAAGGCCCGGGAGGAGCTCAGCACGCACCGCGCGCTCCTCCCCGCGCTTCCCAGGGCGCCATCCCGCCGGGCCCCGATAATTTTTTCCGCCTTACGGAGGAGAAAACGGCACCTCAGCGAGACACAGGGACCTGCCCGAGCCTTAAACTAGAAGATCATGTTGGCACCCAGCCGGGAATAAGCCTCAGGTGGGGATTAGAGAGCCGAGACAAGCCCAGGGCTCATCGGCTGGGTGGTGGGAACGCGACCAGAAGAGCAGCCAACGCGGCCGGCCGAGTCCCACGTCCTCCCTGGCCCCACATCTCCCGCCAAGGGCTGGCCTTCGTCCCGTCGTCCCAGCTGCCCTCTTCCATCCACGGCGTTTCTCCAAGCCGAGGAGATGACGTGGCTACGGAGAGGAGCAACCGGGCTGGAGAACAGCCTCCAAGCTCAGGGCCTCCTTGGTCGCCCGGCACAGCCAGGGATGCTACGGGGCGGAGGTGCTTTGGAACTAACGATGTCCCGTGTCCCCAGGGGGACTGTGGTCCCCAGACCTGGTCCTTCAGCCCTGACAGCGAAACAAGTGTGCCGGAGCCCCGCTGAACCGAGCTGCCGCCGGGCTCTCGGGAGGAAGTTGTAGCTTCTTCTCAGCAGGTTTCCAGGAACGCGACTGCTTCCCAAACTGCAGATCGCACAGGGAAAAACTAAAATAAAGCTAAAAATGAAATCCCTCGAGGAAAAGCCCATTGGCTGGACCGCGGCCCCCGCTTGCCCTCGGAGACTTGCTCGCAGCGCGCCCGCTGCGGAGCCGGGAAACGGAGACTCGCTGCAGGCTGGCACGAACCGAGGGGATCGGGGTGGCCGTCACCTCCCGCGGCTCAGCCCATCGGAGCCGAGGCGTCGGTTGGGCACTGGGGACCTCCTGGCTTGGGTCGGTGACGGGGCTGGTGGAGCTCAGCACCTTCGGAGGGAGGCACCAGAAATGCTGCAGGAGGCAGGGACGGAAAACGCATCCTCGGAGCAGGAGGATCCCGGTCCTGGTCCTGACCGCTTCACGCCTTGAGAGCATTTCCAAAGCTCGTGGTAACTTCGCAGGTCTCGGTTATGCAGAATCTTCCTCCAAGCCACAAAACTATGCAAACGCTCCCGGACGCCTGCCGAGCTCTTCGGCGGCATCTCATGATCCCGGGGAGGAGAGGCGGCTCTCCGAGATGTTTGAGCGTGCCAGCTGGGCGAGCCAAGGGGATTTTCAGAGGGGAAAAAAAAATCCTCCTCGCAGTAAGCAAGGGAGAAACTGAAAACAGAAAACGTTTGCACGCAGAGCGTCCCGCTGGGCTCCTCCCAGAGGACTTTGCAAACCTCTTGCCGTGATTCACTTGGCAGGACGCGCAACCAAACAAAACCGGGGCACAAAAAGCCGCTTCGACCCAGGAACAGAACGAGCCCTGCGGCCACATCCGAGTCGGATGTCGGGAAAAGCTTCTCCGCAAAACTTCTCAGCCAAGAACTTTGTGGGGATGCTCCTCCTCCTCCTCCTCCTCCCACAAACTGTCCTGGTTTGTGACAAACGACCGCGAGCGGTGGCCAGCGAGCCCTGGGAGCACCACGGTCCGCAGCGACCTGCGTACCCCCATCCAGCAAACGGCGATGGAGATGGGACAACCCCGGGCGGAGGGCAGCGACGGGCTCCCGGCAAGGCGCCGCATCCCAAACCATCCCGCCCGTCCCCAGGGAAGCCCCAGCGCTCCCATCCCTCTGCTATTAAAAGCTTTTAAATGCCAGCAGTAAAGCTGGGAGCTGCGCACCGAAACCAATAAGCCTTCACGGGAGTTGTGCTAAGTTTAATAAAACTTAATGACTTGTTGCGTGCCAAAGGACTTCTAGTCCCTGTTCAGCAATAATTCACAACGCACAGCAAGCTGCGGACAGGCTAAAAGGGAAAAATGCTTGGCGACGCCAGCCGCGGGGAAGGGAAAGTGTCGGGAAGGGGCTGCGTGCGGAGCAGGACTCGGAGGGGAGCGGCGCGGGCGCGGGATGCGGCCAGGCAGAGCCAGCCTCCGGCGAAGGCTGCGACAGGCTGCCAGAACGCGCCGGAGCCCAGCGTTAAATCCAGCCACTATTTTTTTGCAAGTGCGTCTGCCCAAACCAGTTGCTGGAAAATTCAGCCCGCGCTACACTGTGATTTACAGCCCACCACGCCACGAGCCCTTACGATAACGCTGGGTGTTGCAACAGCCTGACAAGGCTGCACCAACCCCCTAACTGCTGTCGAGACGTGCGGATTAGACTTTTATCACACGCCCGTCGAAGCAAGAGTCTTTTTATTTCCTATTTGCACCGTGCCTGCGCTGCAGGACGTTATTTAACGGTCGGTGTTATATTATTGTTCTGCTCTTTAGCATCGTAGGTCCGCGATCCACCTGGTCCCCCCTCGCCTCTGGCTTTGCTGCTCCACTTCGGCTCAGCCCCCGGGCTCCCAGCCCGGCCGGACAACTTCCCATCCCTCAATAAATACCCGCAGCTATTTTTTTTTTCCTCTAGATCTGTCGCACCGAGCGATGCTCTAGGATCAAAGTCAGGGTCTGTGTCACGCGTCGGGGAAAACGGCACACGGAGGCGTGAGGCAGCATCTCCCTGCCTGGGTAGATGCTCGTTTCTCCGCCTGTTATTTATTCTCCGCAGTGACACTGAGCTTTTCCACCGTGACGCCAAGGCTCTGAATTTCCAAACCTGCCCCCAATCATTTTGCGCTTAACCACCCCCTGTTCAACAGCAGGGCCGAACGCCTGGGCCCCGGAGCCCCCCCTTACTGCTCCCCGAGCAAGCGGAGCCGAAGCGGATCGGTGCGGAGGAGCAAAAAGGTGAAACAGAAAAATTCAGGCGAGCTCTGCTCCCTTCTCCCTGGTTTTTGCCCCCAAAACAGTCGCCCACTGCAAAAGCCAAACGCAGGCTGCTGGGGGGGGAAACCGCCCCACGGCCCGTCCGCCCAGGCCGAATCCGGAGACCCCGGCCCTGTAAAAGGGCCTCTGCAAAAGGAGCCTCGACAGCGGGAACGGCACAAAGCCCGAGGCCGGGGGGGCTGCGGCTGCTGCCCGGCCCCCGGCCACGCTCGGAGGCATCCGCGCGAGCCGGAGCGAGGGAGGGCTGAGGGGAGGCAGCCGGAGGGTCCGGCCGCGGAGGCCAGAGCAGAGCCCCGCGTGGCCTCCGTCCCGTCTCTCAGGGTCCCGCTCATCCGCGAACCAACCTGCCCAGGCCTCAGCGCGGCCGCCGGGAGGGAAAAGCCGCACGCTCCCGGGTCCCGGCAGCCTGGGAAGGGGGAGACGCCAGAGGGTCTCGGGAAAGACCAGGGAAAGAGGGCGATTTCTGCCCCTGCCTGGGATTTCCAGCTGCTCGTCGCGGTTGGGGGTGAAGCTTTCCGCTGGGGAAGGGCCCTGGGCATTTCCTGCAGCTCCGAGACGCCGGGCAGAGAAGGGGGGCAGGACTAGGACCCCCCCCAACAGCCTTAAGCTGGAGGCGGCTTCTCCTGCCGCCCAGCCCCGCCGAGCTGTCCCGGAAAGGGACCCAGGCGTCCTGGTTTGGGGCTGCGGGGGGAACTGGGATTAGGGGGTTAATAAAGTGGATGGGAGGACGCACGTGACCGGCCGTGGAGCGGTGGAAGTGGGCTGGGGTGGGCGAGCGTGTGTGTGTGCGAGTGTCGGGGCGGGGGGGGGCCTCGGCGATCCCTCCCTCCCCACCAGCACCGTCCCCCCGCCGTCCGGCCCCGCACAAAATCCGCTGCCCGCCGGCCGCCCCGGCCCCTCCGACCCGCGACATGGAGGCGCAGGGCTGCCCGGCCTTCCCCCCGGGACCCCCCCGGCCCCCGCCGCTCGGCCCCCGCCTGGCCCGCTGCCCCCCGGAGCAGGCAGAGCCCCGGGGCCTGGGGGCCGCCGGCCCGGGCCCCCCCGCCGTGGCCGTCAATGGGAAGCCCTTCTACCCCGCCGGGGCTGCAGGTACCGGGGCGAGCGGCGGGGTGCGTGGGGGGGGAGCCGGGGGGCTGCCACCCCCCTCCCGGCCCCGTCTGCTTTTCTTTCCTCCTTTCTCCTTCCCCTCTTTCCGCCCCCCGCTTTGCGGGGCGGCCGCTCCCCAAGGCGAAGCGGGGCCCAGGCCCGCACGGGGAGGGCCTGATCCTGCCGCCCGGCAAGGCCAGGGGTGGCGGAGCCCCCTCGGCCCCCGCGACGGACGCGGGGCGGCCGGGACCCCACGCCGGGGCTGCCCCGGGGGTCCCGGCTCCTCCGCCCGCCCCGCTGCCGCCTCCCGGGCCGCAGCCCCCTGCCCCGAAGCCTCCCTCTGCCCCCCCCCCCCGCAGGCCGCCCTGTCGCCGACCCCCCTCCGCTGTCGCGACACGGCCCCGAGCTCCGCGGGAGGCACCGGTGCGCGCACGGCGCCGGGGCTGCCGGGCTCCTTCCCCCCGCCCCCCCCAAAAAAAAAATTGTGGGCTCGGGAGGGAAGAAAAGAGGAAGAAAAAAAGGGAGAAAAAGAAGTGGGAGAGAGACTCGGGCCGGCGGCCGCCGTGCGCCCTGCTGTCGCGACTGTCGGGACCGCGGCGGACTCACCCCGCGACACACACCCTCCCGTCCCCCCCCCGCTTTTACCCCCCCCCCCGCATTGCTGCAGGGGATTTTTAATATAAGGAAAAAGCGAGCGGGGCAACGGGCACCAGCAAAGCAGGTAGCGACGGAGCCCGCAAGCACCGGCCGCCGCCGCCCCGCCGCACCCGCGCTTACCTGCTGCCCGCGCCCCGCCGCCGCGGCGATGGGCGTCGGCGGCGGCCGATTTCGTTTGCGGCCGCTCCGTTTTCGCCGCCGGCCGCGGGAGAGCCCGCTCCGTCCCGCCGGTAACGACCCCTTCGAGGGCTCCTCTGTCCTCCCGTTTAACCCCGTAACCGTGCAGCTCTTCCCCAGCTGCTGCCTCCGCCAGCGCCGCAAAATCTTCTGGGGGTGTCGGTTTGGGGGGGATCATCCCCGTCTTCCCTTTTCCCACCCGCTTTGTCCCCTTGCGACTCCGCGTTTATTTAGCCACACGCCCGTGTCCTGCTCCCTTCCTGCCTTTTGCTTCTTTCTGGATGTTTATTTATTTGTCTCCAACGCCGAAACCCGCAGGTCGCTCGGAAATGCAGCGCGTAGCCTTCAAAACGGGGAAAAAACACAAATCCAACCCGTTTATCGGACCGATTTGCGCATCGGGTTTTTCTCTTTCGCTTTGGGGTTTTTTTTGTTTGTTTGATCGGTTTTGGTCTTGGCTCCGGGATCGGATCAATTGGTTTTAATCGTTAAAATCCCCTGGCCTGGCCGAGTCCTTGGGAAGACAAAGCGGGGAGGAAATGGCGAAGCGGCCGCGCTCCCGCTGCCGTTACCCACCGTCCGCTCGCGGAGGCACCGGTGACGGAGAGAAAAATCACCCCTCAAACCCCCTCCGGAGATAATGTTTTCCCGTTAATTCAAAGCAGCTGCCCCTCGGCTCTCGGCTGCACGTAGTAACCCCAAATTGCCTTAATTAGGAAACAACCAAAAATGAAAGAGGAAAGTCAGGAAAAAGGCCGCTTTGGGGGCTGAGCGCCGCCGTGGCGTGCGGCGACCCGAGGGGGTGCGCGGGGCTGGGGGACCCCGTCCCCCCGGGTTGGGATGTGATGGTAACGGGTCGGGAAAGAGCAACTGTCCCCAAAGAGGCGATTTTTATCCCTCGCCGGGAGAGAAAACCTGGAGAAACGGCCTCGAAGCGCTGCAGGGTCCCCAGGGCCCAGCGGTGGGCCTGATCCTGCCTCTCCGCAGGGCTGAAGCCCTGGTGCCTCTGCGGAGACGAAGCCCGGGGAGGGGGGCTGGTGGTCCCCCCCACCCCAAGCCCCATCTCCGGAGCTGGTGCCCCGGAGGGGTGAAACGGGCGGAAAACAGGATTTTCAGCTTGTTTCCTCCCTGCGTGAAGTCCCTGTCCCACTGCCGGGGGGCTCTGGCTCTCCCCCCGCCCCCCCCCGTGCATTCGGTCCCTGCCGCTTTTTTCCCCCTCCGCCGGGGCCGGCCTGGCTGCTCCGCTCGGCTCCTCCGGGGAGCTGACGGCACCCGGAGCTCGCTCCGAGCCCGCCGGCTTTGCCGAGCCGCCTGTGCCGGTGGGGAAAGGCAGCTCTTCCCAGAGGGGCTGCGCAAACGGAGCGGGATCTCCTTCGGAGCAAAGGGATTTCTTTTGTTTCTTCCTTTCTAAATGGTTTCCGGAGAGTTATAGCCGTAGGGAAACGCCGGCCCGGGGCGGGCAGAGGCAGCCGGGCGCGTTGGAACGGGCCGAATCCCACCGTGCCTGTGCCCCGGGAAGGGGGGGCTGGACGCGGTCCAAGCCCGGGACCGCTCGGGGTTGCAGATGGATCTGCTGTCCCTGCCCCAGGCAGAGCCGAGCAGGGTGGATTCTGCCCCGACGGGGCTTGCGGGGACGAGCGCCGGCGCGGTAACCGAAAACGCACCCGGGCACGATGCTCACTCGGGGACCAGCTCAGCAACGTGGCCTTCGCCCCCTCCCTGCCCGCTGGGTGCCACACGCGCGTTGGGGACCGCTGGCCCCGTCCGTGGGCGCAGCGGGCTCTTGGCTCCCTTAACGCCACCCCGTCCCGTGCATCTCGCCCGCAGGGAGCGAGAGGGGCTGCAAAGCCGGGTGCCACCCCGCGCCCAGGGCCTGCCGCGGCCCGTGGAAAGCCCCCGCGGCGCTCGGGCTCGCCGAGCCCCCGGCGCCGGGGAAGAGCAAGGCCAAGAAGCGGAGGAACAGGACGACCTTCAGCACCTTCCAGCTGCAGGAGCTGGAGAAGGTCTTCCAGAAGACGCATTACCCGGACATCTACGCCCGGGAGCAGCTGGCGCTGAGGACGGACCTGACCGAAGCGAGGGTGCAGGTAAGGCCGGGACCGGGGGGGCCCAGCCTGCGGAGAGCAGCGAAAATTGGGGGGCTGCTTTCAGCTCCCCACCAAACTCCCCTGGTGCGACGCACACAAAAGATCACGCATCTCCCCCCGCTTCCACCAAACTTCCCCGAGCTCCCTCCCCGCATTGACCCACGGCAGCATCCGGCCCGGGAATAGCAGCAGCCCGGAGCTACGGCACAGCCCCGCGCGAGGGGTCCGCGGGGCTCGGGGAGGCCGCCCAGCCCTCCCGCCCCGGCTCCGCTGGCACCGCGCTCCATCAGGCGAGCGGAGCTCTTTCCCGAGGCGTTTCCATGTGGTTTGAGGCCCCCGGTTGGAAGCGGCAGCGGAGGCGGCTCGGAGGGGCGCCCGGCGGGGAGGGAAAGCGAAGGCGGGCGGATAACGAAGCGAGCGCGAGCGTCCGGGCGGCAAAGCCCCGTGGCCAGAGCCGAGGGGTCTGGGCTCCCCGTGGGGGTCTGAGCCAGCGCCAAGCTGCAGTTTGGGGTGGGTTTAGGTGAAATTACTGGCAAACTTGTGATGCCCGTGGCGGGCATCCCGGTACTGCGGCCTCCTCGCTGGGACCCCTGGGAGATGCTGCCGGTCCCATCCAGCAGCACGGACGTGCACGTGGGTCTGCGCGAGCGAGAGCCTGGAGAAAGAGCCTCGTCCTGTGTCGAAACCTTTGGCAATCGAGGCCCGGAGCGTGGGGAGAGAAGAAGCAGGACTGGTTATTTCCCAAGAAAGATGAGGGAGATTTTTGCTCCTTTGCTAATGCAAAAGGCCGGCAATCACGGACGCTGTGCACCCAAGGGAGCTTTTTCCATCCACCGCCCTGGAGAAGCTGCAGTCTGGAGAGGGAACCAGCTGGGATGGGTTGCATTAGGGTCTTTCTATGCTGGGAAGACCAGTTTGGGACTGGATCGGCAGCAGTCCGTCTTGCCCTGGGGCAGGCAGGGATTCCTGTGCCCCCCCCCGCAGCCTCCGGTCCCCCCCTCAGCAGCAGCGCAAAGGTGAGCGCCGCAGGGACGCAGGGATTTCTGCCGGCCCGATGCCTCGTCCCTTCCCTCCAGGTCTGGTTCCAGAACCGCCGGGCCAAGTGGCGGAAACGGGAGCGTTACGGCAAAGCCCAGGAGGTGAGAAACCCCCGCGACGGCTCCCTCCCGCCCGGGGCCCCGAGCCGACCGCTCGCACCGCAGCCGTGCCAGGGTCCTGCGGTTGCATCTGCCCCACCACGGGGCAAAACCCCCCCTTGGATCCGCAGAGGGATTTCAGAGCCAGAGAATGGGGAAAAGCACACGGCCCCGGGGGGAAAAGGGCTGGGGGGGCTCAGCCCTCGCCTTTGCCGAGTTTCCCCAGCTCCTCGGCTCCGCTGGCGGGATTTTGCCGCGTCTGGGCCGGCTCAGGCAGCCACATGGCCGGCAGTTGGACCGCCGGGGCTCAGGGACCCTCCGGAGCAGGCTCCGAGGGGGGGTTTCCAGGAGGGAGCGAGCCTGACGGCAGCCCAAATCCCCCCCCTGCTTGGGATGCGGCCAGCCGCACTCTGCCAGGCACCAGGAAACGTGCCTAAAACGGGGAGAAAAAAAAACCAAAAATTGCATTTGTCCAAGTTTCCCCTCTCGTTGCTCCGGGTTGCACGCAGCGGTTGAACGCAAAGCCTCGCTTCTCGGAGGCAACGGCGCTGGGGATGGGCCCGTCCCCCCCTGCCCAACCTCCCCCTCGCCGATGCCATGCGGGGTCCATCCCGGGGGATGCAGCATCGAGAGGGACCTGGACCAGGGAGGGTGATGCAGGGCATCGGCACAGCAAACCGCGTCCCACAGGGCGTGCGACCGCTCCCGCGGAGGAAAGCTTGTGTGCAAAAAACCCAAAAAACAGCATTTCAATCAGGATGATCCCCCCGGGTCGTTGAAACGAAGCAACAGCATCCCTCGAGTTGCACCCCAGGGAGGGGAATCCATGGGGGCTGCATGCTGCCACCCCCGTTGGCACTAACCCGGCCTCCCTCCTTCGCTTTGGGCTTCGTTTTCCCTTTTTCCAGCTGCAGAATAACCTGTGGCCAAGCACCGGCAGCCCGGCCGGTCCCTGCCGCGCGGCCCCCGAGAGCATCCCGGCCCCCCGCCTGTCTCCGTACCCCCACGCTCGCAGCAACGGCGGCGGCTTCGCGGGCGTCCCCGGCTCACCGGGCCGCCACGCCGGCGGTGACAGCCTCTACGCGTGGCCCGGCCTCCCCCCGGGCCCCCCCCGCTTCCCAGCGGTGCCAGCAAACACCGGCAAGGCGCCCGCGCTGGTGCCGCTGCGGGGGAAAGCCAAGGAGGGGGGTGGGCTGCCCGGCTGGACGACGTGAGCCCCCCCGGGCAGGGGCCGAGACTGGGCCACCCGGGTGCCCCCCGAATTCGTCCTCCTCCAGCACCTCTTTGCCACCCTCCTGCTGGGGCGCAAGAGCTGGGAAAGGGGGAGCCGGGCAGCTTGGGACCCCAACACCAGCCCCCAAAAGGAGTTTGGGCTCGATGTAGAGCCCCAACCAGAGCAGGGAAACCGCCTGCGGGTGGGGGTGCCGGTCCCCCCGGGCAGGACGAAGGACGGGGACGAGCCACCACCGGCCAAACCCCTCCGCGAGCCTCGCTCAGCCCTTGAAGCTTCGCCCCCAATTCTTCTCCTCGCCGAAACAAGGGGCACAACGCAGCCCGGGAGCTTCTCTCCCTCCCCGCCGCAGCTCGCCATGTAACCACCAGCGCTTTCGCAAGCCGTAGAGACGCCAGAAAAGCCAGAGGAAGGAGCAATAAGCCAATACTGGGGAGGCTGCTGGGATAAAGACGCTAAATCCAAACCTGGTGCCTCGTGGGGTCGGCTTTAGCCGCCCCGTGCCCGTTTCCCTCCGTGCAAACGAGGCAGGAAGATGCTTTAATCCAAACTGGTGCATGGAAAAATACAGCAGCGGTTTGGGCTGCCCCGCACCTGCAGGGATTTTTGTTATTCATTTATAAACAATAAAACACATTTTTAGTAAGTTATTTACAGGGGTGCCGGTGCTGTAAAATCGGCGCTCTGCGCTGGCCCGCACAGATGGGGAAAGTTTCGGAGCAGGCGGAGGGAGGTGATAGAGGTCCTGTCTCTCCCCTCCCAAAAGCCAAGTCCCCCCCCCAAGGATGGACCCACCTGATGCAGTGGCTTTGGGACGAGCAGGGGACACCGGTGCGGGGCCGGGCTGCGCTTGGAGGATGCGGATCCTCGTAGGGCGGCCGGTGCCCCAGGAGCACCCCAGGGAGGTGCCCTGCGCTGGGTGGCCCAGCTCTGCCCCGCTCGGATCCGTCCCCACGCGGAGCCGGCTCGGAGCTGCCTCAGGCTGAGCCAGAGGGAAACCAAGTCCACGGGGAAAAAGCCCACTCTGAGCCTCAGCCGAACGTCCCCCATCTCTTCTCCCGTCAGCCCAAAAGCTGCCTAATCCCGAGCTGCCCCCCACCAGCCTCCAGGCCCCGGCTCTGCCCGGCCCGGGATAATTTCCCCCTCCGGGAGGAGGAAGGCGTCCGAGCGTCTGCTCCAGCGGCATTAACCAGGCGACCACCTTCCCCGCTGCCGCCTCTGCCGTCATTTAGCCATCGCTCCCAATTACAGCGGAGCCAAGGCAGCCCCCGGGCTCAGGGCTGCCTTCTTCCCCGCGGCCCAGCTCCGGAGACGCTGCTCCCCGGGAAGGGGCTGGCAGCAAGCCCAGGCCACCACCTCTTTTTGCAGGGGGTGAAGGAGAAAGTCCCCGTTACACCACCAACACACTGAAATACCCAAGGCGGGTCGGAGAGGAGGATGGGACCATCAGTGGATCCCATCCCTGGTCCCTGCCACCAGCCTTCGCTCAGGCTGGGATCAGCAGGGATCCCCCAAGCATCGCCCCGACTCGGTCCCCACAGTGCTGCCATCAGGGCTGGTTGCAAACAGCCTGACCTGTTCCCAGAGAAACGCAAATGCCTGCTCGTACCAGCCAGGTCCTGCCCCAACCTCTCCGGCTCCTCCAGACAGCACGCTTTTGGCTCACCCATTCCCCCAAGCCAGCAGCTTTTGTTGCAAGCCAAACATTAAAGATAAAATATTAAAGTTAAGTATCACTTCAGACCCATCACTGGATTTACCCTTTGCTCCTTCCTTAGGAAAAGCAACGGGGACGCAGACAAAGTCCAGACACGCTCAGCTCAGAGATATCACGTGTATGTATGTATATATATATATGTACAGCTCATCCACCCCACCCAGTGGGGCGAGGGAAGACTGCAGTCCCCAGCCCTCCCCGGCCCTCCGGCAAGGGGGACAGCCCCAGCCCCTCCGCCCCACGGCATCGCGCCCCCAGCACCCGGGCGCAGGCAAGCCCAGGCCGCTGCATCCCCGCGCGGGGTCTCGCGAGGGGCAGATGATTTTTCTGCCGCGGCAGCCCGTGGCTATCTGCTCCCCGTATCCCACAGCAGCACCAAAGGGACCCTCACCCCGATTTGCCCCGCTCCCTGCTCTGCCGGCTGCTCGCGCTCCTCAGCCCTGGTTAGAAAAGGCAGGAGGGTGACGGCAACGCGACAGCCGAAA
Organism: Dromaius novaehollandiae; assembly: GCF_036370855.1. Classification (NCBI taxonomy): domain Eukaryota; kingdom Metazoa; phylum Chordata; class Aves; order Casuariiformes; family Dromaiidae; genus Dromaius; species Dromaius novaehollandiae. Next base: position 2,503,162 of record NC_088124.1, on the reverse strand, counting down.
GGATCGACCCGGCGTGCGTGCAGCGGGTCTCTCCCATCCAACCCCCAGGGCACCGCGGCCCCTTTGCACCTCCACCCTCGGCACGGGGTCGAGCCCAGCACAGCCTGGAAGGAAGCAGAGGGGCAGCACAGCACCGCTGCGAGGATCCGTCCCGGCTCCAGCCTCCTCCCAACCCTGCCGTGGGGCAGCCAAGCCCCTCCGAGCCTCGCGCCCCAGGTTCGCCCCCCTGCCCCACGGCTGGAGAGGGGCCGCGGCATCCTCAGCGCCCAGCCCAAGCTCGAGTCTCTCCCTGAACGACCCCCTTCCTGCCTCCCGCGTCGTCCTCGCCGCAGCGCCGTCACTGCAGCAGCTCCTCCCAGGAGATGGGCCGGGAGAAGACCTCCCTCTCCAGCCACAGGTCGTAGTTGACCTGGAAATCCTCGGGCAGCTCCACGCGCTGGCCCAGCACGCTCTGCAGGCAGTTGTCCACGGGGAGGAAGTCGGGGTTGCTGTGCGCCCGGTCGTAGCGGCGCGAGTTGAAGCGCTCGATGCTGGCGCGCAGGGCGCATTCCTCCGCCTGGAAGTCCCAGGGCCGGGCATCCAGGTCTGCGCAGAGGGAGGGGCGGTCAGAGGGGAGCTGTTTGGGGGGGGACCTTCAGCCCACCCACACCCCACAGGCCAAAGCTTTCTGAGCCCTCAACGAGCAATATGAGGGGCACGGAGCAGGCAGCAGCCAATGGCTGAAACACTGCCCATCCCCAGCCCCTTCCCTGAGATGCTGCCACCCCAAATCCATCCCCAGAGCCCAGACCTAAGGGCTGGATAGGCCCGAAGCAGCAAAGGGACAGTTGTGGGCTCAAATGTGCCACCGCACGGAGCAGGAAGGGCAGTGGGTAACAGGACGCTTTCCAGCGGCTGCAGAGGACGTACCGTTGCCGTAAGCCCAGTCATCATTGAGACGGTGCCGGACCTTCTGGTAGATGGCCGACATGGTCTTCATGTTGCTCTTCCTCCACTGCCGGCCCAGGTACTTGGTCTGCACCTTGAGCAGCTTCAGCACGTAGAGCTGCATCATGGCCTGCTTCACCTTCAGCGCCCGCTTCAGGATGGGTGCCGACTTGAACACGACCAGCATCTGCGGGGCAAAGCCACCCAGCGAGTGGGAGAAGAGAGCTGACGAGGCTGGGACAGACACTCGAATGCCTCCCACTACAGCGTGCACACACTCGTCCTGATGCCTTCTCCTCTCCCCCTTCACCTACCCTCCAAGCAGCCACCCCCACCGCTCTCCCTGCTCCCCAGCAAGGCCTGGGGTGGCACAGGAGGGGCGTCCAGGGTATCCACAGCCCCTTCACCCAGTCCAGGCCCCCGAGACAGCCCAGTGTGGCCCTGCCAAGCCTCAGCGGGATTCCCCAGCTCTCACCATGGTGCGAGAGTGCTTCCACTTGGTCAGCTTGTTCAGGATGCGCAGGAGGTTGATGCAGGAGAACAGGTTCCTCCAGCAAAACTGGTTGTTATCTCCAGCTTCCTGCAGGGAAAGCAAAGGCTGAAGGAACAGCGAGGGATCGGAGTGGGGATGAGGCCGTTCTGCTCTGAAGACCCTTGCCCAAAGGAGCACTGACTGGCTGTCAGCCAGGAGACACCGGCCAGAGCGGGGAGGTGCTGCACCCACTGAACCCCCAGTGGTCCCAGAAGCTGCGAGTAGAAGAGCTGAGGGTGCTGGGGCAGGGTACAACAGCCCTGTCCCCTCCTACCCTTACGATCCCCTCCAAGAAGCAACCAGCCTGCAGAGCGTGCCCAAGGCGCCAGGGCCTGGAGGGGAAGGAAGCGACTTACCAGGCTCTCCGCCGTCAGCTCCGGCAGCTCGTGCACCACGCAGTACGGGTAGTCCAGGACGGAAATGCTGCGGAAAGGAGAGGGGACATGTTGCTCCACAGACTCTACCTGGGGTAAGGGTGACACAGCCCCCCACTTCCCACCTGCAGGAGATCGGCTGCAGATGGCACCTCCCTGGTGTCTCCCCACGCCCAAGTCACAGCCGGGGAGAGATCATGGATGGGGGAGAAACGCAAGCAGGGAGCCACCACCCCACACCCAGCTGGGCTCCCTGCGGCATCCACAGAGGGGACACGGGTGGGCAGCCCCCCGCCACTACCTGTTTTTGGCAGTGATGTAGGACATGATGTTCTGGTTGAAGAACTTCAGGATGAGCGGGATGCAGTTGGCAAAGACCAGATGCTGGGCCATGTACTCGAACTGGGAGGAAAAGCAAGGTGGGCAGGTGAACGGGGGTCCATCCTGGGTGCTCCCCATCCCCAGAGCCCCGTGGCAGGGTGGTCGGATCCTGGCCCACCTCACCTGGTAAATGTGATTCAGCTTGAAGTGTTTGAGCAGGAGGAGCAACACAGCAGAAATGGCTTTGACGATGATCTCCTTGTGCCGATTGACGTCGACCCCCAATTTCATGCTCTGCAGCACTGTGGTCCTGGGGGACAGAGAGGGATCCTCAGGCTGGGACACTGTCCACGTCCTGCCAGCCCTAGAGAACAGCCAACGCACCCTTCCCTTCCACATCCCGTCACTTAATCCCAGGTTAACGAACGAATAGTGGTCATTGGCTATGCTTCACCCCCAAAACGCACAGTCAAACCCATCCATGCAGCACTTGGACCCGCTCTCCCTGCCCTCAAGTTGCAGCCACCTCTGGGGAGCAGCATGGACGTTGCTGAATGGTGCACAGGGACACCACACTCAGCAAAGGCAAATCCTGTAGCTGATGGAAGACGGATCCACTGGGAAACGGAGACAGGGCAGAGGAGCCTCCCAAGATGGACAAAGCCAAGCCTAGCTCCAGCCTGTAAGCTTTGCCTGCACCCTGCCAAGCTCCAGCCCATTCTCTGTTCCGTTTCCGTTCCACCTAGCACCTCCACAGTCACTCACGGCATCTCCTCCGGCAAGACGTCTGCCAGGATGTTGATGGAGTCCGTCTTGGCTTTGGAAGTGGGGGCTGCAGCAAGGAGGATCTTCAACAGAGCAATCTGGGGAGAAGGGAGAGCTGCACCAAGGGATGGGGGAGACCGGCCACAGACCTTCCCACCCACCGCAGGATGAAGTAACAGGGTTATATATATTGGGAGAGGAGAAGACCTGGAGGATGTCACTGAAAAGGGACAGAGCAACAGGAGACCCCAGGACCAGGCACCCCCAGATCAGCTCAAGGGGGATGGAGAAGGGCCCAGGGGTCCCACAGGGCTCCCCAGCTCACCATGTACTGCGGCAGGCTTGGCAGGAGGCCCTGGTACAGGATCTCAGCAGGAACTTGCTCCACTTCCTCTTCCCCCTGGTGCCACAAGAGATGAGATAACCTCACACCACGAGCAGCCACCAGCAGTGCAGGTCTGGCTCAGGGCTGGGCTCTCTGATCCCAAGGTAAACCACACAGCCTGGGATACTTCTCACTCCCACCTGATGCCCCCCAGCAAAACCCCACTCTGCTCCTGGAGAAATCACTCCTTCCCCAGCGAGCCACAGAGCAAACCTCCACCCTCCCGACGGCCAAAAGACCCGGCAGGACCGAGTGCCCCCAGCTCCCACCTAGGCATCTTTACCCCCTCCTCGTCCCCACACTCACCCCTGAGAGCGGGGAGCGCAGGTACTCGTCCTCCATGTGCACTTGCACCTCTGCGATCGACGTGTACTTGTGCTGCACGGAGACAGAGCAAGGGCTTCATGCTACAGAGCTCAGAGCCCCCCACTGATGCCACCTACCCCACCCTGCCCCACGGTGCATCCTGGAGCTGCCCCAGCAGGACAAGGTGTCCTGCTCTGTCCCATCATCTTTGTAGGTTCCTCCAGAAACCTCTGTCATTCCTGTCCATCAAGTACATCTAACACTGGTGACCTGACCTCGATAGACAGGGCGGCAGGGGAGGGTGGTAGCTGCTGGCCTCCCCTCTGGGACAACCCCAGGCAAGAAAGGAAAGAAGGCCAGGGAAGAAAGGGGCTTAGACAGCCTGGGAGGGCAGGGAAGAGAAGAAAACTTGAGGCCTCTCACCCCCAGGGCTGACCTGAGCAGAGAAAAGCCAGGAAAATGAACCACTTGCCCTGACCTGTGATCAGTGCAGTGGGTTGGGGAAGGGGCACCCGCACAAGGACAGAGATCAGAGGAGTTCACCAATACACTCACCTGCTTCAGGGTTCGGATGCTCTCGTGGATTGGCCTGGGCAACCCCACCACGGTGTTGGTGTCACTAGAGAGAAGGAGAAGAGTAAGGCCAGGTGCATTCAGGAGCAAACTCTGAGCCAACTCCACAGGCAGATCAGAAACTGCCGTTGAGAGGAGCTGGCAAGCTTAGGGCTTCTCTGCTGGCAAGGGGAGGGCGATGACAGCTCGCACACCACCGGGCTCTGCAACACCCCCCAAAACGGGCAGCTCCCCAACCTGGCTACGCAGGAACCTACCTGCCCAGAGTGTAGCCAATGAACTTGCTGCGGCTGGACTCCAGGAACATCTCAATGTCTTTCTCTCTGCAGGAAAGGGACACAAGAGGAAGATATCACACCTTCCAGTCAGCCTAAATTCCCCCGGTTGCTGGGTTCATGAGAGCCCCAGTCACAGGGCATCAGAAATAAGTACTGGTCAGGTGAAGGAGATGGTGCCCAGCCCACCCCACCAGGAGAAAAGCCACCGAAGAGACCATCGGATTGACCACCCCAGCCCTGATATCTTCTCTGCGCCCCTTGCTGAAGTTCACAACGAGGGGCTCTTCAACCTCCGCTGTCTTCCCCAGCCAGTCGCTCCAGCTCTCCCCACAGCCTGACCCCAGATGCAGTCCCACGGACTCACCGGACCTTGGGGGCCCAGGGCAGCCCCTTGGGGCAGGCGATGCGGTCGCTGGGGGGATGCTGGGTGGGGGGAGGCATCACTTCATCACGTTCGAGGGGGAAGGTCTCTCCCTCCAGGCTGTTGTCGTCATCGTTTTCTTCCTCTTCCTCGCGGGAGTCATCAGCTTTGTAAGGGTCCCGCTCATTGAAGGCATCGAGGTTATCCTGTTTAATCAAGGCCTGGAGAGAGAGAAGCAGGCATGTGGGAGCCGCACGTCCCTCTCCCACAGCTCACTACCAGGCAGGCAAATACCCTGGGCACAAGTTGCTCCAAGACTGGTGTCCTGGGCCCAGCTGTCCCTCGATTAACATCGCTGTCCCCAGCCCCCTGCTCCAGCCTCACCTTGTGCTCCCGCCGGCCTCGCTTCTGCTGCTGCTCGATGAGGTCGGAGGCCGATGCCGGGGGGGAAGCAGCTCTCATGTTGCGGATCACTTTAATGCTGTCTTCCGGGAGCGGCGGGAGGCCCAGGATCTCCCGTTTCTCCGCCTTCATGCTCTGGAGCTCCTCGAAGCCTCCCAGAGTGCACTGCAAGGGAGACCATGGGATCCTGAGGGCAGGAGAATCCTCAACACACAGCATCAAGGGCTTCTCCACCTGCCCTTCCCAAATCCACACTCCCAGAGTCCCAAATCCTTCTCCACAGTTTAGAAACAAGATCTGTCTGCCCCATGCTGCTCTCATCATTGCGATAGACCAAAGGGACAGGAGGGTGCTTGGCAGCTGCAGCAGAGGTATCTGGACCTTTTCTTTTACACAGACCCAAGCTCAGGACCTTGCTTTGGCTGCACCTTGGAATCCAGCTCTAGAGACCACTAACCAGTGCTCACCTACAGCGCACAACTACCCAAATTTATGCCGGAAAGACAGGACAGCACAATGACAGCCAGCCTGGGGGCACAACTTCCTTCCTCTGTTAAAGGTAAAACTACAAGACGTATGTCGGCACACCTCACGGCCTCTCTCTTACCAGCACAGTCTTCCAGAGCAAGAGCAGCACCTTCTTCATGGGAAAGTGCGGAGCATGGCCGCTGCAGAATTTGGTCACCATCCCAAAAAGCATCACAGAGAAGGGCTCGTTGTTGTACAGCGGGGCTCCTGGATTCACGCAACGATAGCAAGGCTGTCGTCACACTTGCACCTCACACCTTCCCTCCTGCACACCAGCACCACTGGCCCCTGCGTTCTCCCACTGGTCTCGGCAGTCATTCTTCCCTGTCACCTCCCATCTCCAACGTCCTCACTTCATCCCAAGCAGCTCCTCTTCCTTTCCAAGGCCTGGCACCCTCCATGATTTCTTACCCATATGTCAAGGGGAAATAACAACCCCAACATTCAAGGCTTCCCCCCAGGGGGAGAGAACCATGGCAGCAACAAAGGCTGGCTGGCTCCCTTTGCTCACATCTTTCATCCCCTCCAGCACGGTTCAGCCTAGATACAATACATCTCACAGGAACCAACCCAATGCTACCAGCTCCTATCAACCGATGCCCAGATCCAGCCACCATCTCACTCTTGCTCTTCACCCGCTGGTAACCGCCGTACCGTTATCCCCCCAGGCACTGTGCTCCTCACCCAGCTCTGCTCGGAAGGTCTGTCTCATGGTCTTCCACTCGGCCTTGTCTCCCTCGGCTTCCTGCCGGACTGTCTCCACAATCAGGTACATGATGTTCAGCAGCACTCTGCAAAGGGCAGAAGGCCGGGCTAATCGCTACAGGGCACGAGGTCCCGAGGGGTTACAGAGACGCTGCCAGCACCCGCTGGTCCGGGGGAAGTCTGGATTTGCCGAGATCACAGCCTGCTTCGATTCACCCACCCCACACCAGGGGATCAGGGATCAGACACTGGAGAAAGGCCTCTTCGGTGTGGGGCAGCGTACGAGGTACCACAAATGCAGATCGACAGAACGATCGCAGTTTTGCAGACTGAACTGCAAACCAAAGCGAAAAAATACCCCCCTGCCCTGCCACACTTCACGGCTTTCACCTCCCCGATCAGCCGCCTGCCCGGCGCACAGGCTGAGCGCTGCCTCCTCATCCCAAGCCCTGTCTCCGTACCTCAAATCCGTGCTGTCGGCCAGGGAGATGGCAGGCTTTCTCACGGCACTGCTGCAAGCGGCGCTGTTACTGCGGAGGGAAAACAGCCTCAGACAAGGGGGCTTTCGAGAGATTTTAACCCCGCCATGAGCAACCCGCACACCAGAGCCAACCCTTGAGACAGGTATTGCTGCAACAAGTCCCAAATTAACAGGACAGTCAAGGGAGGAGGAACAGACCTGTTTCTGTTTGCTGCCAAATAGCACAGCCAGAAAGAATTTCTGTATAATTTGTGTCTAATCCTACATTACAGATCTATCCAAAACAATGGGAATCATTCCAGTACTGCAGGGATTAGATTAGAGACAGACGACGAATGAGACCAGGGACAAAGCAGCTGCCACAAACTAGAAAAACCCATGTCAAGAGCTCCAGAGCCATTTCTGAAAGCATCTTTCCACCATCTTTCCACCGTACTCACTCAATCTCCATGTTCAGCAGCTCCACCAAAGCGTTGAACGTCCCCACTTCCAGCAACAGGAAGATGTTATACCTCATCCAGGCCTGCACGTCGGCCTCGGAGCCGCACTCCCCAAAGGTGCCTGCAACAACATCCTTGCTGGATCCGAGCCCTGCAGGAATCCCGAGGCCCTCCCACGCAGCCAGCAAACTTTGCACGGAAAACGAAAACCGCATCCACAATTTAAAGACAAGAAATCAGACGCAGAGGACAGAACTGCCCCCTTGTGAGTAGCAGAGCCCAGATCTGGCAGAGCTGGGACAGCACGTCAAGACGGCCAAATTTTGGGCCAAGCTCCTGTAAAACGTTTGACTCCCAGTGCTGTAAAAAGCTCCTAACCTGAAAGGAAGCCACCCTGACAGGTTACCTTAGTTCCAATCATCCCAGGTGATACCAAGGATACAAGGGGGGAAAAAAACTGATGAATTTAAGTATTTTAAACCAAGAGTTTCCAATCTGTTGCCCAGATTTAGCAACCGAGAAAGTAATGAGGCAGAGCCCACCAGCCCAACGCCGTAACATACCTTGGGCAACGTAGAGGATGGCTCGGGCAACCCTCAGCCTCTTCTCCCGCGCAGTGACCTCCAGCCCGTCGAGTAGCCGCATGGCGTGCGTGCGATGCTGGTTCTTGTCCAGCTCAGTCCATTTCTTGTCCCGCACTGAAAAGCCAAGGCAGCCTGACTGAGGGCACGTACAGCCCCTCTGTCTTCACTGGACATAAACATCACACGAGAAACCTCAAAGCATCCAGCGTGAGGGCAAGCAGGGCTGTCCCACCGAACGAGGTGCTCATGAGACGCTGCGAATAACACCCAGGTACATGTGAGACGGGCAGAGGGGCATCCCCTGCCTTCCATCGCACAGCTACATGAATCGTGCTCATCCGAATCGGCCTTGGCAGCACTCCGACATCAGCCGCGCCCAGCGGCTGATGGGAAACTAGCTGGATGCTCTTGCTGCTGCCTGTGTTTTCCAGCACAGCCACCCTGGCATTAATGAGGCATCTAGGACATTAACACAAGCGAACGCTGAACAAGCCAGACGCTGCGAGCTGCGTCCCAGGGCCGAGCCAACACGAGTCTCGAATACAAACCCCGCACGAAGACCATCAGTGCCTGGATCCTGCTTTCTGATGCGGCAGTAACGCACCCATCCCTGCACATCTCCTCCAGGAGATCCCCGCCCAGAGCGGGGAGAGGCACAAGAGAAGGTTCTCACCATGGATCCTGAAGTCTTCCTCAAAGCACTTGCGGTTGAGCAGGAACTCGGGCCCTTCCGTGTAGCTGTACAGCTCTGCCAAGGAAGCACAGAGAAAGCAGTCAGGTTTCTCCCAACATGCTCTCAGGGAGCTGCTTGCAGACACCAGCCAGGTCACAGCAGGGAAACCACGGGGCAGAGCCTGGGCATCCAACCTTGGCCACCCGGGCACGGCTAGCTGCTATCAAACACCAAAACAGTTGTTTCTACCGTCTCTTTCTTTGATTTATGTGCTTTCATTGCTAAACGATTTCAAGGCAGTCTTTCACACCACAGTAATGCAGCTGCAGCATCCGTCAAGCTTGAAATCGGCCTTTCCAAAGAAAAGATGCTGTTTCAAGAACCTGGAGAGAGGCCTTTCTCCAACAACCTCCAACTAAGCCATCAGAGAAAGCTGCAACCCGGCCAAGTCAACTGTCATTGTAACCAAGAGGAGGGAAATGCAAAATACACACCCAGCATATGGCAAAAAATTAATTACATGACATCACATCCCTTTTAACATGAATAAGGTGTTTAAAGACATCAACAAAGCCATACTGACGTTGATGGAGTCCCTTTAATCTCTACCAAGAAAGAAATCATGGCTGATTAATTGATCCATCAGGACGATTCCCTTACCAGAGAGCTCTGCTGCCCATTTATCAGTATCTGCATACTCAAACTCCAGGTCTGGGGACTCCGAATAGCCCTGAAAGCAAAACAAAAATTCAGTTAAATTAAAAAATGTTTCAGGAAAGCAAGAATCCCTAAGACATTCACAATTCACCTCAGCCTGCTGCAAGTCCAGGACTGTATTTTCAGTTTAAGAGATCAAAAATTTATCAGCAGCGGCTTAAACGTTACCAAGGCAACCACTAAAGCACCTCCTGCATCTCGATTCGCGCCTTCTCCCTAGCCTTGCTGTTGGTGGCAAACAGCCGCATTCAGCCCGGCTGCATTTCTGCCACTGCATCACCTGTAAAACACCCCAGGAGCCCAGAGAAAAAGGCTGAAACATAACCCGGGGGACAGGGCACGTTTGGTCTCGGGCGGGGAGCAAGTTAGATCGAACTGGGGCGCTCTCAGAGCTCGCGAGTTTTGTATAGACATGGGTCAGCATGAAAACCTGGGCTATCACCCCAGCACAGACCCAACCAGCAACGGAGAAATGCCAAGAGAATATGAACAGCAAACGAAACGACTCCAGGCAGCTTTGGCGAGGTTGGGAAAACATCGAGCCGGGGCGAGAAGCAGTCGCCGTAGCAGAACAAAACATCTGCTCCCTTTAAGCAAGCCATCGGCACGGACCCACGGTAAAACCCTCGTGAATCCTGCGGCACCCGCGCCCGCGCGAGGGGCGGATTCAGCAGGGTGGTAGGTCACAGGCAGAGGCTCCCCACAGGGCTGGAAGCGGCTCCGAAGCCTCGGGGAGGCCCGGCAGCCCTCTCCTCTCCCGCACCCAGACACGGGCGCTTTGGGGGGCTGCGTTCGTGCAGGCGACATCCCCTCGCCCCGGCGCCAACCCAGCGCGGGGAAACGGGTACCGGAGCAGCCCCTCCGCCGCAGCGGGCCGAGTGCCGATCGCAGCGGCAGCATCGCCCCGACGGGGACGCTCCGTCCGGACCCGGCACCAAGCGGTTGGAGCCTCCCCGGGAAAGAAACCGGGTCTGAGGGCGTTACACAGGGCGAAGCCCCGCCGGACGCCCCGGCGCTCGGGGGCCTCGGCGTCACCCCTTTTCGGAGCCGTCCCCGGCACCGAGCCGGTTCCCGGGCACCCACAGGAAGGGCCCCGTCCTCGTCGCCCCGCACCGCCCGGCAGAAGCCCCCAGCAGCGGGCGCCGCCGGTACCGAGCGCGACCCCGAGTTCGGCCGGGGCGGCGGGAGCCCGAGACGGCTCCGTCGGGGCCCCGGCTGGGGTTGAAGCCGGCACCGACCCGAACCGCCCCCAGCGGGAGCCCGGTACCGAGCCAACCCCGGGCCGGGCCTGCGCCGCCCGCCGCCGCAGACGCCGAGCCCCACACGGGGCGGCCCGGGGGGCGCCGCCCGGGGCCTCCGCCCGCCCCCCAGGCCGGGGCCGGGCCTGGCCGCGGCGCTGACCTCGGAGTCCTTGCGCGGCGGCCGGCCCAGGTCGCGGGCCTTGCCCGGCGGCGCCGCCCCGCCGCGCGCCTTGTTGTTGCCCGGGAGCGGCCCCGCGCCCGGCCCCCCGCCGCCGCCGCCGCCACCGCCGCCCGGCTCCATGTCCGCCGCCCTCCGCCGCGCGCCGCGCCGAGCTCTCGCGAGGACTCACCCCCCCTTCTCGCGGGAGCGGCAGGGAGAGCCGGGGCAGGGCCGCCGCCATGTTGGGAGTGGCGCCGGGCTCCGGCCGCTCCGCCGGCTGCGCCATGGCTCCGCCCACCCGCCGCTCCGCCGAGGCGCCGCGCGTCACCGCGGCGCCCCGCCCGCCATGTCCGGTGCGGCACCCGGCCCGGCCGGGAGCTCCGCCCCTCCGCAGCAGCCATGTTAGGTGTGGCACTCAGCTGACCGCGGCGCTCCGCCCCGCGCATCGGCCATGCTGGTAGTGGCCTCCCCTCCCTCCCGCAGCGCTGGGAGGCGCGTCCCGACGCGTTGAGGCCGCCATGTTGGGAGTGGCAGGAAGGGGAAGAGCTGTGCGCCTGCCCTGGAAGAAGGGGAAAGCGCCTCCGTGGGGGGCTGGAGGGGGCCAGACCCCCAAACGAGGGGCGGGGGGGGGGGGGGGATCGGAGGGGCCTGGAGAGGGGGGGACCCCAGATCAAGGGATCTGGGGGGCTCAGACCCCAAATAGAGGGGCCTGGGGGGGGATCAAACCCCAAACCGAGGGGTCCCGAGGCAGCTCCCAGGGGGGCTCAGGCGGGACCTGGCCCCCCCAAGCTGCCCCCTTGGCTCATTCTTCCAAAGAAACCGCCCACAGCACCAGAGAGGTTGGTTTTCCTAATAGTTTAATTAGACTTTAATGATTTATTGCTCATCTGCAAGGATTAATATTGCATTCATTAAAAATCATTCATATACAAAATAAACCTCTCCCTCCCGGCCCGCCGCCGAGCCCGGCCGCCCCGCATGGGGGGCAGGAGCCGCCGCCGGGCCGCCCCACGCGCCATGGCTTATCGGAGGGGGAGCCGCGGGCGAGGAGGGGGGTCCCGGGCCCCCCAGCAAGCCGAGAGCCCCCCACGGGGCCACCTGCCCCGGCGAGGCCAGCGCTGCCCCACAGAGGGGGGGACGCCGGCCTCGGACCCCGCGAGAGGGCGGCCGGAGGCGACGGGGCGCGCGGCACCGCGGCATCTCGAATTTCGCGGTACCGGAGATGCCGGGGGGACGCGCGGCGGGGCAACGGGCCAAGCCAAACCCCGGCGCTGGGGCCCTCCGTCCCGCCGCGCTTTGCTTTGGGGGAGCAAAGAGGCGCGGAGGAAGGGGGAAGAGAAGGAAAGAGAAACCTCACGGGGTTGCAAGGAGCTTCCCCCGGCCCGGGACAAGCTGAAAGAGATGGAGAAGAGGAAGAGCTGTCACCAGGGACGAAAGAGGTGACACGAGCAGCGGAGCGGCGCCGCGGCAGAGCAGCGAGGCCGGCCGAGAAGGCCGAGGAGCGCCAAGGGGGCTAAGTGCTGTGCGCGACGGGCCGCGGGGCGGCGGACCCGGCTGGGGGGGTTACGCGATTACCCAGGCAGGTGACGGCACGGCCGCGTTCCCCCCACGGAGGCGGCCGAGGGGACGGCGCGGGGAGAAGGCTCAGCGCTGCGTCCAGCTCGAAACAAAGCGAAACCCCAAAAAACGCCCAGAAACCCTCAAAAAACCACCTCCGCGCCCAAACTCCGCAGCTGGGTGCGTTGCCTCACCATCCCTATCGCTTCCCTCCTTTAAAACATCTTTAAGAATCAAAAAAGAAAAAGAGAGGTGGGGAAAAAAAACCCACAAAAATGTTTTTAACTCAATTAAGGTGCAGTTTGGCTAAAAAAAACTAGGAGAGATGAGAATAACGCTGGGTAAGCGACCCCCGTCCGAATTCAGATTAGCACCCTGAAACAGCGAACTCCCCCTACCCAGCCGGACACCCAGCCCGGGCCACCAGCCGCCTCGGCGCGGGGCCCCTGGCTGAGCTGGGGACAGTCCCCTATTCGCGAGGTGGCCAGCAGGCGCCACTCTGCTCCCAGGCAGCGCCGGGAGCACTGATCTAGCAGCTAAAACTGGGCTCTTTAAGGCAATTTAGAAGTTGCAGATAATCCACACAAAGAAAGAAACGTAAGGTAAGGTAGAACAGCATCTCCGCAGCTGCAGGTATCCCAACTGAGACTAACGCAGGCTGGAAAGGTCAAAAAAAAAAAAAACCAGCAAAAAATAAACATCATTGCAGGAATGACTTGCCCTTCACACACCAGGAAAGGGAACCCTTTTCTGGGAGCGAGGGCTGGGAGCCACCGGCGGCTTCAGCCACATCAAAGCAGGAAGCGAATCCCAGGTTGTCTGCCAAGAGCAGGCAGAGATGTGATCACATGAAAGGGTGAAACTGAGAAAAGAAAAGTGGCCTTAAAATCACACTGATAAAAGAAACGTAAAAACAGGTTTCTTTGTTGGTTAAAAACGAAAAAACAAAATAAAATGGTCTTTAAAAATAATCTCTCTAATGTTGCCTTGTGTGGTCTGGTCCTTCATGGATATGGTCCGTCAGTATCTGGAAGAGAAGGGAGGGGACAGTGAGGCTGTGGGCGCTTGGGGACAGAGCCAGCATGTCCCCAGCAGCCCAGCCATGATCCACAAAGGGGTCGCTCAGCCCCGGGGAACCGATGCTGCCCCGACGCGGGAGACGTCCCCAGCAGCCTCCTCAGCTTCCCAGCGCTGCCAACCCAGCACTGACCTGTAGTAGTTGGGCTTGAAAGGCCCGTTTTTGTTGAGTCCCAGGTATTTTGCTTGATCGTCCGTCAGTTCCGTCAGGTGGGCGTCGAACGACGGCAGGTGCAAGCTGGCGACGTATTCGTCTGGAAGGGGGAGAGGAAAGCGGGGATCAGGGGGTGCATTTCCCCCCCGGCATTTGGGAAGCCGATGCCTGGTCACCACGTAGCAGCAGCAGGGCCAGGTCACGCCACTGCAAACGCACACGGGGACGGGGAACTACAACAGGGTCTGGCTAGGCAGGAAATTTTCAGGAGCAGGGCTACCCACCAAGATGCAGACCGTTAAGGAAAAGAGATTGAACAACCAGCAAGTGTTTTAAGGGTGCTGGTTTCCCTGAACCCACCCTCTCTCTGGAAGTTTTGTCCAGCCCAGATTTGAATTTCTCCTTACGTCCAAAATTGCTGGCCCCGCGGCAGCCCAGGGAGGACAAGTCAGTCCAGAAACCCAGTTGCGGGTGCCGAGCAGATAGTTTCCTTCACTCACCCATCTTCTTCGGCAGCAAGTAGACGTCCTGTTTGTAACGGCCCTCGGGAGCGTTGTAAAGCTCGATCAGAGCCAGAGCCTGCAGAGATCACAGGGGACAGTCAGGGACGGCCACCAGCCCTCACAGCAGTGGCGGTAGGGAGGAACGGCAGGGCTAACAGTTCTTGAGTCTCAGGGAGGGGGCAAACATTTCCAAAATCCCCTAAGGAAACGTTTCCATCTAAGGTACATCCTTCTCTGGATCTCCATGATCCAACTGCTGCTGGGGGAGAACCAGAAGGATCGAAAATGAGACGTCACCCTGCCTGTTTGCAGCATCTGGGCTTAGCGCTTGGAGGAAAGGCAGAACATGGGATGGAGGAGAGGGGAGCAGCTCTCATTCTCCTACACCGTAAGGCTGCCGCATCACGTGGAAAGGAAGGGATCATTCATTTTAAGCTAACAGCCTTGCTCTAAAAACCACAGATGCTCCTTCGGCAGAAGTAAAACTACATCTCCCCCAAGCGCCGGGCCCAAAACACCACCCGTCCCTGTCACTTCGAACAGACAAGCGCAGGGAAAATCAAATTCCCCACCATTAGTGTCCTCCCCTACCATCACGGAAGGAGGTCAGGCCCAGCCGGCCTCAGCCGCCCTCGGCACTGTGCCGTTTGCACAGTCGGCACCAAATGCAATTCGCGGAGCGGAGCCGGACTTAGTCATCTTAGTTTTCTTTGGAAAGGCAGAGCCCTGGCAAGCAGCGCAACACACAACCGGTGTCACACCCAGCCAAGAGGGCACTGAGGCTCACGAGTGTTTTAACCATTAACCCACAGACTCCCCAAATTTGCCCCAGTTTCTTGGGATGCAGCAATCGAGAGTCCAAAGACAAAACAAAGCCCTGCTCTAAAGATGTCTCTGAACTAAAGACAGCTCTCCGGTTGCTTGCAGCACAGCAGAAACACTCTGCCATGAAGCTTGGATCATTTAAAAGTTACCTTCCAGCTGAGAAGCAGCAACCAAAGAGCCACATCCCAGATGAGAGGCGGTGGCAACAGTATCCTTTGCTCCAGCGCGATCCCAAGCACCCATCTAACAGCATCCCCCCAGCCACGGCTCATGCAAGGCCCCAGAGCACTAGCCCCCGCTTTGCGCTCCAGCCCTGCAGCGTACCGACCTGAGTGGTGGCCGTGATGGAGAGAACGAAGGTGGGAACCGTGGAGCAGCTCAGGTTGAGAAGACGGCCCTAGGAGAAAGCGGGAGGAGAGTTTGCTGAGGGCCTGACTTGCCCCAAAGGCAGCGACAAACCGAATCAAGTCTCTACGAGGGCAGAGAGCAACGAGAGTGCAGTGATTCAAGGGCCACGAATGTTACTAGAGTGTCCAAACCCTGCCTCGTTTTCCACCCATAGCTACAGCGCAGGGAGACTTTAAGGTCTCTGGAAAGAGCCCGTCTCTCCTGCTGCCAGGAGAGCTCAAATAGGACAAGAAGACACCCAGCCAGTGTGCTGTGTGGGAAGCCCTGTCGAAGCCAGATGCAGATGCCGTTTTGCTGATGCGGATGGCTCCTGGCTCGAAAGAACAAGCCAGATGGCACCTCCATGGCCGCATGTGGCACACGATACTTCCCTTACCTCGAGAAAAGAGAAAATACACAGAAAAAAAAAATCAAGAAACCCTTTCCTGAGCTCTGCATCTCTTCCCACATACGAATTGTCCCAGCAGCTCTCTGCATAGTTAAATCTCTATTTCAAACCATGACATGTGATAACTTCTGGGGAAAGGCTAGCGAGGGACCCCACCTCCCCCAGACAACATCACGGCACAGTCCTCGACATACCTCGGCCAGCAGCACCACCCGCTTCCCGTCCGGCCAGATGACGTGGTCCACTTGGGAGCGGACGCGCTCCCAGGTCAGCTCCGGGGTCCGGAGGCTGGTCTGCGAGAGAAAGAGGGACAGGCCGAGTCACCTGGGAGGACACCAGCCAGGGCAGGCGGCTGGAAGCGGTCGGTGACACATTCGAGAGCAGCAGGACAGACGCAGCCGGGCGAAGGCCACGGGCAGACTCACCACATCGATCTCAGTGTTGGAGTGGCCCATGTTACACACGATACAGCTGTTCTTCATCCGATCCAGGTGTTCTCTGGTCACAACGTTCTTGTTTCCTGCAGGTAGGGAGGGCACAAATGAACCCAAGGCAGCGGAGATAGAAACCCTTTAATTTCTCCTTCCCTGCGCTTGGTGCGGAGAAGCCCAGCCTGGAGCAACATCAGATGAATCTCAACCAGGACGAGAGCCCTCCTGGCTGTGACAACAGTGGGACATGTGTGACAAGTGCTCATCTTTGGTCCCATGAATTCACCAGGCCCCAGAAGACCCTAAAATACCTTTGGGGACACTTGGCTTTAAAGTCCCTCCTACCAGGTACTGAGGGCTATGGTCAAAGAGCAGAGTTGGGTAAAAGGAAAAGCTCTCCCCAGAGAGACCCCGCTGCTCGTGTAAGATCGGCAGCGTGTGGCAATGAACTGTCCTCCATCCCCGACTCCTCCAGAGCATCCTGCCTCCAGACACCCACCCGGGAACGACTGCTCCATCTCAGCCAGCGCCTGCTTCACGGCTCGCCTGCAGCAATCGTCCCGCACCCCTCTGCTGTACCTGTGCAGGTGATGACGACGTCCACCTGACGGATAACTTCGCTCAGCTTCACCACCCGGAATCCGTCCATGCTGGTGGAAAAGGGGGACAGGGACCATGAGGAGGAGGAGAACCCATTCCCCATTTGCCCCAGGCCAGGAGGGATCTCAGCGCTGTACTGCTAAAGCAGCTCTGAACTGCTCACAACAGCAGCCAGACTATCCATCCACACCCCCAGGGACGCCAGATGCAAGGGGAAGGGCTGGGCAAAGGCTCAGGTGTCAAACCTGCTCTTACAAGTGTTGGAGGAGCCAAGGGATGCATGGAGCATTCAACCAGCCCTGCAGGACCCTTGAGCTGTCTTCCCAAGCCAGCTGGCAGCAGATGCCAACTGCCTCATATCCCGCTGCTCAACCAGCCCTGAAAGCTGCCCCAGCCCTTCCCATCAGAAGACACATGCTCTCTGAGGAGTCTCCTGACTTCGTCTCAGCCTCTGTCAGGGTTTAAAAGAGGCCAGGCCAGAGCACAGAGGAAGAGATGCTCCTAAGCAGGACGTAACATCTCTCACCAGGCCTGGAGAGCGCAGATGGGGTCGATCTCCGTGACGTAGACGATCGCTCCCAGGGCTTTCAGAGCGGCACAGCATCCCTTGCCAACCTGCCGAGGCAACACGTCAGCGTGAAGCAGCCTGCAGGACACGACAAGCGCTACAACAGCCCCCCCCCTTCCCCAAAACAGCCCGAGAGATGCTAATCCAGCCATCTGCCCGATGCCAGCGACCAGCCTGGAAACCTGGCTCTGGAGTGACTCAGCCACATATCTGGCGAACGGCATTTCTGCAGCCAGCCCAGCTTCCCCTCCGAGGCCACCGCCCCGCACAGCAGCCAGCTGGCAGGAGGTTTCCAAAAACCAACACATTCGCAGCTTGAACAGCCCCCACCATCGTGGGAGCCCTTCTGACCTCTCCTTGTCCTTCAAATCTCCGAGAGGAGGTTAAAGCCAATCTGGATGAGCGTGAACTTCCTCCATTCACCTTTAAACCAAAGGGCTCCTTTGGCATTCACAGCTCTCCTGCACTGACTGGGGGATGGATCCTCTGTCCCACGCTCCCCATATCAGTGTGGGGAAGAGGAGAGGCCACGTAAGAGCAACTCTGACTCTATCCCTCCCTTCACTATAAAATTACACTGAAGTATTCCAGCAAAGCCCAGTTCTCCATGCCACTAACCCATACTGACACCTGGGTAGTCTTCATACACACATGAGCAGCCCCATTTTGGGGGCCACCTACATGCAAGAAATCTGCAGAAGAAACATCTCCAGAGACACCTTCCCTTATCACCCAGCTCCAAGCTCAGACCTACTGAAAATGGCCAGGCAGGACAAAACGGGCATCCAACCCACACCCAAAAGGGAAAACCAGTGAGGGTGGAAGGGCTACCTTGGTTTGAAGAAATCCAGAAGTCGGGGCAAGTCCCTGAGACTACAACTCCCAGCGCACCTCACGCCTGGACAGTCGCACACCACCCCAGAGCCGCTGGGCGAGAGCCAGCGCAGCCTCTTGCTTGAGCAGAGCTGGGCTCCACTGGTGTCTAAATAAATTAGTAAGCATGTTCCTGCCGGGAAGAGCATTTGCAGCTACTGCCAGGGCCATCACCGCGCGGGAAGATAAACGCCCACACAGACAGCACACAGATGGAGGGAAGGTGTCAGCTCCCGGCTCCGTGCTCTTCCAGGACGGAATCGTTTACAAGTTCGTGGTACGATTCCTCCCTAACCAGAGCATTATCCACCAGCAGGATCCAGCCTGCCCTGCCACTTCCTCTTCTACAGGCTCAGTGACAGCCGGGCTGGATGCTGAATTCAGTCCAGGGACACCAGATGGGAGCACCCATGGGGAGTTATAATTCAGGCCGGCGTTCCCAGCAACTTGTATTTGCAGCCCAGCTAATCTGCAGGCAGGCTGAGAAATCAGACGCTTGTTCTCCAGCCTCCCAGCAGGCTTTAGCAAGATTTCCCTGGTAACGGCTCACGAGGCAGGTTACAAGTCGGTTCTCCTAAAGCAAGGGCGAGTGGCCTTCACGCAGGGATGAGGCAGGACGCTGAGCCCAGGGAGAAGGATGGCTCGGGGGATGTTGACTCAGCACTCAGCTCTGATGGAGCTTACGAAACTTCATGAGCTCAGCTGGAGCTTACGAAACTCACCTCCCCGTAACCACAAACCACCACTTGCTTCCCTCCAAACATCACATCCGTGGTCCTCTTCAGGCTGGGGGACAGAGAGAGAGCTGTGTTGGGATTAGTCAGGCGCACACCGCTGCCGGCACGGGGCAGCGAGAGGCCCCGACACCAGGTCCTGCAAGGACGCAGCAAGGGCAAAGCAGAAAAGAGCCCCAGCTTCCCTCTAAGGGAGCTGGAGCCAAATCCTCCAGTGTGAGAGTTAAAGCGGAGATGGGGAGAAGAGCTGGACTCACCCGTCCAGGATGGACTCCCGGCAGCAATACAGGTTGTCAAATTTCTGTTTGGTGACCGAGTCATTAACGTTCATGGCTGGGACACACAGCTTCCCGGCCTTGGAGAGCTGGTACAGCCTGGAAGGGGACAGAGGCAGGTCAGAGACACGTGCGGTTGACCAGAGAGGTGAGAGCAAAGGCGTGATCGGGGTAACCCACATGTTCCCAGAGCGCTGCAGGCCCATGCCCAGTCGCCTGCAGCCTGAGTGAGAGATGCCCATGTCCCACTGCACACCGTGCTCGGCAGGGACCCAGCGCAGTCACAACGCAGGACACCTCAGTCTCCAGACAGTTTGCCTCTGTGGGACAGACTCAAGGCACAGCCTTCCCAAACCTCCTACCTGTGCACACCAGTCACGCTTTCCTCCACAATTCCTCGGATCTTCTTGAATACGTTGGGGTATTTCTTATAAACCCAGTGGGTCAGGTCCCCGCCGTCATCCAGGATCTGGAGAACAAGCAAGGAAGAGCATGGGGCAGTCAGGACTTCCACTGTGGAAAGGGCTCGCTGGGGAGCGGAAAGGGGGGCATGGATGGAGAGCATCTGTGGCAGGAGATGCTCCCAGGCCATCGGGGCTGTGTCGCCTTGGATCGCTGTGGGATCCTGTCTCCGCAGCCCCCACAACCCCACGGGGGCTCAGCGCAGCCCCCCACCCAGCTTTGGCTGCCGTTCTCTGGGACACCCTGCCTTCAGCAGCAGCTCAGTGGCCTTTGCAATGTCAGCAGGTGCCTGGGCAGCACCTAAGGGCTCCTGGGAACAGCCCCAAGGAGCCAGGCAGTGCTAGCGAGAGAAGGGTGAGGAGCACATGGGTGACTGCTCCATGGAGGAAGAGGAAGGACTGGAAGAAGGCTCATTACCATGTTGGCCTGCCAACCATCTACATTAACACAGCGGTCAATGCACCACCAGAAGTCGTCCTCCGATTCCCCCTTCCAGGCAAACACGGCAACACCTAGAAGGAAAAGAAGAGCATCCTTGGCATCTGCTGAGTCTGGAAGAATCAGAGGAGCCCAGAAGAGTCCCGAGCAGAAGCTGACGCCCAGTGTTGTGCAACTGCTCCTCCTGGTCCTTCCACCACCACTACCAGCAAAAATGCTCCCGCAAAAGGGCTGGAGAAGTGCATGGTGCTGGGCCAACTCAGGAAAGCTGCAGACAGGATGGCCAAGAGGCCATCCAGAAACCAAATCCCAGGCCACAGCAGGACCAGACCTGCTTATCCCTCCCTGAAGGTCCAACCCATTCTTGGAAATCTCAACTGCAGCAACTCCGGATCTTGGTATCCAGCCTGCTCCTTACAGCAAAAAACACTCAAGAATTATTTCCTCTAGCATCTAATTTGTATTTACTATGTCAAAAGTTAAACCTACGACCAACACAGACTCTCCTTGTGCTGCAGCACACACACAAACCCCGCCCTGGGCTGAGCTGCTAAGGGCCATTTCAGACCTCACTGCTTCCAGAGCAGCTGCAAACCACTCCCGAAGGGATCTGGACCTTCCAGAGAGGATTAAAAAGCAGCAATGGCCAGCTGGGACAAGCCTACAGAACCAAAAAAAGGCCAGGAAAGGGACTGGAAAGGAGCGTTGCTCCCCAAGGCTCTGTCACACTCACCAGCTTCTGCCAAGGCAGCTGCCACTTCGTTTTGGGTGGAATAGATGTTGCAGGCAGACCAGCGGCACTGAGCCCCCAGCGCGCACAGCGTCTCGATCAGCACCTGCAACACAGAGCGGTGAGCGGCAGCCCCCGAGGAGCAGCGACGGCCGTGGCGTGAACGCACAGCGAGGAACGGATCAGCAATCGGCTCCAGGAAACATTGCCCTGGGAAAACAGGCAGCAGAACCTCTCCAAGGTGTTTTTGCAAAACCAGGGGTTCCTCCTCCTGTTCCTCAAGGCTAGGAGAAAACTTAGGGACTTTCTTCCTCAGGGAAAAGCTGGTCTCTCCCACCCCAGATGCCCTGAACGAGCAGCCACTCACCGCAGTCTGTGCTGTAATGTGTGTACAGCCCACGATTTTAGCTCCAGCCAAAGGCTTCTCTCCTTGAGCTCGTTTCCTGAGTGAAATCAGAGCAGACATGTCTGTAAAAGGAACAGAGGGGGTTTAATGATGGCTGACTCCAGAGGAACCCCTCTCTGCCAGACCCGCTCCCCTCTCTGTGGACCCACAGGACACATCCAGCCCCAAGGTTTTTGCCATAGCTGTTGTACAGCTGGGGAGAGAGCTCTCCACCCCGGCCCAGCCGGTCTATCCACTGTGGGATCAAAATGTCAGCGTCATTCATCACTTTGACAAAGCTGCTCAGGACAAAGTGCCCTTGCGACCACATAACGAGACAGGTCTGGGGCACGTTTTGCCCAAGGAAGACATCTGATGTGCCCCAGCTAAAGAAGGTCATCAGCCCTGCAGCAGAATTACGTCAGTGAGAAGCATGCACCTAAAGAAGATGAGCGTGGTGCTGCCACAGATCGAAAGAGCTGCTCTAGATGTGCCTGCATGGTCTCCCCCTTCCACGGCTTTGGCAGCATGTGTCTAAAATGGGCCTGAAAGCAAAGTTACCCAACCAGTCCCGCTGAAATTGTAACTCAGCTTCCCACAAGCCCCAAGGGAAGGGGTTGAGACTGTCAGTTTTAGTGTCTCTGAAGGCGTTGCAAGATCTTTGCCCACTGAGGTTTCCCATCCAAACCCACCAGAACATTAAGCCTTGCAAGAGCCTCGCTGTCATTAGAAAGTGCATGCAACACATCATTAATGTTTGTTGTCGTGTCTAGCTCTTCCCCACATAATCTGCTGATTCGAGGGGTGGAGACGAGGGAGTCGAGGCATCCAAGGCCGTAGCAGGAGTTTCGGGAAATGCCTTGGCTTGACTCCCGGCCTCCAAAGGGCACGACATCTGGCCCCACAAACCCCACGCTCCACCTTTACCTTGTTCAGCGATCTCGATCTCCCGGCGCCCAAACTCTGCCTGCTTGATGTTCTTCACGCAGAAATTGCTGCTGCCCTTGGAGTTGGTTTGCTGCTTCTCGCGGGGGGACACCTCATCATCAGAGCTGTCAGTGTAGGAGGCAGCTAAGCCAGGAGAGAAGCGCATGTTACCCCAGGATCTCGGGACCCTGGCAGTCAGGGTGCTTCCCACCGTTCGGGTAGGTTTGTGCTCTGTTTGACTTCCAGGCTTTCACGCACGCACGTGCTAACGCCTCAGACTACAGATCTCATAACGAAAGCCGATGTCCAGAATGAATTTTGCGCTCATGTTACATCTAAAACTACCAAGCTAACTGATACACTGAAGTTTAACCATGAGAGCAAACAAGGCTGATTTAGCAGAACACAAACCTCGCTTAAAGGAAGGCAGGTAAATTAAAACCCAACCCGGCTGAGTTTCGATGGAGCCACTTCTCAGAGCAGAGGCAATCAAGTACAGTCCTCCTTCCCCCAAAACCGCTGGAGCTAAGAGAGTTTGTTATGCTGAGCGCAACCAATTTCACTGTCATGCGAGGTCTGTTCAAGGCATGGAGGACACTGCGCAGGGACAGCCCTGCACCAGCCCAAATTTCTGCAAAACCCAGTGCTCAGCACCTGGGGAAAAGATGCTGCTGCCAGCCAAAGGCCAGGAACCTCCAAAATCATCTGCTTCATATCTGAGCACAGCACAGCGGCATGGAGCATCCTAACACCCAGCACGAGCGGCGTCTGTTCACAGTGGCACCGACACCGGCTTTGGGAGACGACCACGCAGAGGCAAGGAGCCAGGCACCTACCGGAGCTGTAGCTATCGGTGGAAGACTGTGAGATGGAGCGGGACAGCGACCGACGGCCAGTCTTGGTTGGGAACTTGGTGAATTCCTGCATGTCATCTGCAAACTGGATTTGCTGAAAAGCACAAAGGAAAAGAAGCGTTAAATCAGCAGGTGCTCCTTATGGCACGTTGTCTTTCCAGGCTGTTCCAGCCCGTGGCTCCCTTCGGTCCATCTTGACTGCTGTACTCAGAGAAATGAGCATTACCAAACATATCAGGGAACAGATCTGTGGCTATAGGAGCCCAAAATTGGCCCCCCTCCTCTGCCTAATCATTTCTGTCATCAGAAGGTTAAAGCAGATTTGGCACCTAACATCTGAGATTAAAAAAAGCACCCCAAAAGCCTTGAAACATCCCCTTTAGCCCATCTCTGGCTCCTTGAGTTTCCTGCCAAGAAAGTCGGACTACTGATACAGCACAAGTACCATGCGACCCTCCAGACAAGCCGTGCGTGGGCAGAGGCACCCGTGCTGCTCAGAGCACAGTCCACACCCCGACAGACCCAGCACCAACTGGCCCAGATTGATTTTTTTGCCCAAAAGTGCAACAGCAAAGCAAGCTGGGGTGGTCCCAGCAGAAACTCAGACTCCCTCGTGTTTCTCCAAACACTTCCCCAGGGGCAGGGAGCATCCCGCAGGTTAAAAACACGGCGCATCCTTCCAAAAACGACACTGAAAGCAGAGGAAAAAAAACTCAGCGAGAGAGAACATTTCAACAAAAAGCAGTTGACATTGCATTGACTTTCAATCTCCTCCGCGTTACAGATATTTCCATTGTAAGAGAAGCTCTAAAACAGCCACCCCTCCTTCCCCACTCAGCCAGAGGCAACTCAAGGCACCTACCACCATCTCATCCAATTCAAGTGCACTGGGCTGAAAGGGGGGGAAAAAAGCCCCAAACTACTCCACTGTTGCAAACGTCCCACGTGACCGGCCAACAGAAAGCCCCGTTTCTGCTGCTGGAGTAGAAAGGCGACCGAGACAAAAGGGAAATGAAAGCCGAGCATTAGGAAAAGAGCCAGCCACCCCCTCCCTGGTACGCCGCCGCACAGGAGACCCCCACCCCGGCAGCTGACCACAGACCCCGATGCGGTCCCTTCCCTCTGATCGTGGCACTGCAGGATTTCATTTTGCCACTTAACCGGGATGAAACGTCATTGCAGGGAGCGGGATTAACAAAGCATCCCCATAGACCCAGGAGACCTCGAGAAGAGTCCTGGAGACATCAAGATGATGGAGAGAGACAAGCCACAGGGGCCTCAAGGATGGGTTTTCCATGCCACGACAATCCCAAAAGCTCCCTGAAAGCTTTGATGTGGAAAAGAGTCTTCAAGGGGAAAAGAATGAAACTATTTACTTGAGACGATCCACCCCAGAAAGGGGCGATCTGCGTAGTCTGAGATCAGGGTGGCTATGGCGCTATTATGGCTATTTGGACCATAAAACAGAGCCACAACTCCTGAAGAAACCCAGCTGATGAGTCGAAAACAGCATTGGTATTTTGCTTCCACCCACAAGGATGGGAAATGGGGACATGAAACCCTTGGGTCAGTCCAAGCCATCAGGAGGACGTGCATGATGGTGCTGGGCAATGGACATCCAGCATCTCCTCCAAGAGGCTGGACGGGAGAAGAAGCACCTGGCCCCACTCCCCTCGCAGCCAGAAAACCCTAAAAGCCCCAATCTCCCAAGCTGCACCCCAAAGCAAGCAGCTCATCAGCCCAATGCCGGCTCAAAGGGACCGGTGAAACCCTTTCTGCTGGCACCAGCTCAAGTCCATCATCAGACCCAGGCAAGAAGCCCATATTTTTTTGTGGGTGCTGCTGCAAGAAGGCTTTTAGCCAGCTCCTCCATATCAGATATGTTACCACCTGGTATCTGCCTCCCAGACCAGACTTCCCAGCAGACGCCACATGATTCACTTGCAAATTGCATGAATTTGTGTTAGTGGAAGGAAGGGGAATGTTAAATGGAGCTTGCAGGCTTGGTTTTGCAGCTGTTTTAGGCTGGTTCATGCAGGAGGGAAAAACCCGAGGGCATCATAACCTCCAGCATGCTGGGAGAACTGGTACCAAGAGATAAGAGGAGCAGAAGCACTTCTCTGGAGAGATACCAGGCAGGTAGCAGCAGGGCACGCAGGGCACGGGTCCGGAGCTGGCAGGCCGGCCCACGACAGCACGGCACACCAGTTTCCTAACCAAGGAACGACTTTGCTGGACGCTGTTCAAGGTCCATTGCTTGGATCGATCTCCTCCGGACAGCCTGAGATAGCCCTGTGTCACCTTGGAGGAAGGCTGGCATGTTGTCCACAGGCATTTCCAGAGGGAAAACCATCAGCAACTTCAGAGCAGCAATGCTTCTGCCCCTTCACTCCAAACCTCTCCCTCTGGCAACTCATCAAACCAGAGGGTGTAAACATGCCCCATAAAGCAGCTCTTGGCTTGGAAACAGCTTAAAGTGTTAGCTGAGGAATTTTCTCCATCTCAGGGAAAGATTTCCAGGGAAAAGGTGAACCTAGGAGGAAAAGCAGATCACCAGGGCTTCGCTGCTCAGGTCACAGGTGCTTTTTAGTTCCTGCTTACAGGACAGCTGGGACATCAGAGCCACAGGCCAGGGCACTTTCCTACAGCGAAATGCACTGCTTGGATGGCTTCTTGGGGAAAAAGCTCCTTCAGGATGCGATGAGGAGGAGAAGGTGGGGATGGACGGCTGCTGTGGTCCCCCAGCTCCACACCCAACATCACCCGGCCGACCGAGACCACCGTCCTCCTCGGATGCTGGTTCCTCCTGGCAGCACCGGCCGTGGGCACCGAGCCAGTTCCCAGGCACAATCCCACTTTTGGGAGAAACAAGCAGTTCTAAAAAGGGGAATTTGAATCTACAGGGGGGGAAATCCCTGCTAAAGAAACCAAGTGCTGAATTAACCACAGTAATCCCCCGCCGTGGCTTTACCAGAGCTCATCTGAACGCGGCAGCTTAGCAAAATCTGCCCTGGCTAAAATTATCGTCAAACGTCGCAAGCGGCTTCCTAATCGAATGACCGATTCGCACGTCAAAACCCCTCCAAACGCGGCCTGCGGCGAATTAATGCGGCGTCCGGCAACGAGCCCGTCCAGGGGCTGCGGATCCGGGGCCGTCTGCCGGCAGAGCCTGCGGCCGAACGCGGCCGAAACCGGGCTGCCTGGGGCGAGGGGGGAACGGCCCGTCCACCTTCACGTGCCAGCGACGGTCTCCGCTTCTGGCTCCGGACAGTGCAATTGCTAATCAGATCCCAAACGTCGTCCTGCTGGAAACGGCTTTTCCAGCCGGGTGGAGCACAATGGATAATAGCAAGGAAAACATTTTTCGTCCCAGCAATTCACGATCGAGGAGAAAAAACAACATAGCGCTGATTTTTCGCCCAGGGCTCCCCAGAAAGAGAGCTCGGGGGGCTTCTTAGCATCGCCACCGCGTTAGAGGCTCAGCAGCAGAGCCAGGACGGGATCCCGGTGGGCACCTCGACCCGGTGCCGGATGGGCAATGCCTCCCTCAGCACAGCAGGTTTTTGGGGAAGCGCCCTGTAGAAAAACACCGGGGCCCGGCATCTGCCTGCCAAGGTTTGGCAGAGCACCGCCGAAGGCGGCCTGCTCTCGATCACCCCTGCCAAGCCAGAAGAACATTTTCTCCCCTTGCGAAACCTGGCGTGACCGTGCCCATTCCCACGCAGCTCCAGCGCTTCCCACCAGCGGCTGCTTGCTTTCGGGTCAAGCAACGTGCACAGGCGCTCGGGCTTGCAGGGCAGGAGGTGAAGGAGCCCCGATCTTTCCGATACATCACTGCACCCCGAGAAAGGTGCAAAAAAGTGATGGGGACCCCCCAAGCCTTTCCACGGCAAAGCCTGGCCACCTTGTCGGCCTGCACTGCTCAGCTCGGTGCTTCCCAAAGCCACCACGTAGCTAAAAAAAATCACTGCGGCAACTGGCTTCTTCCTATGTTATAAGGCACCTGCCCGCGCGTAGGCAGACTGACCTGGCAGTCCCGAACCCAGCACCGCAAGTGCCCACAGCAAATGCAGCCTCGTTTGTTAATTATTACAACATAGGAAGGGCAAACAGATCCCAGATCGGGGCTGGTAACGTCTCCCCGGAAAGGAACCAGCAGCTCGTGACTGCTGGGTGTGCCACCTCCAGTGCCGTATCCCGCGGTTCCCCGCGAGCCTCACTAGAGAAGTGCTCTGGCCCTACTGAATAGAAGTCCCCCCCCCACCATCTCCGAGCTTGAGGAGGCTCCGTAAGTCCAGCTGGATTTATTCCAGGCACAGGATGAGCCAGGCATGTCCGTGCCACAGAAGACCCCCCTACTCTTTATTTTCTATGCTTTCCATCCCTAGAACGGCTCATACAAGATGAGAAGATGAGAAGGGAGCAGGGAACCACCTAAAAACGTGGCAGCCTCCAAAGTTGCTCCCAGAATTGCCATCACCCACGGGCAGCAAGGAGCACTACGATACGGAGCAGTTGCTCCGGGAGAAACAACGAAATCAGAGCAGAGCACAGTCTTATGGCAACAGGAAAACCTGGAGAGCAAGAGCTTCTGCAACCCGCTTCTGCCCCCAGGAGAAAACCCCAAAGGATGGAGGGTCCCTGGGACCTTTCCTGCGACTGCAAAAAGCCAGCAGAGACCAGGGCTATTCAGGGAAGCCAATTCCCTTCATTTAATCTCCTCTTGCCAACAATAACTTTTGGAAGAGACTGGGGGTACCGGCTGCCCGCTCTGCCCTCGTATGACCTGCCTTTTAAGTCTGTCATTTCTAGTCTGACCGAGTTTGCCGGCATGACAAAGAAGTGCTTTACATATTAAATCAGTATTCATCCTCTTTACTAGCCTCATGGATGCTGCAGAGCTGATTTTATCGCCAGCTTTTTACTGGGACTGATTCTGGCAGGCCTGGAGACGGGTGGCTTCAAACACCGAGGCTACCGGCAGCAATTCATCACTTGCAGAAAGACCATTTCCCCGGCACAGTGTCCTCCCGGGAAGCGGTGGCTGTTTTCTCACAAGGAGCCAGGTCCTGCCATGCTGGGACATTTAGGCATTTCTAAACGACAATCGTTTCCATTCATTTCTTTTCAGAAGCAACTCATCGCATTCAATCAATGCAGCCGCGAGGGAGGGCAAAGGCACCCCGGGGGCTGAGGTCTCTCCAGCCACGCAGCCACCGAGGAAATAAATAAATAACGAGCAGGAGGCTTTTATTCTTTTCTAGGTCAAAAAGAGGAGCAGAGCAGCAGGTTTGCTGGTGCCACCCCTCCGGAGAGGGGACGGGGCTGTCCTCAGCCAAGCCCCCGTTCCCACGGGCTCCCAAGGGAGAGAGTCTAGGCGCGGGTGGGGAACCCGCTGTGTGCCAGCCCGCTCCCTGCTCCATCCGAAGGCTGGAGGAGCAGCTCCGCACCCAGGTGCTAGGCACGGGATCGATCCCAGGCACCGTCCAACCCTCCACACGCCCGGCGCAGCACCGGGGCCCTGGGGGAAGCCAGCAGGGACAGGGCCCGGGCTGGAGAACCGGCTGGACCGACAGGATCTAGCCCCGCTTGCTGCTGGTCCTCCTCCAGACGTGGCCTTCAAAACAGCGCGTTGTTCCTCAGTGGCATGCAGGTTCCCAAACTCGGCTAGGCTGGGCTTGAAAAACCTCAAAGTGCTTCATGCCCAGGGACAACACAGCTGGGAAGACTCAAGGGCCGCTGCCACGAAGTGGAGTAGGTGAATTCCATCTCTACCTTCAGCTCCTCGCTCAGAGATGGGTCACAAGGCAGCTTTTTTCCCTGGAGGGGCAGGGACTTCTCCCCCCAGCCTCCAATTCCCCGAGCGGGAATCGCAGCCGGCTGCCCGACCTCCGTTTGGAAACCTTCATGCCGTTCCCGACAAGGAAATAAAGAGCGCCGAGGTCCTGGCAAAGTAAACCGGCCAAGCCCTAATACCAATCTCCAATCCTTCACTGACGAAGAAGGGCTACTTGGCTAAAGCACTGGAAAAAACAAGTTTCCATGCATACAAAATGAGAATTAAGGATTTTCGCGTGAATCTCGATGCTCAGCAGAGGACAAGCAACACCGGGAAAGAAACGGGCCCGTTCCAAAGGATAACGGGCTGGAAACGGCCGCAAGATTTTAGCCATTGTGGGAATCACTGTAAATGCTGGTTAAGGGAAAAATAAACAGAACGCCGCATTAAATAAAATAAATGTGATTTTAAGTGTTCAACTGTTAAAAAGTAACTGGGAATAATTACTGCCTTAGGAACACCTGAAGGTCGAAGGCGTGATCCCTCCACCGGGAACGGGGAAAGCGCTCTGTCAGGAGATAACGCGGCTGGTCCTTGGACTCGGAGGTTTCGAGGGAAAGGATCGCTCCGTGCTTTATGCAGAGGGCTCTCTCTTTCAAAGCAGGAGCAGGCAAGAGTTCGACACCCGGGACCTTTAAAGGCAGCAATCACCCGGCTCCGTTCAAGGGTCAACCCCGGCAGTGCCGACCGAGGCGGATCTGCACCACCGGCACGGCGCGGCGTGGGACCGCGGCTCCCCGGACGGGACGGGCAAACATTGCTTCCCGCGGCGCACAATGCAAAAGCAATTTGCTCAGCTTGCTGGGTCAACTAATTAGCTCACACACATCCCCTGGCCAGACAGCCTGGAGATATTATGGTATGCGGAGGTCAGATAAGGGGCCTGCAAAAAGGGAAAGCACAGCCTGATGGTCTTTAATGGGCTACTCACTCATGGGAGCTGGCCATGATGGGTTTGGAGACGTTACAGAGTTGGTATCTATCAGCTGATTTGCAGTAACTACCCAGGTATGCGCCTACAGCAAAGCAAATATTGGGGGAATAAGATAATATATATTAACTGGAGTTACCTTGCCAGGAGCATTTCATGGACAGGACTGTGTATGAAGTCACGCACAGCGGTTCGTGGGGCAAACCAAGGACTAACGGCCTCAAATGGGCCGTCTGGACACCTCTGATTTTGAAGCCCACGGAAATTTGTGTGTCAGGGCTTATAGGGAATGTCCTCTAATTAAAGCTGGTTTGTAAAGTAATTGGAAAACAAAACTCCTCTACCATCACAGCTGTACAAGAGCAAGAGAAAGCCTGGAAATGCCATCAAACTGGACGCTGTTCTCTCCAAGGAAGGTTTGGTTAGCTGCCCCATATGGGCCCGAAGCGAGGGGTAGCCACAGCCTACAGCTGACCATGAGAAAAGCCAAGACCTTTCCTCTACCACCCTAAAGCAGCACCTATATTTTGGGGGAACAGATCAGTCTGTCCACCCATATCACCCAGCCCAGCGAGTGCCCTATCTGCCTCCTTTTCCTCCCCAGAACTGGCTTGCAAAATCACGGAGCAACAGGATCCCTGCAGAGGATCCTTCCTTTCCCCGCAGCAGTCAGGAGCACCCAGCACCGCCGTGGGCCAGGCTCTGCCCTGCCTGCTTGGTGCTACAGGACAGCATCTGCTCCCAGGAGGTGCCACCCGCCAGGGCAGCTCTATCCCGCAGGCCCAGAGAACTGAGCTTCTCCCTCGCTGTCACGTGGAGTTTGAACCACCTCAGCCCTTATCACTTCTTAAAGAGAGTGACAATAACCAACAGAACTGAACTCTGGTGTGGCACAAAATGTACCCAGGCTGGTACCAGGTTATCTGGCCCATTTCGAAGTCTTTCAAGAGACCAACATGGCAAAAACCACCCAGGTTAGACCCCAGCTACAGTTCAAAGACCCTCCACCCCCATGCCACGTCTCTAAGGGAAAAATGCCTGGCAGGATCAGAGTCCAAACAGGAGCAGCCTATTTGCAATACATCCCAGAGAGCCAGGAAACACAGCCGTGCAATCGGAAACACAAGGGAAGTGCTCCAGCCTTCAGAGGAAAAACTCTCTCATCTTCACCGCACGCCCTGCACGGGCTGAGCCCATCGCACTGGTATTTCCGCCAGCGCATTGTCTGGAGCAGCCCAGCTCGCCGTTACCAACGTCCTGCTTTTTTCAGCTTTGGGAATGACTTTCCTTCTGGCACCTCTGATGAGAGGGGCTGCAAGGCAGGAGAGAAGCCCCAGGCTCCAGCTTAGGCCGTTTGCTGCTCAAGAGTCTACAAGGATCAACACCAGGATAGACAAACATCAGTCGCACATCACCCTCTTGGATGCTGACTCCCCACGTCAGAGAACAGCCGGCTACATCCCCTTCCCTCAAAACAGGGTTGATTCGCACAATTAAGCCCCTTCCAAGAAAGGGAAGGAGGAGGGATCAGAAGCCAACTGCTATCTCCTTGCCGGGATGGCGAGTTCAGGGTATATTTGGAGAAGGAAGTGGTTTACGCAAGGGAGATCCAGGCTACGCTGCCTGCAAACGGCTGACAGCTCCAAGGTCAACAGGGATCAGCCAGACGTTCTCGCTCCAAAACATGCCCAGGTTGGAATTAAGCCTCTCCCCATGCTGCCAGAAAAAGAATGTGCAATATTTGAGGCTCCCTGCGGGAAGGCAAAGGAGAAGAGACAGAAAACAGCAGACGCAGGTGAAACCTCACCCCAGGCCATTTGGAAGGAGAAAACGGAGCAGATTTCAGCAAGCAAACCTTGCTGAACCCGAGGAACCCCCTTTCCAGGTTCCTACTCCCCACAAAGCCTGAAAGGAGCCATTCCTTGCACACACGCCTCATTTCTAAACCAGGATCCTGCAGCCCCCACCCAAATCGCTGCTTCTGGATCAAGCGGTTCCTTTGCTGGCCAGGAACGGGACCCGCCTGCAGACTCCAGGTCTGCAGGAAGCAGCCAAAGAGAAGCTGCACCACCTCCCCGACGGCGCGGGATCCTCACCCGAATTACAATGCGGCCTGTTTGACTAGCTGGAACATCACGTCCCCGGCCACCTAAGTTCTTTGGCTGTCACCAACCTGAAGTAAACAGATTCTGCAGCAGCAATAAGCTCGTTACCAAGGCCACCGTATTGATCCCAAAGTGTAATTAAAATTCACAGTTCAAGCAGCCCAACGCGAGAGGGCAAGCGGGGCGGCCTCCCAAAGGGCATGAATAGCCGCGGCTTCCGCATCCCGCTTTCCCAGAGGCAGGGAGCCCCCGGGGTCGGCGTGGGAGGAGAACAGCCACACGCCAGCCTCAGCCTCAAGGGCTGCTCCAAAAACACCCCAAACGGCAGCTCTCCGCTCGGACCATCCGCTGAGGCACCCGAAAGCACCCATTCCCCACGTCCCGCCCCGTTGAGGGTCAGCCGCGCTGGGGCAACACCGTGATGACGTTTGGTCCAAGATTAAAGGGTTATGGTGCAGAACAGGCTGAATCAGAGGGAGATGGTCAAGATATAAGGATGACCCAAATCATGGGACAGAGCTGTTCAGATACTGCAGAGGGCTCTGGAGTACCCTGCTGAGATGGTAACAAGGTGGTCCTCCCCCCCATCTCTCCTCTGCTGGACTCCCTGACCCTCCTACACTGGACCCAGCCCTCCGCCGATCCAATCCACAGTCCCTTAACTCACTGATTAAGGGGGGCGTCAGGCCAAGTGGTTATAAATCGCAGAAGCATTAGCACAAGGTCCTTTGCACCCATTGCTTGATGGTGCCAGCAGCAGGCTCTGGAACAGTCACCTCCAACGTCACCACGATCTGCTCAGTGAACGTGAGTCAGAGTCCCCAGATAAGCAGCGCTAATCGAAGAGCTCGACAGGAAACGCAACGAGCCTTCTGCAAACGGGAGCGTCGCCGCAGGAAGCTCCTGATGATAAAGCTGCAGCCAGGCACAAGCAAGCGTCCTCCACCGAGTGCTGCTCAGAGCAGGCCAGTCCCACACTGCCCCTTGCTCAAACACCTGGGACAATCCACTCGCCGACCCCTCGGA
The DNA here is from genome assembly GCF_036370855.1 of Dromaius novaehollandiae. NCBI lineage: Eukaryota > Metazoa > Chordata > Aves > Casuariiformes > Dromaiidae > Dromaius > Dromaius novaehollandiae. The sequence goes on along the minus strand of NC_088124.1, from coordinate 2,470,319 downwards.
GGAATCACACGAGCGGGATCCTCACCTGCAAAGCTCTACATTTAGCCAACCGGTTAACTGAAAGGGTCAACTCCAACCTGGCCTTGAAGGGCTGTTTTCCAGAGCAAAAAAAACAACCTCAAAGCGCAACCTTTAGCAGGGAGCACAGAAAAGACTCCAGCATTGGCACAGGCTGGAAAAGCAGCACGGTGAAAACTATCAGGGTCCCAAAGAAAGTATTGTTACAGGCTGGTCCCTGGCACAAGACAACCTCACATTTTGGGAAAGGCCTAAAGAAAACACCGCTGTTCTGTCAGCAGCCCACTTCCCACGCTCCCAACCTGGAGGCTCCCATGGGAAGGAGGTTCCCACCGAGAGATCTCAAGGCCCAGACTGGGACTGGAATGGGGCAAGTAGGAGAACCAGCACCATTCAGATGGGCCAGCCCCGATTCCCACACATTCGCAGCCGGCACCGTCAAAACAAGACAAGAGCTGCTTCCGAAGACTACAGGGAATGAATATCCAACTCCTTTCCTATCTCCAAAGACCAGACATCAGAGTGGAAACTGAGCCTACCTCACACAACTGCAGGAGAATGAGAATAGAGATGCAAAAACCATTTGCCCTGGCACATTACTTTGAAGATGGTTTGTTTTCGGTCAGACCCCCAAAAGCTCCTTTCTTCCTGCTCTTCAGCTCAAGGAGAACTTGACCCAGCATCTTCTGGTCTTGCAGCAGGGCTGGGTCACAGGGACAGACCTCCCTTACAGACAGCAGCGAGACCCTCCAAGAAGCCAGAGTGAAGAGCAAGTTAAACCAGAAATAATTAAGATTCTGCCATTTAACAAAGCACCACCAATGGCCTGTCTGCTTCCAGCCCCCAGCAACTACGATGTAAATCAGCTTAGTTCAAAACACCCTTGTGGTTTGCACTCGCCACGGGTTAGGGATACAGTCAGGTCAGGCTTGAGCTGATCATCTAACCACAGCAATGCGTTCACTTATCACTGCCTTTCTGCACCCCAGGAAAGGCCAGATGTGTCCCAGGTGGTGCATGAAGAGCAGGATGATCCCTTAACAACAGCCCAGCCTGAGCAGCTCATTATCAGAAGGAAAAACTGCAGGGAGAGGAGAAGAGGGTGAGAAATCAAAATGACAGAGAGGATTTGGGTAAGGAGGAGACAGTCGAATGCACCACTAAGCAACCAGGCAAGGAGATGGTGGGACAAGCACCCAGAGGCAGAGGAAGATTTACAAGCAGTCTGCCAATTTAAGGGATGAAATAAAAGAAAGGGGAAAAAACGAGCAACTCCAGCAGCTCTGTCAGAATGAAGGACAACCCTGTCCTCCTGGCAGATCTAAGGAGAAGACAGATTCATTAGCACCCTGCCTGCAAGAGCAGAACTGCAGAGACCCGAGACACCCTGGGACCAAGGGAAACGAGGCAGAAAGCCCAGCTCCAGGAAGGGGCTGTGCACGGGGCAGGGAAGGAGCAGACTGCAGCAAGGTCAGACACTGCTCAGGCAGCGGCAGAGCAGCTCACACAAGCAACCTCAAAAAGCAGCAGCAGAAACGATGCTCTGGGGAGGGGGGCAAGCCCTTTCTGGGGGGCAGCGGTCGTCCCGTCGGCTCCCCAGCCGGTCCCTGCCCTCTCTCCTTCCCGCGCCCCCGTCTCGTGCCACCCCCACGTCCGCCGGCGCGCGGCTCCGGCTCCGTACCGCTGCAAAGCCGCAGCGCGGTGCATTAGCATTCCCCTCCGCGCCGCCGGCACGCAGCCTCAGCGGGGCTCCTCCGGTGCCGGCGGGCTCGCGGCGCCCGAACCCGGCACCGCTCGGCCCCCCGGCCGCGAAGCACGCCGAAACGCGGGCGACGGGCTCCCCGCGGAGCTCCCCGAGGGCGTGCGGGAGGCCGGAGCCCGCTCCGCGCTCCGGCTCGGCTGCATGAATAAGCAGATCCGCCTGCATCGCGCGCTCCCTCCGCTCTGACGCCTTCTCCCGGGACGGCGGGCGCCACGCGACAAGGGTACGGCCTGGCTCGGGCAAAGCCCGACTCGTAAAGCCCAGGGAGACAGCAGAGCAGGTGCCCAGACGCACCGGTGATGGGACACGGGGATCCAGAAGAGCACGCCCTGCCCTTGAGCTCTCCTCTCCCCGCTTAGACGGACCCATATTCGCTCCTACCTGGGCAAGATACAAGCCCTGGCGTTTCTAAAATCCCCCAGCACCATCTAGGCACGCGCTGGAGAAAGGAAAGGCTTGATATCGCTCACCTCTGCCTCCAAACCACTCCCTGCCAAGGAGCTGCCTCGCTTGGACCAAAGCTGGTGGTATTTTGCTGAGATTTCCAGTAAACTGCAGCAAAAAGGGAGCTTCGGCAGAGCCGGACGACCCTGACTCCCGCAGGAAAACCAGCCGCATTTCTGCAGAAAGGCCCGCGGCTCTGCTCACCTCGGCTGCTTTGGCTCCTACTTAAACCCGGAGTTGATCGCGCTTAATCTCTTAATCTCTTACCTCCTGCTGCTTCACTTTTTCACCTTAACCGAGTCAATGACAAGAGGCGAAATAAAGACGTCAGTAATCCCCCGGGCCGGTTACGCAGCTCACACGATCGCTCCGGGTGCCCCCAGGGCAGTGTATCAAGGCAAGGAGCACGGTGACTTCTTCGGGGGACCCTGCGGCCACCTCCGAGACCGTCCTCCAGGGCCGAGCTGGCTCCCCGCTGCCGCAGGCGGGACGCTGGCGGGCTCCTTTTCTGCGAGCGCTGGCGCGAGCGAAGGCTCCTCTTTGAAAAGCCATTCAGCGGGACGCACAAAGGAGCCTGAGCCGGCCCTGACCTCGGACACGCTCCCTCCGACTCCAACGCCCGATGCAAACTACGTCGCCAAAGTCCAAGGAGCCAAAAAAACCCAGCCGGGGCACTGCTCGGGCAGCGCCGCGCAATCCCCTCTACCTCCGCGCAGGTAAATTAATCTGTCTCGTCCATCTTCTTTCCGGGCCTCTGAGCACGCCAAGAGCTTCAAAGACAAAAATAACAAGCGGGCAAGTCACTTTGACTCGCGTTTAAAGAAAAAAAGCGTTTTAATGGTTTCGTTGTGATCCTGCTTTGAAGACACGCGAAAATGCCTTGAGCTGGGGGCACTCAGCATCTCAGGAGGGCAGTTCTCCCCTCCTCGTCCCTTCGTTCTCCTGCCGCGGCCTCCGCTCCAACCGAGGGCTATTCCCGGTAACGAGCCAGGCAAGGAAAAGCGGCCCAGAGCGTTTTGTTCCTCGACCTCGGCTGCATCGCATGCTCCCTGGGAGCTCACTGCCTGCCGATGTTATCAACCTCAAACGTCTCGCGTTGCTCTGGGCACCGTCAGCAGCGTTGCCCAGCCGGGAGAGGCTGCAGCAGCCCCGAGTCTGACGGTCGCTCTCCGGCTGTGAACAAGCCTGTGTGCACGGCAGCAGCTTCAAGGGGGTAACGCAACACCCCGTATCCCCATGGAGAAGTCCGAGGGTGCCGGACTTGTAATTTTGGCCCTGTAGGATACTTAAGCATCAGTGGATCCCCCTCTGCTATCAATCAGCTGGCCGGTAACGTTCGCACAGCCACAGCTCTCCTGGAAGATGCCGACGATAAAAAGGCAAAAAACAAAAAAATTCCCCAAGTTTGAGCCGTGCCTGGCTGCACCGCCGAGCCGCCTCCGGGAAGAGGCAGATCCCAGCTCCGCATTCCTCCGCTCCTTGCTCCGGGCTACGGCCACAGCCCGGATAAACACACGCGAGGCGCAGGGAGACCCACCAGGCCCTCCGCTCGCCGGCAGCCGAAAGCCTGGGCGAGGCGAGACGCCCGCCGATCAGCAGCGGCCTTTCCGAACCCTCCCCTAATCCCATGGCTCGCCGGAGCGAAAAATGCATCCCCAGGAGAAGGAAGGAATTTGCATCCGCGGCCCCGGGGAGAACGCGATGTTCGGCACGGCAGAGGCCCCCGGGTACCGGCACAGCGCTCGAACCCGCCGCAGCCCCGTCGGCGAAGGCCGGCAGCCGGCTAGGCGACCGCGCGCCGGCACCCGCGGAGATTTCGGGAGCTCCCCGGAGGCGGCCTTCAAGGATGAAAGGGTGACGAGGTGACTGGGGAGGGCACGGAGCTGGGGCTGCTCCGGCAGCCTCTGCCCCAGCCCGGACGTGCTCCCCCCGGTTCGGCCGGCCCAGCTCCACGGCGCTGAACCGGACCCCCCAGAGCTGCTCCGTCCCCCCGGAGCAGGGCCAGGCCCCAGCACCCTCCGGATGAGGCCACGCCGCACTGGGCCGCGGCTCCCCCCACCGCCGGTACCAGCCCCCCCTTGGCACCTCCTCTTGCCCAAACCGGGCCAGGGCCATGCCCCACTGCAGGCCCCCCAGGACCGAGTCTGCCCCCCTCAAACTGGCCCAACAGCCCCTTTCTGGCACCAGCCCCCTCCCAACCTGGCACCGGCTTCTCTCCCCTCTGCTGAATGGGGTCAGGCCCCCTCTTTCCAAACCGGACCAGCTCCCCCTTTCCCAGCACCCTCCTCCCAGCCGGACCAGCCCCCTGCTCCCCAGTGCAGCTCCCCTAAGAACTGGGCCAGCCCCATTGCCAGCCCCCCTTGAACTGGGCCAGCCCTGGCCCTGCTCCCCGACCCCAACCCTGAACCAGGACAGACCCCGGTCCTGCTCCCCAACCCCGATCCCGAACCGGGACAGACCCCGGTCCTGCTCCCCAACCCCGATCCCGAACCGGGACAGACCCCGGTCCCGATTTCCCCCCCCGACCCGAACCGGGACAGACCCCGATCCCCCCCCCAGCCCGAACCGGGACAGACCCCGGTCCCGATTTCCCCCCCCCGACCCGAACCGGGACAGACCCCAGTCCCGATCCCCCCCCCCGACCCGAACCGGGACAGACCCCGATCCCCCCCCCCAGCCCGAACCGGGACAGACCCCGGTCCCGATTTCCCCCCCCCGACCCGAACCGGGACAGACCCCGGTCCCCCTCCAGCACAAACCGGGACAGAGCCCGGTCCCGATCCCGCTCCCGCCCGAACCGGGACAGACCCCGGTCCCGATCCCCCCCCAACCCGAACCGGGACAGACCCCGATCCCCCCAACCCGAACCGGGACAGACCCCGATCCGCCCCCCAGCCCGAGCCGGGCCGCCCGCCGGTACCTTCTTGGGCGCCTTGGTGACGGTGGCCATGAACGAGTACTTCTCGGCGTCCTCGATCTCCTTGGCCTGCTTCACCTCGTCGCCGCCGGCCGAGTCCGGTACCGACATGCTGCGGAGCGGCGGGCCGGGGCCGCGAGCGGCACCGGGCGCGGAGGGGCGGGGGGCGGAGCTCGGCTCGGCTCGGCTCAACCCGGCTCAACCCGGTCCGGTCCGGCCCGGCCCGGCGCCGCCGGCTCCGACCCTCTGCGGCGCGGACTGCGGCCGCCGCGCTCGGCGCCAGGGGCGGAGCTGCCCGCCGCCGCGACGTCAGCGCGCCCTGACGTCAGCACGCAGCCGCCTGGCACTGAAGCCGCGCGGCTGCGCCGGGCAGTGGCGCCGCGGCGCGCCCTGGCGGCGCCGGCGGGCCGGGCCCGGGAAGGACCCGGGGACGCACCGGGAGCGGGGAGCCGAGGCCAGGCGCGGGCATCTGCAGAGGCGTGCACGGAGCGGCGTGCACACCCAGCGCACCGGGTGACACCCGCACAGCCAGCACACACAGCACCATGCACACCCAGCACACCGGGTGACACCCGCACAGCCAGCACACACAGCACCATGCACACCCAGCACACCGGGTGACACCCGCACAGCCCCTGCACACAGCAGCATGCACACCCAGTGCACCGGGTGACACACGCACAGCCCCTGCACACAGCAGCATGCACACCCAGCACACCGGGTGACACCCGCACAGCCCCTGCACACAGCAGCATGCACACCCAGCACACCGGGTGACACCCGCACAGCCAGCACACACAGCACCATGCACACCCAGCACACCGGGTGACACACGCACAGCCCCTGCACACAGCAGCATGCACACCCAGCGCACCGGGTGACACACGCACAGCCCCTGCACACAGCAGCATGCACACCCAGCACACCGGGTGACACACGCACAGCCCCTGCACACAGCAGCATGCACACCCAGCACACCGGGTGACACCCGCACAGCCCCTGCACACAGCAGCATGCACACCCAGCACACCGGGTGACACCCGCACAGCCAGCACACACAGCACCATGCACACCCAGCGCACCGGGTGACACACGCACAGCCCCTGCACACAGCAGCATGCACACCCAGCGCACCGGGTGACACACGCACAGCCCCTGCACACACAGCACCATGCACACCCAGCGCACCGGGTGACACCCGCACAGCCCCTGCACACAGCAGCATGCACACCCAGCACACCGGGTGACACACGCACAGCCCCTGCACACAGCAGCATGCACACCCAGCACACCGGGTGACACACGCACAGCCCCTGCACACAGCAGCATGCACACCCAGCACACCGGGTGACACCCACACAGCCCCTGCACACACAGCACCATGCACACCCAGCGCACCGGGTGACACACGCACAGCCCCTGCACACAGCAGCATGCACACCCAGCACACCGGGTGACACACGCACAGCCCCTGCACACACAGCACCATGCACACCCAGCGCACCGGGTGACACACGCACAGCCCCTGCACACAGCAGCATGCACACCCAGCACACCGGGTGACACACGCACAGCCAGCACACACAACACCATGCACACCCAGCACGCCGGGTGACACACGCACAGCCAACACACACAGCACCATGCACACCCAGCACGCCGGGTGACACACGCACAGCCAACACACACAGCACCATGCACACCCAGCACGCCGGGTGACACACGCACAGCCAACACACACAGCACCATGCACACCCAGCACGCCGGGTGACACACGCACAGCCAACACACACAGCACCATGCACACCCAGCACGCCGGGTGACACACGCACAGCCAACACACACAGCACCATGCACACCCAGCACGCCGGGTGACACACGCACAGCCAACACACACAGCACCATGCACACCCAGCACACCGGGTGACACACGCACAGCCAACACACACAGCACCATGCACACCCAGCACACCGGGTGACACACGCACAGCCAACACACACAGCAGCATGCACACCCAGCACACCGGGTGACACACGCACAGCCAGCACACACAGCACCATGCACACCCAGCACGCCGGGTGACACACGCACAGCCAACACACACAACACCATGCACACCCAGCACGCCGGGTGACACACGCACAGCCAACACACACAGCAGCATGCACACCCAGCACGCCGGGTGACACACGCACAGCCAACACACACAGCACCATGCACACCCAGCACACCGGGTGACACACGCGCAACCCATGCACGCAGCACCATGCACACTCAGGGTTCATGCACGCACAACCGATGCACACACAGCACACACAGTGGCACGCACACACACACAACTGATGCACACAGCCCTATGCACACCCAGCACACAGGGTGACGCACGCACAACCGATGCACACAGCCCTATGCACACACGGCACACAGGGTGCATGCACACTCAACCAACACACATAGCAGCATGCACACCCAGCACACAGGGTGACGCACACACAACCACACGCACACAGCACCATGCACACACAGTGCATGTGCACACAACCGCGCACAAACAGCCCTATGCACACACAGCACACAGGGTGCAAGCACACACAACCACATGCACACACAGCACCGTGCACACCGGGTGGCACACACACACACGCAACCACATGCACACAGCACCACGCACACCCAGCACACAGGGTGACGCACACGCAACCAATGCACACAGCCCTATGCGCACAGAGCACACAGGGTGACGCACACAGCACCATGCACACACACGGTGATGCACACACACCCCCACACCCACAGCCCTATGCACACACGGTGCATGCACACACACCCACACATACGCACGCAGTACCATGCACACACAGCGTGACACACACACCCCGCACCGTGCACACACACCCCCCACACGGCGGCGGTGGCGGCCTGACACACACCCGGCACCGTGCGCGCACACCCCCACACGGCGGCGGTGGCGGCCTGACACACACCCGGCAGCACCCGCTTGCAACCCAATGCACACCCGTGGCGTGTCTGCACAGTCACCCGCACCCCGTGGCGCCACGCAGTGCCCCCTCGCCCCAGTGCACACCCCCTCGCTACACCCCGCCGGTGCAACACCCGCACGCACAGCCGGCAGGAAGCTGGCCCCAAACCACCACCGCGATCGCCATCAGCGGAAACCGGGCGCTGCAGCTCGCCGAAACCCCCCCAAGCTCTTTGGGGGGGGCATCGATTATGGAAACTGCTCCAATTCCCTGCAAAACGCAGCCCCGGCTCGCGGGAAAACTCGCCCGTTCGGATGCCCCCGGCCCCCCCGGGCGCTCGCACGCCGCTTTGGGCCGTTTCACCCCAGGCCGATGGTTTGGGGGTGAGGGTGACTCACCGCCGGCGCCGTGGTTGCAAACACAGGCGGAAAGTCCCTCTTACAGCCCCAAAGCTGGTGCCGCTCCCCCCCCCCCGGCCCGCTTGCAGTCTCCAGCCCCATTTCGGGGTGCAGAGCCCTGTTTCGGGGTGCGGGGCAGCCGTCACGGCCGCCCTCCTGCTCCATTCCCGGGAAAACGCTGGGAATCAGCACCCGTGGCCCGAATCCAGGAAAACAGCAGCATTTGGGTTAAAAAGTTGTGTTTTGGGGGGGGCGGTTTGCAAATCACATTTTTTCAATCCAAATTGCGTCTACCCGCAAAACGCCGCCGGGCCAGGCCAGCCGCGGGCAGCCAACCCTCTACCCCCCCACCAGCCTCGGCGCGGCTCCCTGCAACCCAGGCGCGGGGGGGCCAGGGCGGGGGGGGCCGAGTCCGGGTCGCCGCGGCCCCCGGCCCCTTTCCGGGCCGCCTCTGCCCCGTCAGCAGTCTCCCCGGCTCGGCAGTGCTTGCGGCAGAGCTGCAGCAGCTTTCCCAGGCCGCTCGGGGCTTTCCCCCCACACCCGGTGCCCTGGGGGGGGGGGGCGGCCTGGGGGGTCCGAGCCCCTCAGTGCTGGGGAGGATGGGGCAGCTGGACTCCCCCCGCGTGGGGACTTGCCGCTCAGCTGCCGGGAGACGCTTTCCATGCGCCTCCAGGCTACTCCCGGCAGCCGGAGGTGTGGGGGGATGAGGGTTCGGGGGGGTTAAATTCAGAGGGGCAGGTATCTGCGCTCCTGGCATCCCAAGGATGCTTCCACCTCTGTTCCTGCCTCCAACAGCACCAGTCCTCTGAGCACTGCCAAAGCGTTCAGCGCTACTCACGGCCCTGCCATCATTCCGCTCCAGAGTTAACACCTTCTCCCGACAACACGGAGAAACACCGCGCTGCCAGCTTGTCCTCTGGAGCTGCCCGCAGACTCGAGCAGGCACTTTCAGCCCCACTATCCCCCCCGCTGCCCACCACCACGCAGGGCTTTGGAGGGCCCGGGTGCACCAGCAGCCCCCAGGGCCGGCTCACCTGTCCCGGCTCGCTGCCGGCCCCTGGGCACCCTGCCCGCTGCAGGAGGGCAGCCAGCGCAGGCACTCACCCCAAACCCCCCCCCGGCCGCATCCATAAGGCCCAGAGCCAGGGGATATATATATAGGTCCCACTTCCCTGGGAAGAGGAGCTGGGAAAGCCCCGGGGGGGGCGGAGGAAGGGCCGGGCTGAGTCAGCGGCAGGCCGGAGCCAGCGGGATGCTTTCCTCGAGGAATCCTGCTTGTCAGCAAAGAGGGGCCCCGGCCGCATCCTGCCCCTCCCGGGACCCCCGTCTGCCCCCCAGCCGGGATCCAAAGTGCTACACAGCCGTGTTTATTAACAATATTAAACATACAAGCTGTTTCCTATTTATTGTTTTTTAAATAGACTTTTTTTCCTTTTTTAAATGACTTTGTATAAAATACTCTGACCTCTCACCGTATAAAAACACACGCACACCCCCACAACGAGGGCAAAATAACTCCGACACAGGTTGAAGGCGCAGTGCGAACCGGCCCCAGCAACACGGGGGGCTCCTGCAAGTGCTGGGGGCTCCCAGTGGCAGCCCCCCCCCCAGGAAACCCCATAAATATGCATATAAAAATTAATAGTAATGCTTTCTTAAAAAGAAAAAAAAATGGGTCCATCCACATATTTTCCCACAGTATAAAAATAATACTTCAAAAGCTAAAAGCAGCACAGGGCAAAGTTCATAGTGGGGGGGCCGAGTCCTCCACGGGGGCGCAGCCCCCACCTCAGCTCTTCCTGGAGGGCTGGAGTCACCATCATCGTCGCCACCATCATCATCCTCATCCCCGCTGCTGGGAATGCCAGGGCCGAGGGGCTCCGGGTGCCGCATCCGACCAGTCCCCGCGAGACCCCGGCGCCCTCGGCCCCAAAAATGCCACGGGGCACTGGCCCCCCCAGGCCAGGCTGTGGCCCCCCCTCGAACACTCCCGCCGACGAAGGGATTTATCGGCTGTTTTAAGAGACATCCAAGGCGGGTGACGGTCCCCAAGGTGCCACGCGCAGCCCAAGGCCGGCTCGGGTGCCCAGCGCGGTACCTGGTGGGGGGGGGGAGGGGGGACAGCTGGGGCACGCCTGGGCCCCGCTGCAGGGCTTTAAATATTCACAGTGTCCATGCATGGGGTGGGGGGTGAAACCCCCCCACCCCGGACTGGGAGCAAACCGAGTCCCCGCGGTGCATCCGGGGCTCCCCAGCCGCTGCCGAGCCCTGCAGAGCCAGCGCCGTCCATTTGTCCTTTCCCAATGGGATTTTTTTTGGGGGGGGGTCCTCCCCCCCCAGTCTCTTGCCGCAGGCACGGAGCAAGGGAGGAGAGCGAAGGAGGCGGCAGAGGGACCGGCGAGGAGCATCACGTCCCGCCTGGGACCCTGCGGAGAAACACGGAGGAGGGGGATGAGGCTCTGGCTGGAGTGGGGGGTGGATGCATAAAACCCCCCAGGAAAATAAATGAGCCCCATTGCAGGATTTCCCGCTGGGGGCAGGATCAAGGCCCCCCCCCCCCCCCCCCCCCCCCCGGTGGGATGCTCACCTCAGAGCTGCTGCATCTCCAGCTCGGCACAGCCCTGGGCTCCCTGCAGCGCCCTGCAAGGCGGGGGGGTGACAGCGGCATTAGGAGGGGGGAGGCAGTGGGGGGCAAGGTTTGGGGGGGTCCCTAATGCCTCCCCCCCCCACATGGGGACCCAACCAGCCCAGGTCCCATCCACAAACCCACCTTCTCTCCGGCTCCTCCGGGTCCCGCTCCCTCTCGTCCAGCCGCCGCTCCAGGACCTGGAGTGGGAAGAAGGAAAGAGGGATGAGCTGGGGGGGAGGAAAGGAAAGAGGGATGAGCCAGGGGAAAAGCAAAGGAAAGAAAAGAGGGATGAGCCGGGGGAAGCTCTATCCCCTGCCGGCCTGCTTCCCCAGGGGCTTCTTGGGGGGTGGGGGGGGGGAGGGGGTGAAAGCATCCCCATCCCCAGCACCCCGTGGGGGGCAGCCCTGAGCCAGGAGCAGAAAATATTATATATATGTATAAAATATATATAAATAATAATAATAAAATGCCCCAGGCATCCCGCCACCGCTTGCACAGCCCCAAACCCCAGAGGCAGCTGGGGAAACTGAGGCAGGGCAGGAGCAAAGCCGGCGCAGACCCCGTCCCCGGGGGGCTCGCGCCCGGCTCGGGTGCAGGATGCAACCCTGGGGGAGGGGGGGGGGGGGGCCCCTTACCCTGCATTTATACTTGTAGAAGAGCAGCCCGCCCACGGCCAGCAGCACGGCCACGGCGCTGGCCGCGACGTAGGCGAGGGGCTCCCGGCGGCTCCGGCGGCCTTTGGGCTCCCTCCTGCGCTGCTCTGCGCCCGGGACAAAGCGAGAGTCAGCGCTGGGCCCGGCCCCGGCGCCCGGGGGCTGCCGCAGGCCGTCGAGCCCCCAGCCCCGCGCCGCCTCGGCCGTCCTGGAGACGCGGGGCTGCGCCAGGGGCCGGGGACCCCCGCGCGGGACGGGGACGTCCTCCGGCGCCGGGCCGACGCTGCCCGGCGGATGCGGAAGCCCTTCGGCGCCGACGGCTGCGGCTGGCTGCTGCGCGGCGGGGAGCGGGGACGCCGGGGCCCCCGCCGCCTCCTCGCTCCCCGAGCCCCCGTCCGTGCCAGCCGGGGGGCCGCCGTCGGCGGAAGGGACCAGGGCGCCGGGCGCCGCGTCCCGGCCTACGGGGACGGCGAGGGAGGGCTGGGTGGCGGAAGGGGGGGCAGGGGACAGGCCCCCGGCGGCAGGATCTGTCCCCACACCTGCAAGAAGCAGAGAAGAGAGGGCCGTGGGGTGAGCGGCGGCACGGCAACCCCGGAGGAGCGAGCGCAGGCGGGAGCAAGCGAGCGGGACACGGACACGGGACGCACGGCACCGGCGAGCCCGAATCGACAGGTTATCCGAGACTCGGCTCCTGCCGAAACTCCCCGCGGGATCCAACACCGTCTTCTCGGCCGCATGCAGACACGGTGCGGGGGGGCTCGTGCTTCAGCTCCATGCACCGGCCGGGGAAACTGAGGCACAGCGGCAGTTGAAGCACCACGGCCCGGCAAACAGCGGCAGCCACCGGGACTGACTCTTTCTCCATGCCTGGGGCTTCGGGGAGGAAGCTAAGCCAGATGCCTTCAGCCAGGCCGGTGGAGATGCCTCCTCGGTGGCCCACGGGGCTTCTCTCATTGCAGGCCAGCGTCCTCCCCGAGCAGGCTGCAGCCCAAAAACCTCTCCAAAGAGGCTCCCATCCCTCCCAGGGCCCCTTCTCCGGCCCGGACACACAGCACGGAGACACACAGCTCGCCAACACACAGCCAGGAGACAGCTACGGACGCAGACGGCATCTCGAACGGGGACACACAGCCGTGCAGCGGCCCCCGTGCAGCCGAGCCCCCGCGGCGGCGAAGCCCCGGCGTCTCACCTGGCGGGGAGGAGCCGGTGGGCGCGGGGCACCTCTCCCGGTAGACGCGGCTGCAGTCCTTCTCGAAGGTCTCCTTGGCCTGCAGCAGCAGGCTGAGGTCGTGGAAGAACTGCTTCACCAGCGCCAGCATCTCGTAGGGGGACGTGGTGAACTCCCGGGAGCACTTCTGCGAGAGCTGCAGGCGGAGCGGGGCTCAGCGGCGCCGCCGGGACCCGGCACCCCTTCCCATTGGGACAAGGCATGCAAAAACCACGGCCGAGGGGCCGGATCGGCATCGCCGCGGCCATACCTGTCTCTCCTCGTCGTCCTCCTCCCGGATGCAGGGGTCCACGTTCTCGTCGATGCGGCCGTACATGCGCCGCACCATCTGCAGCCTGCGGCCGTTGGACGAGTTCTCCTTGAACTCCGTCTTGGCCAGCAGCTCGCCCAGCAGCGGAAAGGCGGCTTTCACGTAGCAAACGGGGTCGTCCTGCAGGGCGGAGAGCCCCCCCGAAACGAGAGATGGGTTACCGGTAAAAGGGAGACGGGGGGGCGAGATGCACCCCCATAGGGACGCCTCCACCTCGCCGGCGCCGGGAGAGGAGCCACTCACCAACTGCATCTTCTCGATGAAGGTGAAGGAGACCCGGCCCGGGTGCTGCATCTGGGTGTCGGCCTGCGAGGGCAGAGCGGGGAGTCAGCGCCGAGCGCGGCCGGTCCCAGCACCGCTGTTCCCCCCCACCCCCCCCCCCCCCACCCGACAAGCCTGGAGCCGAGCAGATGCATCCACACTGCACCCCCACCCGCTGCTTCATCCTCCTCCTCCTCATGCAGACGCTTCCCCAACTCGGTGCTTTGTGCGACGCCGAAGTCCCGTGATTTTCCGATTGCGGAAAATGGGGAAAACCCTCCAAAACACCTCCAAAACATCCCCCCTGAAAACCCCCTCCTGCAGGGCTTGGAGCCCAGCTCCGGGCCCGCATCCCGGGCCAGGCGCGCGCCGGCTGCCAGGAGAGCAGCGCCGGCCTGGAAACAATTGCTCCATTATCCGGCCGGCCCGCGGCGAGGGCCCGGTTCTCCGCAAACACCCCGGCACGATGCAGGAGGAAGAGACGGCTGCAACCTCCGGCAGGGAAACCGCAGCTTTTCCTCGCACCCGGGGCCCTCCTGATGGGCGCCCGTCCGGGAGCACCACGAGAAGGGGGTGCAAGGAGCCGCGAGGAAGGGCGGAAAAAGCCAAGCTTGGAAAAATAGCATCTGCCAGCCCTTAAGCAGCGAAGCGTTTCAAGAGGAAGAGGCACGGTGAGGCCGGAGCCAGCGGTTTGCACGCTGACGCGCAGCGGCGAGGCCCCGGAGCTCGGCGCAGAGTCAAAGTGCACCGCAGCCAAAGGACGAGCGTCGCTCCAAAGGCTGAGCTCGACCTGCGACATACGTGTCCCCGGGGCAATAACAATAAGTAAATGCATGCAAACATCCCCCGGCATCCCCGGTTTCGCTTTCTCCCCCGAGCATCAGGACCGCGGGCGGGCGGCTGCCGGCCGGCGCGGGAAGCAGGCGTTTCCCCAGGGCTCCGCCAGCCCCCGAGCCCCCCGGGTGCGTGGAGGGGGGGCGAAGGCGCCGTGGCCCCCGCGCCGCCACCCACCCCAGCCCCGTTGCCAGCCCGGCTTCCAGGCAAGCAGCTGGACTCAGGAATGCAGCCGGATTCCTCGCCGTTAACCCCTGCATCGCCGCGTCCCCCCGCTCCCGGCCGTGCATCCGTCCCCGCTCCTCGCGCCGCAGCCCCGCCGGCCGGCTCGTGCCTTCCTCCTTCTCCCTGCCGACATTTCGGCACGGCCCCCCCTTGCAAAAAGCACGGCCCCTCCCCGGCCGCTGCACCCATGGGTGCTCGGGGGGGTCACTCACCAGCTCCTGCAGCTCGGCCAGGTGGTCCTGGGTGATGATCTGCTGGCAGTAGCTGTTCTGCTCCGTCTCATGGATGCTGCAGACGAGGAGGAGGAGGAGGGAGGAGAGGAGGGTGCAGCGGAGCAGGCACACCTGGGCGCGGGACAGCGGCGGGTCGCGGCATCGCCTCGCAACAGCAACCCCCCCCTCCACTTCCGACCCCGCTCCGGGGTTTTTTCGGGAGTGCCGGGGCAACGGGGAATTCACGGGGCCGCGGCTCGGCCCACGCAAGCCCGGACATGACTCGCGCTGGGACCGGCACAGCCCCGAGCTCCGCGGGTGCCTCCGCTTTGCGGGGCTGCGCTCCAGCCTCCGACCTCTCCCGCACCGATTCTGCCTCTCCGGTGGTTTTTCCCTCCTTCCCGGCTCTTGGGAGCAATCGGAGGCGCTGAGCCCCCCCCCCCCCCCCCCCCGCCCCAAAGCATCCTCCGGACCCCCAGCCTCGGCGTGCCGCCCCGATGGGTGCCCAAATCACGGGGCAAAGCGCTCCGGCGGGATAACCCCGCTCCGGCGCCGAGAGAGTCTCTCGGTGCCGGGCAAGGGGAGGGGGGGGAATTTCCCTTGGAGGGAGCCCAAAAATTCTCCTATCTTGTGAAAGAGCAGATGCCGGCGGGGCCACCGCGGAGCCACGGCCACGGCTGGCTGCGGCCTCACCCCGGGGCTGGCGAGGACGCGCGGGGCACTGCCCGACCCCCTGTGCTGGGGGGGCCCATGGGGAGTGCCCCCCCCCCATACTGGGGGCCTGACCTCCTCCCAGTACTGGGTGCATCCATACTGGGTGCACCCCCCTTCCTGGTGACCCCCAAGCTGGGTACCTCCTCCATGCTGGGGGGCTGACACCCCCCCCAATACTGAGTGTCCCCATGTGGGGTGCCCTCTCCATGCTGGGGGGCTGACACCCCCCAATACTGGGTGCCCCCCACACTGGGTGCAACGCCCCCCCCATGCTCAGAACCTCTCATATTGGGTGCCCCCCCTTGCCCAGCACCTGACACCCCCCCCATACTGGGTGCCCCCCCCCTCGATGCTCAGTGTCCCCCCCCACTAGGTGCCTGACTCTCCCCCAGTATTAGGTGCCCCCCCATGCTGGGGGCCTAAACCCCCCCAGTATCAGGTGCCCCCCCCGGCTAGGGGTCTAAACCCCCCCAATACCAGGTGCCCCCCCAGGCTGGGGGCCTGACCGCCCTAAAACTAGGTACCCCCCCCCATGCTGGGGACTGTCACCCCCCCCCCCCCCCCCAGGACCGTGTGCCCCCAGGTGGCAGCGGCGGCCGCGCCGGGGGGGGGCCGGGGCCGGCCCAGCCCCGGTGCCCGCGGGCAGCGGCGGCGAGCGAGGGGCAGCGCGGCGGCGGCGGCGGCGGCGGGGGGGGGGGGGGGGGGTCGCCGTACCTCGGCTCCGAGGCGGGGCATGGGGGCTGCGGCGGGGCCGGGCGCCGGGCGGACGAGGCGGCGAGCAGAGCCGGGCTGAGCCGCCGCCGCCGCCGCGCTCGCTTTTATACAGCGCCCGGGCAGCACGTGGTTTAGGAGAAAGGGCTGGCGCCGAGCCAGCACCGCCCCGCCGCTCCGCTCGCTCGGCTCGGCTCCGCTCCGCTCGGCTCGGCTCGGTTCGGCTCAGTTCGGACCGGCTCAGTTTGGCTCCGCTCGCTCGGCTCGGCTCGGCTCGCATCGGCTCGGTTCGGCTCAGTTCGGACCGGCTCAGTTTGGCTCCGCTCATTTCGGATCGGCTTGGTTCAGATCGGCTCCGCTCGGCTCGGTTCGGATCGGCTCAGTTCAGCTCGGTTCGGCTCAGTTCGGCTCGAATCAGCTCCGCTCCGCTCGGCTCAGTTCGCATCGGATAGGCTCAGCTCAGCTCAGATCGGATCAGCTCAGTTCGGCTCGGCTCAGCTCAGATCGGATCAGCTCAGTTCGGCTCGGCTCAGCTCAGATCCACTCAGTTTGGATCAGTTCGGATCAGATCAGCTTGGCTCGGCTTGGCTCAGTTCAGCTCAGCTCAGTTCAGCTCCACTCAGCTCCACTCTGCTCCACTTGGCTCGGCTCGGCACAGCTCAGCTTGGCTTGGTTCAGCTCAGCTCGGCTTGGTTCACCTCAGTTTGGCTCAGTTCAGCTCAGCTCAGTTTGGCTCCACTCCGCTCCACTTGACGTGGCACAGCTCGGCTCAGTTCAGCTCAGCTCAGCTCAGTTCGGCTCCGCTCCTCTCTGTTCAGCTCAGCTCGGTTCAGTTCAGCTCAGTTCAGCTCCGCTCGGCTCGGTTCCACTCGGCTCAGTTCAGCTCCGCTCCGCTGGGCTCCGCTCAGCTCTACTTGGCTCCGCTTGGCTCGGCTCGGCTGGGCTCCACTCCGCTCAGCTCTGGTCTGCTCAGCTCGGCTCAGCTCTGCTCAGCTCGGTTCAGCTCAGCTCGGCTCTGCTCAGCTCGGCTCTGCTCAGCTCGGCTCTGCTCAGCTCGGTTCAGCTCAGCTCGGCTCCGTGCAGCTCGGCGGGCGCTCGGCACTCGCAGCGCCAGGCACTGCGTATGCAACCCCCCCGCCACGGCGTGTACCTGCGTGCCCACGCACACACAAACACATGCGTGTGCACGTCTGCGGGCACACACACATGCATGCGTGCACAGCCCTGAGCACCCGCGCCTGTGCACACATGCATGCTCGCAAGCACGTGCACACCTATGGGTACATGCACCGTGCACGCACACACAAACACGCATGCACGCGTGCCCCTGGGCACACTCACCCATGCACGCATGCACGCAACGCACATCTGTGGGCACAGGTGTGCACACACGCCCTACATGTGTGCACACACACCTATACAGGCACCCACACCCCCTTGCACACACACCCATGTGCACCCATATGTGCACATGCACCGTGCATGCTCACACCCGCCCCCGTGCACATACGTGCGTGCACACATACCCCATGCACACACACCCCACTTGATTGTCCCTGTGTGCACATACATTACATATATCTACATTTGTGCACAAATAAGTACACACACATGCCTGCACATCCCCCCCCCCACGCGTGCATGCGGCCGTGAAGACGTGCGCGGATGTGCCCATCGCCGACACGCGCGGTCCCGCAGCAGCGCACGCCCGAAGACACACAGCAACCCACCTACGCAGCCTGGGCATCTGCTCCGCTGCATGCCGGCGCCACGTTATCCATGCGGGCCCGGTTCTCATCCTTAAAAAAATCCCTTTTCCCTCGAGAGCGGTGCCTTGATCCGGGGCTGCTGCCTCCCGCCGGGGCTGGCTGCCGCGCTGCGCCTCCGTCGTGAGCTGCGACGTCGGCCCCTTGCAGCTGCTTTGCCCGCAGCGTCCCAAACTCCCTTTTGGCAAAGGGCAAAACGACTTTGTGCCTTAATCCTAGCCCACGCCAGAAGCTGTCCTGCAGAAAATCCTGCACTGGCTTAATAACCTTCCTCTTCGCAGCACATGCCCTGTTCCTCGCAGCCAAAGGGCTGCTCCTGCCAGTAAATCGGCCTCTGCGCCGCGAACCCCCGCGGTTTGCAATCCACCGCAGCAGAACGGCCCTCGAGCAACATTCCTGCAGTGCGGAGGGTCGGAGGCGAGTCGGGACCGGGGTGGCGCGCAGGGCGCCGCGCTCGTCCGGGCGGTGGGAGCCTGCATGCCCGAGGGCACACTGGATGGTGGCTTCGGTGCATGCCGTCGGGCCCGAGCGGGGCAGGAATGGAGGCATCCAGGGGACAAGGCAGATCGGAAAACCCAGGATGTCCTTGCGGTGGCTGCTCTGGGCTCCTGGCGCCGCTTCTCCCGCTTCTGGTGCCGGGCAGGGATGTGTGCAGACAGTGTGCACAGCCGGGAGGCGTGTGAGAGGACCCCTGAGCGGGGGTGTGCGTGACCACGTCCGCGTGTGCGTGCACGGATCCACGTGCATGCGTGTGCAGGAGTGGGGCCATCTGCGTGGGTGTGCATGAATGGATCCACATGTGCATGAATGGATCCATGTGTGCATGAATGGGTCCATGTGCATGTGTGTTAATGAATGGGTCCCTTTGCGTGGGTGTGCGTGAATGGATCCACGTGTGCATGAATGGATCCATGTGCATGTGTGTGCATGAATGGGTCCGTCTGCGTGGGTGTGCGTGAACAGATCCAGGTGTGCATGGACGGACCCATGTGCGTGGGTGTGCCTGAACGGATCCGTGTGTGCATCAACACATCCACATGCACGCGTGTGCAAACTGATCCGCGTGCATGGCTGTGCACCACCAGCTCCACGTGCACGCAGGGTCCCACACGGTCCCCCAGCTCGGGGAGCCCCACTCGCGGGGGCAGAACGGGGGGTAATTTTGCACACGGGGGCCGTGTTGCCACCCAAAGCGGGCCAGAAAAGCCGCCGGTGTTACAAGGCCCTTGCGTGACACGCCGAGCCACGTGGCCCTGCTGTCAGGGCCTTTCCTGTTTGTTTGCTGTTTGCTTGGAGGCGACCGGTAGCGATCAGCCGCCACGAGGCAACCGGGTTCCTCGCAAAGCCGTCGTCACCCGAATGGGGAAGCGGCGAGCGGAGCGGGCTGCCAGCCCCGGCGGCGGCTCCGTGGGGCCGGAAACGCCGAGCCGCTCTCCGAAACTGCCGGGGCTTTTGCACGGAGCTGAGCCGAGCGTCGCCAGCCGAGGGGGGGCCCTTTCCCCTGCTCCCCGCTTATCTGCAGCGCGCTTGGCCCCCCCCCCCCCCGCCTTTAGGTGACCGGAAACGTGTCAGGGCCGAGAGTCATGGGACCGTCCCCGCTGGGAGCGCCTGGGCCGCGGCCGGCTCCGCCGCCTTGGCAGGCGCCCGGCTCTGCCCCTCCTCCCGGCCAAACCTGCCCAAATCCCTGAGTCACGGGGCCGAAATAGAAGCGACATCGGGGGCAGTTCGGCCCCCCCTTTCTGCCACCCGGAGGGGGAGCGGCACCGGGAGCCTGGCGGCTCTTGGCGGTGCAAAACTCGGGGTGCCGGGATGGGGGGTGGAATTTGGCAGCGCGGCTAAGAGCAGTGACAGCGGGGCTGGCGCTGGTGACCTCCAGTCCCGCTGCGATCCCCGGGGCTGGCGACGGCTCAGGGACTTGCCGCGGCACGGAGAAAGTTATTTCCATCAGGAAAGTGCTGTGAGCACTTCATCAGCTCCGTCCCCGGTGATTCACCAGCAGCGTGGGATGCGTTCACCCTCTGCTCGCCTCTGCCCTTCCCCGCACCCGGATTTTGGCGCGGGATGCAGCGGGGGGGGGCAGCCCCACGGCCGCAAGCCGGAGAAACCCCCCGGCCCTCGTTTTTGGGGATCCGCCGGCGGGTCGGGCATGGGAGGAGCGCGGGATCCGGCCACGTGCGGCGGAGCGGCCCTGCTTTTTCGCTAGCAGAGCCCTGGATCCGGCCACCGAGGGTCCCCCCCACCGCCAGCGCCGTAAATCTCAGCCCCTCACTCCGGCGCCTGCTGGGGGGGGGATGCCAGGGGCGGGGGGGCTGCCGGGTTTTCCGGGGGCAGCGGCGGGAGCAGCTGGGCGCAGGTGGAGGCGGCTGGGGCGGGGGGGGGAATGGGACGCGGGGGGGGGGAGCGTGACTCTGAGTCAGGAGCGGGGGAAGCGCGGGCAAAGGGCTTGGGAGCGCTCCAGGGAAGCCCGGCGCCGCGGGGGCACCCTGCCACGGGCACCCGCCGGAGGCCGGGACGCCGCATGGAGCCAGCCCAGGGCAAAAAAGCAAAAAAGCAAGAAAACAAACCAAAAAAAAAAAAACTGCTGTGTCGAGCGGGCGCGAGGGGCTCCAACGCCCGGACGCCTCGCGGGAGGCTCGGAGGCGGCGCGCCGGGCGGCTCAGGGTGCCGAGCGCCGGGGAGGGCCGGGGGGCCGCCGGCGAACACAGGGGCCGTTTGTCCTCCGTGCCGGGGCCGCTTGTTTATGCTTTTTTAGCTGTTTACATCAGCGACTGGCCCCGCTGCGGGGGCCCGTCCCCGCCTGCCGCCCCGGCTGCCCCAGGGAGCGTGCCGCTCCAGCCAGCTGCCCGCGGGACGGACGGACACACGGACGGCCTCATCCATCGCTCGACGCATCTCCCCCCTTGCAACACGGTGCAAAAGACCGTAAATTTAGGGTAAAGGCTCAATGGGGCAACTGAGCCGGCTCAGCTTGGAAACGGTCTGCAATGAGCTCGGCTTTACTAAAACCGGGTTTCAGGCTTGCTTGGGGCACCGGCGACTCCAGGTCCGGCGGCCTCGGCTTTGCTCCTCCGGGCGGATTTTCCAAGTGGATGCTTTCACCTCCCCTTTTTCCCCTCCTTTTCCCCCAAACGCCAGCTCCGAAGCTGCTCTGAGCAGGTGGATGAGTTTGCGCCGGGCTTTGCGCCTTTGGCGGCGCTCCCGTTATTTCCTAACCTGCCGCCGGGCTGAAAAACCGCGCGGATTTTGGCCGTTCGTCACCGATTGCAGAGGGGCCAGTTGTGTAACGAAGGGTGAGCGCCTCGCCAGCCCGGCCCGGCCCTTCACCAGTGGGAAAAGCCACCCCGACGCTCTCGCGGCGCTGCCACCCGTGTGCCGAGAGCGCCCGGCCTCAGCCGGCGGCGGCCAAAAGCGGGGCCGGCCGTGCCCAGCAGCGGGGCCGTGCACCTACGCCCAGAGCATTGTATCATCCCGGGAACAGGGAAAACAACCTTCAGCCGCTACCAGAAAAACACAGCGAATCTTGGCCCGCGCTGCTGCGCCTCCACCCATCGTCCGGCCTCGGGGACGGAGGGGGGGGGACGCGGTGGGACGCCCCGTTCGAAACCGCGGGGAGAAAGATGCTGCCGCAGCGGCGCCTGGTGAAGCTGTCCCGGGAGCTCGGCGGGGTTAAAAAGCTGAAAATAAAATTAAATAAAAATAAATCGAGATGCTCCAGGGCCCCCAGTTTGGGCTGTCGGGGACAGCCCTCCCCATCCCGCTCGCAGCCCTAGGGAAGGGGAAGGGGCCGGCGCTGGCACCCGGAGCCGGGGCCGGACCCGGTTTCATCCCCCCCCCCAGCGTTCGCAGTTAAACATGATCCCGGGGAATTTCGCCCTCCGGCCGCCGCTGTCGCATCTGGAGGTCGGTGCGGTCGGCGCCCAGCCGGGCTCCGTTTCCAAGCGGCCGCAAGGGTTTTCCATGCCCTGCACGACCGGCCCCGGCGCCGCGGCACGGCCTGGACGAGGCTTCGCCTTGCAAAACCCCCCCGCGTCCCTCCCCGGGGAGCCCCAGGCTGCAAAAGGTCCCAGCTGCCCCCCAAAACGGCCCCGGCAGCGGGCGAAACCCCCCTGCCGCCACCGTCGCTCCCGGCCCCGAACCCTGGCCGGGCCCCGCTCGGCGGCTCGGCCACATCTGGGGCTGATTTTGCATCCGCAGCCGCCCGCGTGCCGGCGACGGAGGCGCCGCTCCGGCAGATCCCGCGGGATCGAGGCCGCAAAGGGAGACGCGGGCGAGCAGCGGGGCCGGCAGCCCGGGCTGAGCTCAGTGCCACGTGCCCCCGGCGAGGAAGGAGAAGCAGAAACGCATCTTATCTAAAAAAAAACAACCTTTGCCCGGGCTGTTTCCTGGGGGAAAGCACGCGGGCGACCCGCCGCCAGCACCGCTCACTCTTTCCATGCCGGCGAGCGGCCCCCCCGGACTCCCCCCAGTTCCTGGTCCCCGCGGCAGGCAGGGGAAGTGCCGCCGAGGCCAGGAAACACATCGAAACCGCTTGTGGTTTCGGCGTCCGGCGCCAGGTTCCCGGGGCCGAGGCAGCGCGGGAACCGCGGGAACGATGAGGCTTCGGCCGGGAGCGGCCGCTGGAGCCGCGGCACCGGCATCGCCGAGCCCGACGGTGAGCGCAGGAAGGGAAATTCCAGCCTCGGAGGAGGAAAATAAATTGAAAAATAAAGAATAAAGAGCCCTTCCCCGTGAGCATGACGCAGCCCTGGGACGGGGCCCAGGGAGGTGGGGACGGCGCAGAGCCGCGGCCGGGTCTCGGGCTCATGCCGGCGGTTCTGCCGCGGTCGCAGGTCGAGCTGCTCGAGGCCGCCGGGCCACCGGCCAGCGGCAGGTTCAGGCGGCAGAGCCAAAACCGCGCTCGGCGCCGGGGCAGAGGCTTCGCTCCGTGGCTCCCTGCCTTGTGTATCCGGGGGGATGGAGCCGCCTGCGAGGACCCCGTTTGCTTCAGGAATGAAAAAACCCCTGGGAAAGTCCCCGGAGCGATGGCACAGGGCTGCTTCGCCTTCCCACCTGGCCTCAGCTCAAAGGGAAAATGGAGCCGTTCGCAGGGCAAAAGCTCTTTTTCCGGGCAAGGTTTCCGAAGCTGCCGGGTCCCTGGGATAACAACACCCCGGATCCTGAGGGAAATCCGCTGCCTCCTCACAGGGGGTGAGGGATCGCCCCAGCTCCGGACGGCCCCGAGATGCTCGAACCCCCTTGCAGCGGCTGGTGGCAGCTGGGGAAACCGAGGCGCAAGGCGGCGAGCAGGAACCCTGGGCGAAGCCTTCGTTTCCACCCAAATCCTTTCATTTAGGGGGGAGAAAGCATCGCCGGAGCCCCCCACCACCACCGATGCCCCGATGCCAAAGCCAAGCCCGCAGGCACGGCAGCTCCGAACCCACCGTCCCCCCCGCGGCGCCCCAAAAGAGCCCAAAGCAGGGAACTGGCCCAGCTAAAAAGGGAGACGACGGGAGACGACGGGAGACGACGGGAGACGACGGGAGACGACGGGAGACGACGGGAGACGACGGGAGACGACGGGAGACGACGGGAGACGACGGGAGACCAACACCCTTCCCTCCATCAGCTGAGCCAGGGAGGCAAATTTATCCCCCGCTGCATCAGGGCCTCATCCTGGCAGCTGGTGCCTGCTCAGCATCACCTGGTGCTGAGCACCAGCCCAGCGCCTGCGCCCCGGGGCAAAGCAACGCGCCGGGGAGCCGTGCTCAGCCCCGCGGGGCGAGGGGTGCCCTGCACCCGTGGCGTCCCGGCTGCGGCCTGGCGCGGGCCGGGGGTGCTGAGCAGCCGGGTGCAGGGGTGGGGATGAACTCAGCCTCCCCGGCGTGGGCGACGCGTCCGCTCGTCGCCTTCCCGCCGGCTCGGGGCCCGGCTCGTGCCAGCAGCCCGGACACCCGTCCCCGGACGCCTGGGCCCCACGGGCGGCTCTAGCCACGGGGCAGCACGTGCCGCTGGCTCGGGGCAGGGGGCTGCGTTTCGGGGCACTGGGGCAGCGGGGCGGCAGGCTGGGGCTGCAGCTCACCCCGCCCGGGGAAGGCCGCTGCTTTGGGGCCATTTCCTTGAGTTTTCGCACATTCCAGTGAGGCTTCGCTGCTGAGTCACGCTTGGCCGGCGGAGTGGACCGGAGCCGGAGGAAAAGGGACCTGCCCACTGCCTCTTCCCCCCGCTTTGGCGGCCGGCCGGGGCCAGCAACGCGCCGGCTCCAGTGGCCAACGGGGAGGAGGAACTCGCCGAAGCTGCTCCCGGGAGGAAAAGCAACCGCTCGGCGTGTCAGAGCCCGCCGGCCACCCAGATGGCCTGGGCCACCCCCCTTTGCGGGGCACCCTCACCCCAGGGCACCCTCGCCCCAAGCACCCTCCTCACCAGAGCATCCTCCTCCCTGGAGCACCCTCACCCCGGAGCACCCTCGCCCCGAGCATCCTCCTCCCTGGAGCAGCCTCCTCCCCAGGGCACCCTCCTCCCCGGAGCACCGTTGCCCCGGAGCACCCCCATCCCAAGCACCCTCCTCCCCGGAGCATCCTCACCCCAGAGCACCCTCCTCCTCGGAGCACCCTTACCCCAGAGCACCCCCCCCCCCGCCTTCGTTCCCATCAATGCCATGAAAAAGTCCTGCTTCATGGGGTGCTGGACACATCGGGGTTTTGGGGCAAATCTCTGGGGTTTTGGGGCTGGGCTACCCCCCTGCGAGCCCTGCGAGGGGCAGGCAGGCTGTGACCTCCCTGCTGGGGGGGGTTAAGGGGAGGCCGCATCCTGCCCTCCCAGCGTGGAGTTTTCCAAGGCGGAAACCAGCTGTGGTTTGGAAGAAAAGAGGAAAGTTTTCGTCTTCCTTTCGCCTGAGGGATGAGCTGGGGGGGGAAGGAGAAGCGGCTCCGCGGCCCCGGCTGCCCCGGGGACCTGGTGCCCTGTCGCTTCCCTGCCCACGTGCGCGAGGTTTAGGCAGTGCAAAATCCCTGCGAAAAACGACATTTTTGGGTGCCCCTTTTATTGCTCCGGGCCGCAGCCCGGGATGAGTCAGAAATGAAAAACCGTAATAATAAAAAAGGAAAGCGAAGGGTGGCCGAGCGGGCGGGCGCCTCTTTTCCTGCGAGCTTCGGCCTCGCCACCTGCGCCCCGGCTCCAGCTGGATCCCCGTTAATCCCTCGAGGCTGCGAAACGCACGGCGCGGAGAGGACTTTTCCTCCCATCGACGCTTCCCGCTCCGGGCAGCCGCTCCGGGGCCGCGTGCCGGCAGCGAGGGCGGAAGCGCGGCGGTTTTGGCAGGGCCGACGGGATTGCTCCAACCGGCCGGCAGCCGGAGCGTTAACCCCCTTGCAGCTCTCCCGGCGGGCTGGGAGTCCCCTTTCCCCGCGAGCCACCTCTGCTCCGGGCCGCCTGCACATCCCGGCGATAAGATAGCGGCAGCGGCCGGATGACCAGGCTCCGCTCTGCTGTTGCTCCTCGCCGAGGCACGCGGGGCTTTTCCGCTCCCGCTTGGCAGCCCGTCAAGCGCCGTCCCATCTCCGCTCCGCCGCTCCGGCTCCCCCGAGCCCATCGCCGCCCGCCGGGGCTCCTCGGGCGGCTTCGGTCCCCGCGCCGGGCTGGGGCGATGCATCCCGCTTTCCCACGGCGTTCGCCTGCCGACCGGATGCCGTGGGGCGGCGGGAGACCCACGGACCTCTTCAATCACCAGTAACGTTGAGGCTGAACTTGGTGAGGACGCCAGGTCCCAAAAGCCTCGTCCCAGCCCTGTCGGCTGTTGAAGTCCAGGCAGGTGAGGAAACTCCTGGGAAACTGCTATTTTCCAAACCGTTGGGGAAATCACCCAGATTTGCTTTTCCTTCAGCTCTTCCTCAGCGTCCATCAGCGTCACAGCCATCGGAGAGCTTCGAGCCCGGGAAGAAGCCAATTCTGCCAGATTCCTCCTCGAGATGCTACTTGCAGATAGCAAGAGACATGGAGAGGCGCCAAAGAAACAGGGGGAAAAAGAGAGGGAGGATCCAAGTCTTCGGAGATTCGGAGCCTCTTCTCCAAGAGCTTACGCAGGACGTTTTCAGGACGTCCTTCAGCCCCTCGGAGGTTGGCAGCTGGTCACGGCTACTCCCAGCCGCCGAGCACGCTTCTCTCCCAGCGCTCGGCAGAAAGCGCGCGGGCCTGAAGAAACCAGGAGAGAGGACGGTTTTTATCCTCTGGCCAAATTCCCTGGAAGTCAAACAACAGGAAAGGTCAAGCATTTTCCGTACTAAGTATTTCTTGATGGAATGCTGTTTTCTGGCAGAAAATATCTGCCTTTCAAGGAAACACAGCCGTTTGTGTCCGCTCAGCTGCTGCACGTGCCCGGTAACCCCCGACCGCGCCGGTCCGGAAGCGGCACCAGGCGACTCGCTGCCACGAGTTTCCACCTGACCTTCATCTCCATCCCGAGCCGGGATCCGTGGCCACCTCGGGAAGGGAGGGTGTTGGGACATGCTGGAGGTCCCACCTCATGGGTGGAAACATGGGCGTGAAAACCCATGGGAACTAGGACCCCCGTGACACACTGTAGCGGCGTTCCCACCTGGAAAGAGTTGGGATTTGGGCCAAAAGGTCTCCGTGTCCCTGTTCCTCCTCCCATCTCCCCCTGTCACTTCCACCTTATTGCAACCAGCTTTCGCCTCCTGCCCCCAAGGACAAATTGGGCCCAAGAGACCTTCTGCTGAAGGTCCATCGGCTGCGGCGTGGGGGTCAAGCCCCCCCGGTCCCGCTCCAGGGACCCCCCAGACCCGCCTCCCGCGGGCTTTCCTCAGCCCGGCTCGAGTCACTTCTCCGCGCAGACGCTCGCCGGGGCCCTTTCACAATTTCCTCCTCCGCTTCTCGGACAAGTGTCACCGTGCCGGAAGCGGGTGATCTCCGGCACGCTCCCCGGCGCACGCCGGGCCGGCGGAGAGGAGAGCCCGGCGGCCGGGGCCGAGTCCCGCCGAGCGCGGGACAGCGGGAGCTTTGACTCAGCCCGGCAAGTCACCGTCCTGCAGGTTCCCCATGCTTTTTCGGAAGCGAGGCCGTTAGCGCACCTCGAGGTGACGTTGCCCGCGCACAGGCAGCCCAAGCCTTTTTTGGCCATATTTCTGGTGGCCTGAACAGCTCATGGTCATATGCTCCCATCCGTGGGGGGCAGAGGCTCGTGCGCGCCCTTATTCATCGCCTTAATCACCCTCTGGGGCTCCGGGGAAGACCTGGAGGGAGAAAGCGCCGGTTTCTTAGGAAGCACCGCGCCGAGGGGGACAACCTGCCCCGGCCTCGGCTCGCCCGGCCTGGGGGGGTTTGGGGGTGTCGCACCCCGGGAAGGTGCCGTGGGGTGGATGTACCTGCTGGAAAAGCCCCCGGCATCTCGAAGCTGCTCCGCCACCGGGGCTGCGACCTGCTCATCCTCCTGCCTCCCTCGGCCCTAATCAAACCCATCTGGCCCCGGCGCCCTTCTCCTTCCCCGCCGCCCCTGGAAATCCCCGCGCCGCGGCCCGGCTCCGCCGCCAACCTCCGCCCGCCGCCGGGGGGGACGTGGCCACCTCTGCCGGGGGGGGCGGAGGGTTTCCGCGCCTCTGCCGGCTGCCGTCACGCGGCCCCGGAGGGAGCATCGTCTGGGTACCGGTGCAAAAACCCCCGGGGCTCCCCGGCGCCGGCCTGGCTTTGCACCCCGCGGCGTTAGAAAGGGGCCGAATCCTGAGCACGAGCCTCTCTCCAGCCCGGCTCGCTCCGGGCGATGCCGAGACGGTCAGAGCAAGGCCACCGAGGCAGCCGGACGGACAGGCGGACGGGAAGCACCGCGAAGCCGCCCGGACCGGCCACGGAGCCCGGGAGCATCCGCCGCTTGCTCCCCGCGTGTGACCTGGTGGCCGGAGCGAAGCGCGAGGTGGCTGCACTGTGGGGGCTCCGGGAGGTGTGATGAGAGCGACCCTTCTCAGCCCTGCGCGGCGGGAGGGCGAGCGGGGAACGGCCGGGGATGGCAGGGGGGTCTCGGCCGAGCATCCCTCCGTCTCCCCCCAAAATCGGCCCGGCTGCCGCGCGGGAAGCAGCTGCCACCGCTCGCCGGGACGACGGGGACATCGGCGCCAGCCCCCGGTCCCCGCGGAGGGCAGGGAGGAGTTGTGTTTCTGGGCATCGCCGCGAGGAACATCCCGACCCGGCGGCCGGTGCCAAAGGCCGTGCCGTTCCTCCGGGCCGGGGCCGCCGGCGGGTTCCCAGGCCGCGAGGGGTTAAGGCGGCCCCCGCGCAGCCCCCGCGGGGCCGGGACGCGGCAATTAGGCGGCAGGTCCCGGGCAACCGCTGCGCCTCGCTGACGTGGGGCCGGATCCGGGCGGCCGCCCGGCGAGGCCGGGGACATGCCGGCGGTCGGCACCGCTGGCCGGAGCCCAGAGAGCCGCGGCCGCTTCCCGGCCCCGCGGCCGCCTCCTCCGGGGGCACCTGGCCCCGAGCGATGTGTCACCGGCGCTTCCAGGAACCGGCCGAGGGCACGATGCCCCCCCCCAAACACCAACCCCCCCCCAAAAAAATAGGGCCTGATCCTGCCCAGGGCTGAGCCAGCACCGAGCGTCGCCCCAGCTCGGCTTTGCAAAATGCAACCGGGGTCAAAACCTCGCGGAGGGGGGGGACGCGGATGGGGAAGATGCAGATTTCCTCTGCAAAACGGGGCTGCGGTTTGGGGGCAAATCCCCCTCTTTCCGCTCATTTTGACGCTGGCGATTTCCAACACCCCGAGCCCGGCCCCGCTTTTCCCTTCTCTTGGCGAAAAAAACCAGCCCCCAGGTTTTGCTCCAAATCCCGCTTGTTTGGGTTGCTTGGAAACGGCCTCTTCCTCCCTGCGCAGCGGCTCGGGGGGGCCGCAGACGTGGCCGGGCCCGCGGCTCTCGCCCCCTTCCCGGGGCCGCGGGTTCGAGTCCCGCCGCCGGCGACTCGCTCACTCCCCCCCCCCCCCCCCCCCCCATCAACCACTGCCCTTAAATAGGGACCAGGGAGAGGGAAAAAGCCTCTAATTCCGTTTACGGCTTTTTGCAAGGCTGCTTGTGGCCCCCCCGGGGACTTTCTAAGCCCCGGGCAAGGGCCAGCTCGCCGCGGGCAGCCGAGGCTGGGGGCCAGCGTCCCGGGCCACCAACCACTCAGCCAAGCCCTGCGGGGGGGGGCACAAAAAATAATCTGAAAAATGCATTTTTCCAAGGTTTGGGCCCTGCTGACAAAACGTTTGGGCAACCGCGGCAATGCCCAGCTTTGCCCAGTGGGTGACTGGGAGCACTGGGAGAGGGAGGGGAATGGTTTGGTGTTGGGGGGGTGCAAAGCCCGGTGCCCCCCCACCACTGCTGCAAAAAGGGAGCCCGCGGGCGGCGGTAAACAAGGCGGGCGGCTGCGGGGCGGGCGGCTTGGGCGGCCCGGGGGCCCGGGCCAGCGGCGCGAGCCAGCAGCAGATGTTCAGGCGTGAGCACCCCACCCTGTGCTCGCTCCCTGCCGGGGGGGGGGGGGGGGGAGAAAAAATGAAAAAAAGCCGAGAAAATGAATTCCTCCGGCCTGACGTCGCCCCGCGGACGCCCACCCGTGCGGTGCCGGCGGGGAAACTGAGGCACGGCTGGGCCCCCGCTGGGGTCCCAGAGCTTGGCGCGCGAGCGAGGATGCACGGCCCCATTTGGGGCTTGGAGGGGGGGTATTAATCGGTATTAATTTTTTGGGGGGGGGAATGATGCCTGGTTAAATAGCCCCGTGCAGCCGGGCACCGCGGCCGGGTTAATGAGTGCCCGAAGGGGCGCAGCGCTGTCGCCGCGGGGACTTTGCTTCCTGCGGGCCGGCCTCGGCGCTGCTCGGCACGCCTGCCGAGGGCCCAGGCGTCCGGGAGCGGCTGCCGCAGGCAGCACCCGGGGAAATCCAGTGAAACCGGTGGGACACCAGCACCCCTCACCACAGCTCCCAGTTTGGGGTGCTGGGCTGGGAAAGGTGGGTGTCACTGCCCGGGGGACCCGATTCCCAAGCCCAGCCATAAAAGGGGGCCATATTTGGGGTGAAGGGGGCTGAACCCCCCCCCGGGCGCTGTTGGGGGGGGGTCGCGACCCCCACGCAGCCCCCCAGCCTCCCACCTGCCCCGGGGCCACCGCGGAGCAGGAGGGGGCTTGTCCCCCCCCCCCAAGTGCCACCCGCCTGTGCCCAGCGCGGTGCCGGCAGCACGGGGGCGGCACCGGCCGCAGCTGGGGCGCTGCACATCTGGGGGAGACGGGGAGGGGGGGTCGCACAGCTGGGCAGCCGCACAGCTGGGCGGGGGGGGGTGACGCGGGCACGTGCTGCCCCCTGGTGGCCACCGGCGGGGTCTGCACCGCGGCCCGCCTCCGCGGTGGGGAAACTGAGGGCCCCCCCCCCCCCCCCAAAATCGCTCCCTGGGGCTATTCCCAGCCCTCTGCACCAGCCCTGCGGCCCCCCCGCCCCCCCCAAGGCCCCAGCGAGCCTCTGCACAAAAGCCCCCGGCCCAGGACACCTGGGCCCCTCCGCCAGTGAGGCCGTGGGCTGGTCCCAGGCCTGTTGCCACCACCCCACGGGGGTCCTGCCACCCCATGGGGGGGTCCCGCCAGTGTGGCCCCCCCCCGGCATCCTCCAGGCCGGCCCCCGGAGCAGCCAGGGGAGCGGGCTGCACAGACTGGGCCAGGGCGGCGGAAGCTCTCCCCACTGCACCCGAGCCGGGGGGAGGAAACGGGATAATCCCGCCGGATCGCACCAGCCTGGACATCCGGGGACGATGGGGACAAGGACGCAAAGCGGGGACCCCCCCCCATCACCCCTTCTCCAGGCCACGCAGGGGCCGGACCCAAACCCTTGCAGCCAGGCCGAGCCGCGGCCCCCTTCCCGGAGGGTTTCGGCGGGGGGGGGGCGGGAGGAGGCGCTGGGTGCCCAGGGTGCCGCCGGCGGGGTGGGGACGGGCGCCAGCGGGCAAAGAGCAGGCGGGTGCGGTGCCGACGTCAGGCCGCGTCGAGGCAGCGCCCCGGGCCCCCGCCGTGCGCTTGGCCGCGGGGCCGCCGGAGGAGCAGGGTGCCGCGGGTCGGGTGAGCCGGGCCGGGGCCGTCGCCCCAAACCGGGGTGCTGACCTGGGTGGGGGTCACCCCGCTGCCGGCGTCCCCACGGGGGGATTTCGCGCCGGAGCCGGGTGAAACCCCGCGGGGTGGGATGGGGGTGCAGGGGGGGTCTTGCTGGGCACGGGGACGATGCCAGCACCCTGGGGAGGGGGGCGGTGCTGGGGGTCCCCAGGCCACCGGGTGCAGACAGGGACCCACTGGGGGGGACATGGGGACATGGGGACCGTGCCCAGCGCCTGGCTCAGGACCACATAACCGCAGCCCCGGCTGCTCTGCCCAGGGGCCAAAAGCACCCGCCTGGTGCCAAAGAGGGGGCCGGGTAGCCCCAAACCGGCCATAAAGGGGCCGGATTCGCACCCAGGAAGCCGTGACGTCGCGCTGACGTCACCCAGGTACGAAGGGGCCCTGGGGCCGCGCAGGCTCCCGCTGCCGGGGGGCGGGGGGTGCACCCTGCCCCACGGCTGCATCCCCGCAGCGATGCCGTTTGCACGCGCGCGTGCCCCATCCGTGCCCGGGCGCTCACGTGCACCCGCCGCGTGCCTGCGAGCACCCATGGGTGCAAATGCGCTCTCCCCGCAGGCAGGCAGGCACGTGCCCCACGCGGCCCCCCCCCCAGCACCATGGCAGACCCCTGGGGCCACTGGACCAACCCTGCTCCCCCGTGAGTACCGGGGGGTGTCGGGGCACCCCGAGGTGACGGCTGGCAAGGAGCCACCCTATGAGCCCTCCGAGACCCCCCCCCAGGGCTGGCAGGGCCGGGGGGGGGGGGGGATGCTCAGGCCTCACCTCCGTCCGTCCATCCTGCAGCGAGCTCAGCCGCGACGGCCCCCAGCTCCAGCGCTCCAAGAGCTTCACCCGGCCCAGCGGGAAAATGATTTATAGTAAGCAACAGCAGCACCCTGACCCCCCCCCTTGCACCCTGACCCCCCCCCTGCACCCAGCACCCCCCCTCACGCCCCGTGCCCCTCGCAGGCCAGCGCAAGGACTATGCCCAGAGCCTGCTGCAGCAAAGCCCCTTCCAGCACCGCGTGCAGGTAGGAGCCCGCCGGTGCCCGGGGAAGGGGGGGGCGCGGGGGGGGCGCCCGGTGACGGCGCTGCCCCCCAGCACCTGCTGACGCTGCGCCTGGAGCCCGGCGTGCGCGGCACGGACGACTGCGTGGCGCGTCTGAAGGCGCTGGAGGCCCAGGGCCGCGTCTGGGGCCAGGACCTCATCCTGCAAGTCAAGGGGCAGGAGCTGGTGCTGAGCGACACCGAGAGCAAGGTGAGCCCCCCCCCCGCCCCCCCCCGGCACGCTGGGGGGGAGACTGGCGCTCCCCAGCCTTGGCATCCCCTTGCGCCTGGCACCCACCCTGGACTTGGCACCCCCATAACCATGGTACCACCCCCCCCCAGCTCTGGTACCCCCCCATAGCCCCCCCCATAGCACCCCCATAACCCTGATACCCCCCAGCCCTGGCACGCTGCCATAGCACCCCCCCAACCCTGATACCCCCCCATAGCCCCCCCATAACCCTGGCACCCCCCATAGCACCCCCATAACCCTGATACCCTCCCCCATAGCCCCCCCATAACCCTGGTACCCCCCATAGCATTCCCATAACCCTGGCACCCCCCCCCAGCCCTGGCACCCTCCCTCATAGGACCTCCATAACCCTGGTACCCCCCAGCCCCGGCACCCCCCCCAATAGCCCCCCTGTAACCCTGGTACCCCCCACAGCACCCCCATAACCCTGATACCCCCCCCAGCCATTGCACCCCCCCATAACACTCCCATAACCCTGTTATCCCCCCGACACCCCCCATAGCACCCACATAACCCTGGTAACCCCCCCCCCAGCCCTGGCACCCCCCCATAGCACCCCCCTAACCCTGGTACCCCCCCCAGCCATTGCACCCCCCCATAACACCCCCATAACCCTGATACCCCCCCCGACACCCCCCATAGCACCCCCATAACCCTGGTAACCCACACCCACACCCCTGGCACCCCCCCATAGCACCCCCCTAACCCTGGTACCCCCCCCGCCCTGGCACCCGCCCCATAGCACCCCCATAACCCTGATACCCCCACTCAGCCCTGGCACCCCCCCATAGCACCCCCGTAACCTTGATACCCCCCCAGCCCTGGCATCCTCTATAGTACCCCCATAACCCTGGCACCCCCCCCCAGAGCATCCCCATAAGCCTGGTACCCCCCATGGCACCCCCCCATAACACCACTATAACTCTGGTACCCCCCCAGCCCTGGCACCCCCGCATAGCACCCCCATAACCCTGGTACCCCCCCAGCCCCGGCACCCCCCCATAACTCTGGTACCCCTCCAGCCCTGGCACCCCCCCATAACACCCCCATAACTCTGGTACCTCCCCCGCCCTGGCACCCCCCCATAGCACCCCCATAACCCTGATACCCCCACCCAGCCCTGGCACCCCCCCATAGCACCCCCGTAACCTTGATACCCCCCCAGCCCTGGCATCCTCTATAGTACCCCCATAACCCTGGCACCCCCCCAGCCCTGGCACCCCCCCCCAGAGCATCCCCATAACCCTGGTACCCCCCATGGCACCCCCCCATAACACCCCTATAACTCTGGTACCCCCCAGCCCTGGCACCCCCCCATAGTCCCCCCCATAACCCTGGTACCCCCCATGATACCCCCCCAGAGCCCCCCCATAACCCTGGTACCCCCCATGGCACCCCCCCATAGCCCCCCCATAACCCTGGTACCCCCCAGCCCTGGCACCCCCCATAGCCCCTCCAATAACCCATAACCTGGTACCCAGCAGCCCTCGGCCCTAGCGCACCCCCAGGCCGGGGGGGCCCCCCGCGTGCCGGGGGGGCGCTCAGGGCCCCCGTTGCCCCCCCGCAGGAGGAGCTGGAGAGCTTCCCGCTGGGGGGGCTGCAGGAGTGCTCGGCCGCGCTGGACGCGGGCGCCTACGACTCGGTGCTGGCGCTGCGGGTGCAGGAGCGCGACCCCCCCGGCGCCAGCGTCCTGCTCTTCCAGTGCGACGGGCCCGGGGTGAGCCGGGGCGCCGGGGGGGGGCCGGGGTGCTGGGGGGGCTGCTCATGCGAGGGGCCCCCCCGGCTGTGCGGCAGGCGGAGACGCTGAAGGCCAACCTGGAGCAGCTGCTCAAGCAGTGGAAAGAGGAGCAGAGGAGTCAGCAGAGCCACAGGTGGGGGGGGGCACACGGCCCCCTCCGCCCCCCCCCACCATACCCCCCCCCGGGGGGGGGCCACAGACCCCCTTCTAGCTCTTCCCAGCCCGGGCATGGACCCCCACCCATGGGCACGGACCCTTTGCCACCCCTGGGCTCGGACCCCCCCCCTGCACAAGGACCCGGACCCCCCCCTCCTGCCCCCCTGCCTAGGTTGGGGCCCTCTCCTACCCCCCCCACGGCCATAGACCCCTTGTCACACCCCAGACCCCATCCCCAGGCTCAGACCCCCTCCCAGCCCCACAGCCCAGCCCCAGGCCCCCTCCCCGTGTGCATGCCCCCCCCATCCCACCCCCTTACCCCATCCCTGCACCCAGACCCCCCCCATACATGAACCCCCTCCTTTCCCCTCCCCCTCCATGGCCACAGACCTTCTCCTACCCCCCTACCCGGGCTCAGACTCCCCCCCCATGTCCCCCCACCCATGGGTGCAGACCCCCTTCCCCCCCCCAGACCTGAGCACAGACCCCCTCCCACCCTTGCACCCCATCCCCAGGCTTGAGTCCCCTCCCCATGGGCATGGCCCCCCCCACCCCCTTACCCCATCCCTGCGCCCAGACCCCCCCCATACATGACCCCCTCCTTCCCCCCTCATGGGCACAGACCCTCTGCTACCCCCATACCCAGGCTCAGACCCCCCCCGTGCCCCCCCCGCACCCATGGGCATAGACCCCCTCCCACCCTTGCACCCCAGCTGCAGGCTCGGACACCCTCTCCCCCCACCCCCCCCAAGCACAACCCCCCCCCAAACCCCTCCCTAGCCCATAGCACCAGACCCCCCCCCCCACAACGGCACCCACCACCTCCCTGGCCTCACCCCCTCCCTGTCACTCCCCTACTCAGGACCAGCCTGGAAGCTGCGCTGAGCCGCCCCCCCCCGTACCTGCAGCCCCCCCCCAGGGCGCCCGAGCGGTGGGCAGAGAGCTCAGAGCCGGACCCCTACGGGCCGCCCCCCGCCGAGCACGGTGAGCCATGGGGGGGGGGGCCGGACGGCCCCGGACGCCGGGGTCCCACGCGTGGCGTGCCTCAGTTTCCCCTGCGGCAGGGCAAAAGGGGGCGGGGGGGGGGGTTTTGAGCGGGGGGGGGATGCGATGGTCCCCGCTGGAGGTCTTCTCCATCACCAGGCACCCAGCAGCCTCTGTGGCTCAACGCCACCAACCAGCCCATGAGCGACCTGGAGCGAGACACCGTAAGTGCCCGGGTGTTCCCGGCACGGGGGTGTCCCCGTGCCCCCCGTCATCGTGTGTCCCCCCCCCCGGGTGCTCACGCCGCCCCGTCCCGCAGGAGGTCCTCAACCACGTGCTGGGCGACGTGGAGCTCTTCGTGAGCCAGCTGCAGGCGGCCCTGGGCTCGGCCAGCACCAAGAACCCGTGGAAAAAGAAGAAAAAGAAGGAAAAACGTAATAAAAGGGCCGGGATCCTGCTGGGGGGGGGCGGGGGGGGCACGACACGTGGGGACACCCCAGTGCCAGCTCCCCTCTCTCTGCCCCTCCAGTTCTGCCCCCCGAGGCCGACTACAGGGACTTCTTCCAGAAGGTTAAATACGCCCTCAACCTCCTGGTAGGTCCCATGGGGTGCTGGATGGGACCCCGGGGTGCTGGATGGGACCCTGGGTGCTGGATGGACCCTACGGTGCTGGATGGGACCCTGGGGCGTTCATCCCCTTGCCCACCCCCAGGAGCCCTCATCCTGCATCCCTACCGCAGGTGGGCCAAGGGGAGCCGCTGGGGTTGCACTGGGACGGATGGGTTATACTGGGAGGATGGGGCTGCAGAGGCCTTGGGGAAGCCCCCCGCGGCCCAGCTTCTCTTGGGGGGGGTTGCTGGGGCAAACGTGGCACCGAGATGCCCCCCCCGGCTCCGGGCGCAGGGCAAGCTTCGCGGGAACGTGGAGAAGCCGAGCACCCCCGAGCTGCTGCGCCTGCTCTTCTCCACCTTGTCCTTCGTGAGTGTCGTCCCAGCCTTCACCCTCAGCACCCACCGGGGGGGCCGAGCCCAGCACCCAAGGGTGGGGGCACGGCCCGAGGAAGCCGCTCACAGCCACGACCCCCCGAGCAGGTCCTGGACCACTGCCCGGACCCCGGCCTGGCGTCCTCCGTGGAGACCCCGCTGCTCATCCAGGCGGCCATGGACCTGCTGGAGGAGACCCTGCACCCGGAGGACTACAACACCTGGAAGAGCCTGGGCATGGCCTGGACCAAGATCAGGTGGGGGGGTCCCAGCCCGGGGCGGGGGGGGGGGCAAATCCCAGCCTCCCCCTCCCAGGCACTTTGCGGAGGTGCTGGACACCCCCAGGAGGTGCTGGGAAGAGGATGAGATGCTTGGCGGGGGGGTCTCCATCCTTGGGGTACCCCGGGATGCTGGGGGGAGCAGGAGGCCTTCCCGCTGGGAAAAGCATCGGAGTCTTCCTCCCCTCGCAGGGCCGAGTACCCCAACGGCGACTCGGTGCCCACCTACATCCCCGTCTTCTCCGACGGGTGGCTGCCACCGCTGCTGGCGCAGCCGGGGGTCCCCCCTGCCGCCGAGCGCGTAAGTCCCGGCCCCACGGCAGTCCTGGGGGGGGGGGAGCCGGGGGGGGAGCATTGCTCCCTGCCTCGGTTTCCCCGGCTCGCTCTGAGCGCCGATCCCCTTTGCTCCCCACGCAGGTGCCTGCCGCGAGCCCCGGGGACAACCTTGTGTAAGTGGGGACACAGAGGGACGCGGGGACGGTGGCAGCCCCCCGCGCCCGGTGCTGCCGCTGGGCACTCACCCACCCGGCCCGGGGGGGCAGCGAGGGCTGGCTGCAGCCCCCGGCCGGGGCTGGGGGACGCACCGGTGGGCACTCAGGGCCACTTTGTCCCTGCAGGTCCCCTCTCTCCACCCCGCCGCTCATGCAGGCCCTGTACGAGTTTCAGGGCAGGAACACGCAGGAGCTGACCGTCCAGAGAGGGGAAATGCTGCAGGTAAAACGGGGTCCCCAAGCGGGGGACAAGGCACGGGGGCCACACCACCCTTGTTGTCACCGTGTCTCCTAGGTCCTGGACCAGCGGAAGAAGTGGTGGCTGGTGCAGAACAGCCTGGGGGAGAAGGGCTACGTCCCCAGCAACATCCTGGAGCCCCTGGGGCAGGATGCCACCGCGAGCCAGGTGGGTCACCCTTGTCATCGTCCCCCGTGCCCGCACGGACCCCAGCACGCTGCCCTTGGACCTACCTGGGCCTTCCTCTCTTCCAGAGCAGCCCTCCCACCCTCCACCTCAGGTCCCCGCCGGCAGAGGTGACCGCTTGGCTGCAGGACAAGGGTTTCTCGCGGATGTAGGTGGCCCCGCTCGCCTCTCCGGAGCATCCTCGAGCCCCCGTGGCGGCTCCCCACGTCCCTTAGACCGTATCGGGGTGTTGGGGGACCCACAGGAGCTCCCCCATCAAAAGTCACCCTGAGCTCAGAGCTCCGGCGTCTTACCGGGTGGGTGTCTGTCTGTCCATCCATCCGCCCCCCCAGAACGGTGAAGTGCCTCGGCGTCCTCTCCGGGCAGCAGCTGCTGCACATGAGCCCGGAGGAGCTGCGAGCCGTCTGCCCGGAGGAGTGGCGACGCGTCGTCTTCAAGCTCTCGGCCGTGAAGACGTCCCTGGGGGTGAGGCTCCCGGTCGGAGCCCGCGGCGCCGCCTTCCCGTCGCGGATGGGGTTTTTCCGGGGGGGGCCGAGCCCGGGGGCTCCCTCCCCAGGGCTTGTTGTCCTCTCTTGGCAGATCGGTCCGAGGGACTGAGCCGCCAGGGGCTGGGACCACGCTGACGCCTTCCCCCGCCGCCCCCCCCCACCGCAGCCCCCCATGACGAGCAGCCCAGCCGAGGGGGCGACGCTGGGACCAGCGCTGCAGGACTTGGGGGGCTCGAAGGAGGGGGGACGGGGCTCCCCTTTTCCTGCCTCCCCCCCCCAGGATGGAGAGCTGCATCCTCCAGCTCCAAACGACGGCAGCCCGAAGGGCAGCAGCCCGCTCCGCTGGCGTTTCCGCCTCCCCCGGCCGTTCCCTAGCAGCCAGCCACGCTGGAGAGCTCCTGGGGGAGATCTGGGATCTCCTGGGGGGAGATTCGGGATCTCCCAGGGGGGATCTGTTGCTTGATCCTATCTCCAGCCACCCAGAGAGGCAGTGGGGCCGCCGGGGAGGGCTGGGCGCCGCGAAACACTTGTGCCGATCCCGACGTGCAAAGCAACTGTGACGCAGAAGAAATAAAACGCAAAGCGGAGCAGCACCACCGCGGGCTACGCGCAGTTTTGGCGGGGGCGAAGCCGGCTGGTGCCACCCCACTCCCAGGGCCACCTCCGGGTCCCCATCCCGGGGTGACCGTGGCGGGGACGGGCTCACGGGACGCGGCTGGCCTCCAGCCCACCCCGGCTTGGGCAGAGCGGGCTCCCAACGCCGCAGGCGCTGGCGGGGCACCAAGCCCCCAGCCAGCTCCTTCGCCAGCTTCTCCTCATTAGTGTGCAGGAATGCGCTAACGAGAAGGTCCCAGGGCAGCGGAGGAGACACGTTCCCGGGGGAGCAAGGAGGGGGGCTACGGCCTCTCCGTGCCGAGGCAGAGCGAGGGGACAACACAAAGCTCTGCTGAGGCTTCCCCAGCCCATCCCCAAGCTAAGGGGGGGCCAGGGCACCCTTGGGTGGCAGGGATGGCCCCACTCGCCCCACGTCACAGGAAGGCGATCCCGAGGACTTCCACCCCCTCCAACCCGCAGGCACTCGGCAAGGGACTCGGGCTGCTGCATCTACATGTTTTATTGATTTGGGGGGGCTGCCCGTGGTCAGGAGAGCGCTTCACCCCGGCGGTGCTTGCCCCCCCCCACTACAGACGGCATTGGGGGTCAGTCCTGGACGGGTGAAGGACGCCCCGGCCTGTCTCACCCCACGCCGCACACCTACTCCTTCTTGTTGCCCCACTTGGCCATCTTGTTGTTGATGGGCATCTTGAGGAAGAGGCTGGATTTCATGTAGGCAGCGACCTTCTCCAAGGCCTGCGGAAGGAAGGAGAGCGCTGGGGCCTCATCCAGGGCTCGTGGGGGACCCCTCTGCCCCAGGGGTCCTTGAGGAGGACCCTGGAGGGTGTCAGAGCTGCCTCCGGGAGGTCCTTCCCCACGGGGATCCCATGCCCAGGGGTGATGCCCATCGTCACCATTGGTGATGCACCAATGCCCACGGGTGATGGTGCAGACAGCGGCTCCGGGACCCCAGGAGAGCCCGGAGCAGCCACCGCAGGACCCGAGCGGCACCCAGCTCACCCCAAAGCGGTCCATGAAGTCCTTCAGGTTCTTGAATGAGTCCAGGCACTTGGGTTCAAAAATGCGGTTCTGATCCAGCACATCGAACATGAGGAAGTCCACAAAGGTGAGCTGGGGAGGGAGAGATGCAGTGAGGAGCACCGTGGGGCCAGACCCCCTTCCCAACCCCTCCTGCGGGGTCCGGACCATACCTTCTCCCCCACAAACCACTTTCTGTCCCCCAGGAAGTTGGAGAAGAGCTTCAGCTTCCCTGGCAGCTGCTCCAGGTACCCCGGCTTCAGCTTCTCCTGCAGAGGGAAAGGACAAAGCGGTGGATGCCCAAGTCCTCACGCTCCACTCCCCACCACCCCAGGAGACAACAGCCTCTCCAGATGCCCCCAGTGCTCCCAGGTTCATCCAGCCCCATTCCCCAGGGCCCGGTCAGGAAGGATCCCAGCACAGGCAGCCCTGTGCCACCGGGACGGGCGATCACAAACCACAGCGCAGAGCCACTCACAAAGTCAGGGTTGTAGCAGACCATCACCAGGCTCATTCGGAAGTCCATGATCTGGTTCTCCAGCATGTCCACGCGGATGATCTCCTCCTCCGTCTCGCCGCCTGCGGAGCGGGGAGCCGTCAGCGCTGTGCGGGGCCACCCGTCACCCCAGCCCGCCCCAGCCCCGGGCACTCACACATCTTGTGCTTGCGGGCGATGTAGCGGAGGATGGCGTTGCTCTGCGTGAGCTTGGTCTTGCCGTCGATGAAGTAGGGGAGCTGCAGGGGACAGCAGGCGCATCAGCGTGGCAGGGGACAGCAGGCGCAGCAGCGTGGCACCTGCCACCCCCCCGGGATGCCACCCCCAAAGCCCCCCCCCCCCCCCCGCCGAGGCCACTCACGTTGGGGAAGTCCAGCCCCAGCTTCTCCTTCTCCTTGATCCACTGGCTCTTGTCATAGTCGGGAGCTGGGGGGAGAGCAGAGGGTCACCCCGTGTCCCCGGGGGCGTGCGGGGACCCCCCGCAGCAGGGGTCCCGGGGGGGGGGAGCCCCCCCGGCCGCTCACCTTCCCCGCAGCTGTACAGCTTGTCCTCGTAGGGCGTCTCCGTGTACTCCAGGAGCAGGCGGATGGCGTGAGCCAGCTGGGCGGGGGGGGCAGAAATCAGTGGGGCCCCGCCTAAGCCCCGGCCCCCCCCCACGACCCCCAGCCCCCCCCAACCCTGCCCTCCACCGGGGGGAAGCTGAGGCAAAGCATGTGGGGGGGCACCCATGGGTGTTGCAGGGACCTCTGCCCCGGAGGGGGGGGTTGGTGGTGCTCCAGCCCCCCCCCCAAAGCACCCCAGGGTGGGGGCCAGCCCCATGGCAGAGTTACGGTGGGGAGGGGCCACTGCACCCTGCCCCCCCCCAAGGAAGGGCCCCCCAGAGCCCCCCCAGGGCAGGGAAGGCCCCAAAGAGCTGGGAGAAGGGGAAAGGCGGTGGGGCCCGGCTCCTGCCCCCCCCCCAGGGAAAGGGGCCCCCCCCGCAGCCTGGGAGCCCACGGGGGGGCCAGCTCTCCCCCCCGCGCCCCCCCCAGCCCCACTTACGCCGCGAATGTCCCAGTATCCCAAAACGGCGGCCATGGCGGCGGTGCCTCCCTTCCCCTCCCCAACCCGGAAGCCTCCATCCCCTCCCCCACGCGGGGGGGGGCCTTAAAGGGGCCGCCACCCCCTGGCACGGCGCGGGGGCAGGGCTACGTGCCTGCGGCCTCAGCGGGGAGGGTGCCCCCCCCCCCCGATCCTGGGGGGTTGGGTCCTTCCTTAGCGCCCCCCCCCCCAGTCCGCGCGGGGGCACCGCTCCCCATTTGTGTCCCCCATTCTGCATGGGGGGGGGCACCTCTTCCGGGGTGGGGGGGGGATGTGTCCGGCCTTGAGTCCCCCCAGGCTGTAGGAGGGTCCCCCAAATCCTGGGGGTCATGTGCCCCCCCCCGGGTGCCCTATCTGCATGGGGACCCCAATCTGGGGGGGGGGTATTGCTCCCCCTTGGGTGCCCCAGCTGCCTGGGGGCCCCAATCTTGGGGGGGGTATTGGTCCCCCTTGGGTGCCCCGTCTGCATGGGGACCCCAATCTTGGGGGGGGGGGTATTAGTCCCCCTTGGGTGCCCCAGCTGCATGGGCCCCCCCCATCCTGGGGGGGGTATCGTTCCCCCTTTGGGTGCCCTGTTTGCATGGGGCCCCCCCAATCCTGGGGGGATATCAGTCCCCCCTTAGGTCTCCCATCTGCATGGGGGCCCCAATCCTGGGGGGGGTATTGGTCCCCCCTTGGGTCCCCCAACTGCATGAGACCCCCCCACAATCCAGGGGGAGGGGGTACTGCTCCCCCTTGGGTCCCTCTTCTGCATGGGGGCCCCCAATCTGGGGGGGGTATCGCTCACCCCTTGGGTGCCCCTTTTCCTTGGGGCCCCCAGTCCTGGGGGGCTATCGCTCCCCCCCTCAGGTCCCATATCTGCATGGGGGCACCCCCAATCCTGGGGGGGTATCGGTCCCCCCTTAGGTCCCCCATCTGCAGGGGGCCCCCCCAGTCCAGGCGGGGGGTATCGCTTCCCCTTGGGTCCCCCGGCTGCATGGGGGCCCCCAATTGGGAACCCCAGGACCCCCCCCTGCCCCCCCGCAGTGGGTCCCA
This sequence comes from Dromaius novaehollandiae, assembly GCF_036370855.1. Classification (NCBI taxonomy): domain Eukaryota; kingdom Metazoa; phylum Chordata; class Aves; order Casuariiformes; family Dromaiidae; genus Dromaius; species Dromaius novaehollandiae. The sequence continues at coordinate 2,428,079 of NC_088124.1, read as the reverse complement.
CCACCAGCAGAGCGGAGACACATCACCCCCTGCCTCTCCCCACACCGGGACCCCCCCCCCCCGTACCCACTCCAGCTCCATCCGCCCTCCCCCCAGCTCTGCCCCCCCCCGACACACGCAGGTCCTGCTTGGGGGCTACGCAGCAGTGATGGGGTGGGGGTGGGGCGATGCCCTGGGCCAGCTCGGTGGTCCGGCCGGGATGGGGTGTACGGGGGGGCCCCGCTTGGCCCTGCAGCCCCCCCGTTTCCGCGCCGGGCCCGTGGGCGCCCTCGTCTCCCGGGCTGTTCCCATGGGTGCCGAGCCCAAGCAGACGTTAAGCCGGGGACAAAGGTCCAGGGCTGGTGGCACCGGGGGGGGGTGGCACCATCGTTCCCCCCCCCCATTGGGACACCGGAGGGAAGCGAACGTTTGCCAGGAGCCTCAGTTTCCCCTGCCCCCTCCCGCGCCCCCCCCCAGCCCCCAGCCCAGACTCGCCACGGGTTTTACTTAAATACCTTTATTTCTCATGCTTTTTTTGGTTTTTTTCTTTCTTTCATTTTTTTTTCCTTTTTTTTTAATGCGGTCACCGTCCCCTTCTCCTCGGGTGCGAGACGGGCGAAAGCCCGGCCGGGCACCGCAGTGCCCCCCTTTCCCCCCCCCCCCAGCACACGGTGGGACACACACAGACCTAGACCCTCATCTTCCTCCCTGCGGCCTCCGCGGCCGAGGAGGAGGAGGAGGAGGAGGCGGGGGGATTCCTGCCCTTCCTCCGCCGGGCACCCCAAGGCCGCTGTCCCCTGCAGCTGGCCTCCCTGTGTCCCCAGGGCCACGGGGACGTGGCAGCCCCCAGGGGAGGGTGCCAGCGGAGCCGGGGGGGGGCAGAGACCCCGGTTTGGGTGCTGGGGGCTGCAGCGACTCCCGTAGCTTGTCCCCATGTCCCCTCTCGAGGGGGAGACGGTGATCAAGCATGGGGACCCCACGGTGTCCCCTGGCTGGCAGTGGCACTGGGGACCCCTCGCCCACCTTCCCCGTCCCCCGCGCCCGGCAGACATCACAGCTACAAGAAAACCAGTTAAAAAACAAAAAAAAACCCCAAACCGATGAACCCACCCAAAACAGAGCGACCGACGACGGAGGCACCAGCACGACACCGGGGACAGCGGCGAGGGGCGAAGGAGCAGCGCGGGAGACGGCGGGGACGGCGGCGGGGTGGCACGCGTCCCCCCAGTCGGGGCCGGGCGTCACTGGGCGGCGAAGGCGGCGGCGATGGCGAGGGCGTCCTCCTCCTGGATGGGCTCCAGCTCCTCGCTCTGCACCGCCTGCGTGATGAGCGTCAGCTCCTGGCACAGCGTCTCGAAGCGGTAGCTCACGCGGATGTCGGGCACGTTGGTGCGGCGGATGTCGTTCCCCTCCGGCCCCTCTTTTTGGTAGTGGGGACCCAGCCAGTAGCTCTTCACCTGGGGCAGAGCGAGGGCGAGGAGGGGTCCCGCGGCCCGCCGGCCCCCCCGGCGCCCGCCGTGGGGCTGGGGCTGCTCTTACCTTGTGGGAGAAGCCGCTCATGAGGACGCTGTTGCGGGCCAGCTCGCACATGTCGCAGGAGCTCAGCTTCCAGACCTGGGTGGCGATGCTGTACTCCTCCATGAGGGGCTCCTGCGGGGACATGGCCTCAGCGTGGTGGCCCTGGTCCCCCCCGTCCAAAACGCCCGGCGGCCCCCAGCATCTTCCACCCCATCCCTCCTCCTTGCTAGATCTTCAGAGCCCACTGGGGTCTCCTGGATGGACCTTCACAACCCTCTGGGGTCTCCTGGATGGACCTTCAGAGCCCTCTGGGGTCTCCTCACTAGACCTTCACAACCCACTGGGGTCTCCTGGATGGACCTTCAGAGCCCACTCAGGTCTCCTGGATGGACCTTCAGAGCCCTCTGGGGTCTCCTGGATGGACCTTCAGAGCCCACTGGGGTCTCCTGGGTGGACCTTCAGAGCCCACTGGGGTCTCCTGGATGGACCTTCACAACCCACTGGGGTCTCCTGGATGGACCTTCAGAGCCCACTCAGGTCTCCTGGATGGACCTTCAGAGCCCTCTGGGGTCTCCTGGATGGACCTTCAGAGCCCACTGGGGTCTCCTCACTAGACCTTCAGAGCCCACTGGGGTCTCCTGGATGGACCTTCACAACCCACTGGGGTCTCCTCGCTGGACCTTCACAACCCACTGGGGTCTCCTGGATGGACCTTCAGAGCCCACTCAGGTCTCCTGGATGGACCTTCAGAGCCCTCTGGGGTCTCCTGGATGGACCTTCAGAGCCCACTCAGGTCTCCTGGATGGACCTTCAGAGCCCTCTGGGGTCTCCTCGATGGACCTTCAGAGCCCTCTGGGGTCTCCTTGCTCTGGCCATGACTGACCCTGGCCCGTGACCACGGCAGGTCGGTGGCCGTGCCGTCCACTGCCACGGCCGCTCACCTTGGTGAAGTGGAACTGCAGGGGGTCGTCGGTGGAGAGGGACACCATGAGCCCCCGCGACAGGTACTCGGGCAGCGGGTTGCGGTGGTAGCTGAGGAAGAGGCTGTTGTTGCTGAGCGGGGACATGGCAATGCCGATCTGCGCCAGGTAGTAGAGGTACTGCAGCACGGGGGCCTGGTGGACACGGCGGGGGTCAGGCCACGCACCCGGTGGCCCCACGTTTCCCCCCACGGCGCGTCCGAGCCGCTGCCGGCGCCCACCTTGCGGAGCAGCAAGCCGTGTGAGATGTTCTCCGAGACCATGAAGCCCGAGACGAGGTGATGGATGGGGCCGGCCTCGCCGCAGTGCGGCCGCAGCACGAAGGTGTGGAAACCTCGCTTCCTGCGGAGAGGGCGTGAGCGGCGGCTCAGCGGTGGGGACGGGGCGCCGGAGCCTCCGCTCGCCTCCCGACGGGGCCGGGACCCTGGGGTGGCCTTACCGGCGGAGGTGGTTGAGCACGGTCATGTTGGCATACATGTAGTACAGGTAGTAGGAGTAGGGCGGGTTGTCCTCCTCCACCCAGTTGCCCGGCAAGGGGCTGTCCAGGTTGAAGATGTGATGCTCCGGCTTGGACTCATCGTCTACGCTGTCGAAGCCGTCCACCTGCGGGGCAAGACGTCGGCCAGCTTTGCGGTCACCCCCTCCGCCAGAAGACCCCCCGTCCCTGGCTCCAGGACATAGTGGACCCAGGCTGGGGGACAGGTCTGGGGGTCACCAAGCCACCCCAGGCGCAAGGGGACGGTGCTCACGTGCTCCAGGAAGAGGTGCAGCTCCGGGTGCTGCGCAGGGTGGACGGTGGCCTCGTAGAGGGGTAGGAAGATGTTCTCCAGCATCTCCTGGAAGTTGGCCAGCTGCCTCTTCGTCCGGTAGACATCGCTGCGAGGGCAACGGCGGTCACTCAGCGCCGGGCGCCCCACCACACCTGCGTCCCCCGCTCCGAGCCCCCGCCAACGTGTGATGAGCGCCCCAGGCGCCGGCGGGGATGCCCGGGGTACTCACAAGAGCCGGGGCACCTGCACGAGCCAGCGGACGTTGTTGGAGTGAACGCGATGGTTCACGGCCCAGCGGGCCAGTTTGTCCCACTCGTCGCGGGACCGGCCGTAGATGGAGAGCCGCAGCTCGGCGTTCTGGTACTTGCTTTCCTCCAGGTCGGACATCACCTCCTGCCAGGGAGGGGAAGGTGTCACCCGTCACCGCCGGGAAGGGGGATGTGGAGGGACATCACCCCGGGTTGGGTGCTGGCCGCCGTGGGCATTAGAGGGAAGGGGACTGGGGGGTCTCTGGGGCAGGCAGCAGTGTGCCCACCACCCCCAAGGCTGCTCACCTTGATGATGTGGGCAAAGTACTTCCCCGAGACGCGGTTGTCCGTCTTGATGAAGATCTCCCGCAGGATGGACTCACCGATGGGGTTGTACTTGGCGTTGAACTTGTCAAAACGGTGGAAAGTGTTGCGGTCCTGGCATGGAGAGGCAGACGTGAGCCGATGCCACCCACCTCCCTGGAGCCACCCAAAATCCCCCAACCTGACGCTGGCCCAGCCCCCGGAGAAGATCCCCCAGCCTGGCTGGAGACAGACTGGGGTCCCTGCTCATCTCTCAGGCTTGGAAGGAGTCTCCTGTACCGCGTGGACGTCCAGCGTGTCCACGCTGAGGTCGTAGGCAGTGAGGTTCATGGTCTCGAAGACCTCCTTGAGCGTCTGCTCCTTGCCCTTCTCCACGTGGACGATTTCGTCCAGGTGCTTCTTCATGGCCCGCTTGATGAAGCGCAGGAGATGCTTCTGGTTCATGCAGGACGAGGCGTGGATGTGGGTGTCCACCTGTGTGGGAAGGGGTGATGCTCAGCTCAGAGCCCGTCCCCCCGTCCCCCCTGGGCACCGACCCAGCCAGGGACCCTCGGTCGCGTGGCTGCTGCTGTGGGACCCCCGGGTACCTTGCGGATGTTGTAGAAGTCGCGGTGGGGCACCTTCTTCTGGGCCGCCAGCTCCTTCATCTCGTTGAGCAGCACGTGCATCTGGAACTTGGAGCTCAGGTACTGCAGGCGCCGGTAGCAGAAGGATTTGCTGGCCAAGGCAAGGAGGTCGCCATCAGTTTGGGGAGAAAAAAGGGGGAAAAGGGAGAAAACCAGCCCCGAGGAGGGCCATGTCCATCAGGACAAGCGGATGCAGGTCCCAGCCCTGGGCGCAGAGCTGGTGCTGCGGCCAGGACGGACGCATGGACGCCGTCCCCGCCTTGCCGTCCCCGTGGCAGGGGGACAGAGCCCGGCGCTTCTCCTTACATGGGTCCGTTAATGATTAAAGCCATGAGGAAGTTCATGTCGGCGATGAACTCCTGCAGGTCGGGGTACGGCAGGTCCAGCTCTGTGCTCCTGGCGGGGGGACGGAGGCCGGTCACACACGTGGTCCCGGGGCCACCCCAATCCAGCAGGTCCCATCCCAGCTCCCTCGGTCCCCCTGGGCCACCACGGCCCCCCCGGGCGCCTCCCCCAAGGCAGCTGCCTCCAGGCTGGAAGGTGCCACCAGCCGTGGTGGCTCAGCCCCGGCCAACTCACTTGTCGGTGACGTCCTGCTTGGTGTAGACGTGCACCACGCCGTCCACCATCTTGAGCCCGAAGCCGAGGTCGCCCGGCATGGCCTGGGGGTCCCACGCCTCGTAGGGGTGCTGGTCCGCGAACGGCGGGTGCACGGGGGCATCTGCGGTGGGGCATGCACCGAGCCGCTCCGGCAACGTCCCCCCCGCCACAGCCACCACCGCGTCCCCAGGGCGGCTCTGCTCACCGGCGGCCACGGGGGTCTCGGGCACCTCCTCGTAGCCCCGGGTCTCCAGGGGCTTTTCGGAGAGCTCCTGCAGGTAGCGGGCCGTGGTCTTGCAGAAGCTCTGCAGCGACAGCCCCATGTACTTCTCCCGCAGGAACAGCGCCTTCACCACGCTCTTGGCCGCGTCCAGCAGGTCCGTGAAGGGCACCTGGGAAGGGCGAAGGGGCGGTGGGGGGGGGCTCTGGGCACCCCGGACGCCAGGGCGCAAGGGGCTGAGGAACCCCAACGAGGAGCTCCTCGGCCAGCGATGGCCGTGGTGCCCCACGGGCGCCGTGGGGGTCCACGCCGTGGTGGTCATCCTCCAAGCCCATGCTCGGCGGAGCGCCGTGGGGCAAAGTGGGGGGCCGGGGGGGGGGCCGGGGGGCTGTCTCACCCCACACTTCTCCTCCCCGGAGATGGTGACCCTCTGAAACTCCCTCTCCAGCAGCGCCTCGCGCTCCTTGGGGACGTGGTCCACCAGGTCCTCGCTCTGCTCCTTGAAGAGCCTGGGGGCACACGGGGGGGGCCGTGAGCTGGCAGCGCCCCGTGGCCCCCCCGCCGCCACTGTGACCGGCCCCCCACAGGTGGGGGGGCTGCGTCCTGCCCGGGGCGGGTGGCAGCGAGGTCCCGGCGCCCGGGGGACGCCGCCGTCGGGGGGGGGGGGCACCCGGGGGCCACGTCCCGCTCGCCCGCCCGGCCCCACACAAGCACAACGAAAAGTTTGAGGGGGGGGACAGAGAACAGAATAACTCGTGACACAGACAAGAGGCTGGGGGGGGCTGGCCACCCCCGTGCCCCAAGCAGAGACAGGAGGGAGGAGGACACGCAGCACCGGGTCCCCTGCAGGGGGGGGGGACACAGGTTGGGGGGGGCAAAGCGGGTGGGGGGGGTCCCATCCTCAGCACCCCAAACCCCCATCCCTAACCCCCCCGGCTGTGGGTGCATTAACCCCTCGGGCGCCGGGGGGCTCTGGGGAGCAGCGGGGGAGGGGGGTCAGGCCGGGGGGGGGGTGTCCCCGAGCCCCCGGCGTCCCCGGTGGCCGGGCGCCGGTGTCCCCGAGCCGGACACTCACTGCAGGTCGGCGGCACTGTCAATTTTCAGGAAGTCCTGTTTGGCTCTGAGCAAAATGTCGGGCTCGAGTCTGGGGTGGCGGCGGGGGGGGGAACGGGGGGGGGAGAGAAAACAGCCCTGTTAATGCCCCAGCAGCACGAACGCACACGGGGGGGGGAGAAAAAGGGGGGGAGAAAGGGGGGGGATAGAAAGGGGGGGGATAGAAGAGGGGGGATAGAAGGGGGGGGATAGAAAGGGGGGGGATAGAAAGGGGGGGATAGAAAGGGGGGGATAGAAAGGGGGGGATAGAAAGGGGAGGATAGAAGGGGGGGGATAGAAGGGGGGGATAGAAGGGGGGGATAGAAGGGGAGGATAGAAGGGGAGGATAGAAGGGGGGGATAGAAGGGGGGGATAGAAGGGGGGGATAGAAGGGGGGGATAGAAAGGGGGGGATAGAAAGGGGGGGGATAGAAGGGGGGGATAGAAAGGGGGGGATAGAAAGGGGGGAGATATTAAGGGGGGAGATATGGGGGGGATAGAAAGGGGGGAGAAAAGGGGGGGAGAAAAGGGGGGGGAGAAAAGGGGGGGAGAAAAGGGGGGGGAGAAAAGGGGGGGGAGAAAAGGGGGGGGAGAAAAGGGGGGGGAGAAAAGGGGGAGAAGGACAGCAGGCGCAACACCCACGAGAGAGGACACAGAGCCGGCACAGGCAGGGAGCCCCCCGGGAGCAGCCCCACGCCGGGGTGGGGGGGAGGACAGACCCCAGCCCGGGGCGGGGGGGGGGGGGCCGGGGGGGGCACTCACTTGACGTCCTGGCTGATCTGGCGCTCCAGGCGCTGCCGGCGCTCCTCCAGCTGCTCGATGGGGCTCTCCTCGGGGAACTCGTAGGGCGCCGTGCGCATCTCGCTCTCCGCCAGCGAGCGGCAGAACAGCTCCTGCGTGTGACGAGTTGCGCCCGGCCTCAGCCCGGCTCGCCCCGACCTCGGCGCGCGGCGGGGGGGTGGGGGGGGCGAGGGGGGGGCGCCTACCTCGGCGATCTCCTTGTACTTGCCGTCCATGGAGGTGCGCAGGTCCACGGGGAAGTGCTTGAGGCAGTGGGGGGGCCCCGGCAGGGAGCGGGCCGACTGCAGGGGCCGCGCGCCCGGCCCCCCGCGCCCCTCTGCGAAGCGAAACGAAACGCGGGGCAGCGCGTCAGCCCCGCCGGCCGCCCGGCCCCCCCCGGGGGTTAAGCGCCCCCCCCCCGGCAGATTTGGGGGGGGCAACCTCTAAATGGGAGCCGGGTTAAGGGCCCCCCCCCCAGTGTATTAACCCATTAGGGAGAGGGATATGATGACCGGGGGGGGAGCTGGCTTCGTTAGCTAATGAGGGGGGGTACCAGGTCTCAGCGCTGGGTGTGGGGGGGGGTCAGGTCGCTGGGGTCCCCCCCCAGCTCAAATCGCCTCCCACAGCCAGTCGCCCCCCCCATCCAGTCCGTCCATGCTGCCTCCATCCCTCTGTCCGTCCTGTGTCCCCCCCCATTCCATCCAGTCCCCCCAATCCCTGCACTTGCCCCCCATTGCCCCCCCCAGCTGCCCTCCCCCCCGGCCATGTGTTCCCCCCATCCAGCTGGGGGACAGACCCCCAAATTGGGGGGGGGGCAATGCACCACGCAGCTCCCAGCAAGCTGGGGGGGGGGCACGGACATATTCCCCCCCCCCAAAAAGATACCCCCCCATCCCGTCGCCCCGCCGAAATGCCGAGCATCGCCAGCTCCTACCTGCGCCCGGGGGGATGCCTGGGGGGGGGGGGCAGTTCCCCCCCCCCGCACGCCCGCTGCAGCGCCCAGCGCAGCCGGAGCAAACCGAGGCTGCGCCGGGGGAGCCGAGCAGGCGAGGGGGGGGCAGGCGCCGCGGGGGGGGCACCGCGAGACCCCCGCCCGGCCCCCGCACGCCAAGAAGGGGGGAATCTGCTCCCCGGGAGGGGACCCAGGTGTCCTGGGGCCTGTGCCCAGCCCCAGGCCCCGATGCCCGGCCGGGGGGGGCCCCAGGCAGGTGCCCAACGTGGCGCGGGGCCCCCCCGGTTCCCTCCCCGCAGCATGGACCAGTGGGGGGGTTGGGGGACGGGGGGGTCGGGGCAACTGGTTAAACTGGGGCCACATGACATCCCGGGGTGCCGGCGTGGCCCCTTCCCGCAGGGAACGGCGGAGGGAGGCCGGGACCGGCACCCTCGACCCAGGAGGGTGCCATGGGTGCCGGCACCCCGTGCCACCCACGCGCCCCGGCTCCCCGTGCCACCCCGGGCACGCGTGGCACCCACGACGTGCTGTCACCCCGCTGCCACCCATATCGTGCTGTCACCCGTGCACGACATGCTGGCCCCCTGCGCCACTCGGGGCACACGTGGCACCCAGGGCCACCCTCGACGTGCTGTCACCCAGGGCCACCCACGGCGTGCCGGCAGCCTTCGGCACCCCGGGGCCCCGTGCCGCAGGGTGCCCGCAG